>NW_006795376.1:987110-1007825 GCF_000442215.2 Lipotes vexillifer
TTCCCTACTTGGCCACTAGGTGTAGCTAAAGGTCTGTTAAGTCCACCATTGCATTTTTCTCCTGGGCAACTGTTAGACTACAGTGTCACATGCCTAAAGAAATTGCCCCTCCTCCACTGCTGCTCATGTTATTGAAACATACAATATCCCATGTGACCTATTATAACCTTCAAAATTAAAGACAAGCCCGAGGACACTTCGATAACACTGCCCAGGCACCACTGCTCTACACTCTAAAATTACAAATTGACGAAAGGTGTGTCTTTGAGCAATCCTCCACTTTTTTACCCTAATTATCCTCCCTTTTTGAAGTGCTCTCATCCTGCCTTCCATTCACTCAGGTACCAGTGGCTCAATTTTCTGCCCTGCTGGGGACATTTATACCTTGAGAGAAATTCTAGAGAGAGGACAGCTTTAAAACTACAGGAATGTTTTGAGTCGTAAGAATGTGCATCAGTCAGAAAGATATTTGCAGGTCGTTAATCCTTTTCCTACCTTCCTCTGACGCTTAAATCATTCCTCTCTCCTGTTTCTCCTCTTGCCTCTCAAGCCCATCCAGTTCAATGTCTTTCGTAGGCCCTTTGCTCCTACCTTAAACTTTGCTGGACTGGACTACAGCCAGATAGCTTGTCTGAAGGCTGGCACATTGGCTGACCAGGAAAATTCCAACAGAGAAACTACAGTCAGATCACAGTGGTACTTAAACTGAAATTATCTTGATGTGAGCCTGAGATGTCCTTCTGGGGCCGCCGTACATTGTACTTATACTGAAGACCAGAGAAACTAGCTTGCCAAAGTCAACAGGAGAGTTGGTGCTCCCCAGGCTTCTCACCTCACCGCACTAGCCAATTCCATGAATCCAGGGGAGTGGAACACCTGGTCAGAAGAAAGCAATACTAAGAGACCATATGACCCCAAATACAGATGGAGAGAGAAGGTATATCTGTCCTTTTAATTCCCTGATTCAGCACCCAGCACCCCCAGCTGTCAGCTACGTATAATTCCTATGAAATATCCCCAGACCTGTCTTTATTTTTTCTATCTTGAGTGAGTTTAAGTTGAACACCTATTTAATCACGCTGTGCTTCTGCATATGTTGTTCCTTGTGCCTGGAAGGTCCTTTTTCATCTTCATCCCATTGTTGAAGTGCGCTTCAAAATCCATCTCAAGTGTCTTCCTCTCTGAGAGACCTCCCTACATTGTGGCAGACTGGTTAATTCACTAATTTAATAATGTCAACAAGGACTTGGGTTTTTTTCATCTCTCTACTGGGCTATCCTCAGTGCTGGCCTCACCTTAGACTGGTGACAGGTGACATTAGCAGAACTTACATGATGTATGAACCCAACAACGTCCAAAAGAATGGCTGTCTCTTTCTGTGGCTTTCTTTTTTCTTTTTTCTTAAAGGGAAAAGAAAACTTCACAGAAGCACTCCTTCCCTCAGTGTATTGTGTCACATTCCCTTTTGTGAAGCAACAACGACTGGGATTGGTTTTACCACGGGATGGAATTAACACAATTGACTTAAACTAATCACCCAGGGTGGGGTAGGCCAGCAACTCCATCACTAGAAGAGTTAAAAGCTAAGCTGACCCTTTCTGAAATTTTTGTTTCAAGGCATGGATTTTTTGCTGGAACTGAGAAGCACTATTTTTAAAGTTTTTATATTTTCAAATAAGTCTACTTTAATATAATAAAGATGTATCGCCAACAAAATTATATTATAAATCACTCAGAGCAGGTTTATTTAATAAAGGTTGAAATGTCTTCTATAAAGTGACATTTGCTAATATAAATAAATATCCTCTTAAAAAGAAATATATAATCATTATATCTTCATTTCAAAAATTCCCTTGTTAATATGATTAATCAACAATTTCTCTGAACCAAGAAAATCATGTACTGTAGGCAGGTGATTAATACTGCAAAGTGAAGAGAACCTAGTATTTATGAACAGATTACTGATAGCTCTGTGGCCTAGGTCCATGATAAAATGCATTGGTCCATATGCCAAACCCAAAAAAGAATATAAAATTAGTCTGGTAAGACTGAAACGGTGGGGTGGGGGAGGAAAGAGAAATCTACTACATGACATCCTTTGTTCTTTCTACTCATTGCTTGCTCTACCCTTCCACAAAATGCCCCTTTCTCCATTCCAGTAATATATTCACATAAGAACTCCCATGATCTTACTTGATGACCATACTTGTTTAGGGTTGCCCAGATAGACTTAGTTGGTCTAATCATTATAACTTATCCACCTGGCTGCAGCCGACTGGTCCATGGATAACACCTGACTCAATAAAAACCTTTCCCAAGGAGTTTAACAATGGAGAGGTCAAGTTTTAATTTTTCTCTAGTGATGAAACTATAAGCCTGGAAACTGCTGTTAGCCATAGTGCCAGCTGTACTAAAGGAGCTAGTCTGGCAGAGTAAAGACAATATGAAGAGAGAAGCAGAGACAAAAAAGTGATCTACCATCATTCATCTGAGTCCCTGAAGTCTAGTTGCAACTTTGCCTTTCCTGAAGTTTAGCTACATGAGACAATACATTTTCCTGTCCCTGAACTAATCTGAGTTAGATTCAATCACATGAAACAAAATCATCCTGACTAATACCTACTAACATTGACACAAAATTTTTTAAATGTTTCGTTGAAATACATGTTTGCGGGAATTTTATTTTATACCTACACTAGTGAGTGACATAAGAATGACCTTTTCCATGAAAAATATGAGGTATATAATGTGTCAGTATTAAATTTCACCTTTTTCCTCCCCAGGTAAAGTTTCTAACATCCTTTGCACCAATATTACAATGAGCGATGGACACCGTGATGTGCTGCCCAAGCTTCCCTTCAGGACTGAAGAACTTATTCCCTCAGTTGCCGGGAATGCTGCCAGCAGACGGCCCACAGCTCTTTCAGAATTCCTGGTCACCTTGCCCAAGATCATTCCCTTTTCCCAGGCAGCGTGCCTCGAATGACTCGGATAAAGGCATGGCTCTCTGACCCCAACTCAGAACAACTGTGAAAGGCCATCCTAGCTTCAGAGCATCCCATGGGGTAAGCGGAGGACTGTACCCAGGCTGCACTGCAGCCCATCTTCTCTTCGGCCCAACCTGCTTCCTACCCCTTGCTTCCATAGACATTGCTTCCAACAGCATCCCCCAGCCACTTCCCAGTGTGGAGGTGCTAATCTCCAACTCAGAGGCCATCCCCTAAGAAACCCAACCTGCAAGGCAGTGCTTTTCAAAAATTATCAAACCATAAAAATATTATGTGGTTTTAAGAAAAGCCCAATAACTATTTAATGGCTTCTTAAATTTTCCTAGCACTCTGCTAAGCATTATGATAGAGGACAGAATAAAAGTATAAGGCATATCTCCTACCCTTAAGGAACTCACAGTCTCACTGGAGACATGCAACTGAAGCAGTCATCTTCCTATAGGTCAGCAATACCCTCAAATGAAGAAAACTAAAAGGAAGCCAAAATTGGCATATAGGGTATGATTCATAAATATTCATTTAATGAGTAAATGAGTGAGTGAATGAATAGGAAGGGATAGGGGAACTGAGATAGACCATGAAATTTATTTGAGGCCAAGCCACATTTACCACTGTCATTTTTCTTTTATTCATTAACCCACTTTACCGTCTTCTACGTTTCATATCAAAATATAGACTAATCGACCAAAGCAAAAATATAAGACCCTACTAGGAATTCTGCTTTGGTCTAGAAAGTTCTTAGGGAAAAAAGTTCTTAGGGAAAAAAAGCTTGTCCTTAGGGAAAAAAGCTTGTCCTTTTCCCATGTGCCAGAATCTAATCTCTCACACACTGTGAATGGCCAATGTGGACCAACCACATTCCCATTTCACAAATACATCTATGGAGAAAGAAGGCTTTTCTACAGTCAGTAACGATCATCTCAACACTGACAATCTTACATCAATCTTACATAGACATCAACCTTACCTTATTTGATCCTCACATCATCCTGGGAGGTAGGAAGAGTAAATATCATCGTGTCCCTCTTTCACAGATGGAGAAACCAAAGTCCAGAGGTCCTACATGTTAGGGGTGGGATTAAAATGAAATCTGACTATCACAGCATCCCTACAAACTCTTCAGTTTTACACAGACTATTCATGGGGCTCTGTCTCTTAATGCTCCCAAGTGAGAGTTATGGTTTCTGTTAGTAATAAGAGAATATATATTTTTAGTTCTAGCAGCACAATTAGTTTTGGACTCAGTAAAAGTCAATCAAGCTTAATCAAGCAGAATTTGTATCACTGCATATATTACTCAGAAATAATGCATTTGAATATAAGCCTTGAATTAGAAAGAGAGAAGTTTGTGCAATTAATTATACTCATATTTGAACAGATAAATATGTATTGCATTCTAGATAATAAAATCTTTAACTACTATCTAGGATACTATTTACAATTACACAATTCCTCAAGTGATAAAAACTAGATTCTATCAGAAACGCCTTTCCTTTTCTACTCAGCTATACAGCATAACATTCTATTCTTAACCGCGATACACTTATTTTACACGTCTACTCTGGCAGATTCCTTGCAGAGTAGAAGTGGGGGCAGGGGTGAAAACTGATGGGAAAAGAAATTGTGCTGCCAGCTCCTGCGATGCACCTTCAACTAATAGCAGCTTGCTATTTTCTCTACATGTTTGCAGCCAGCATATGGCAAAAATATCAGTTCACTTTCTCTTCCCTTCATCAGTGAACTGAGGTCATCTCTTGTGCAGACATTATTCTGTAAGGATTACTCTGTAGGATGATTTGACTTCCCATTCTCTTGTCTACTTTTGTTTCCACCTATAGTTACATCACACTGATTCTCAGGAATAATGTCTTACTCAGCTCCATTCCATCTGCTCGTGTATACAATGAAGATTCAGTTTCTAAAGTGTTCTATTCCAGAATCTCAGTCTCATCCCAGCAGCCTCATTTATGGACTATATGACCTTGGCCAAGACAATTATGTCCTTACTGGCTTTATCTTCCTCCTTTAGACGAAAGGGAAAATTATAACTGTCCTGCTTATTAATGTGTTTTGAAAGATCACAGGGGATCGATCCCTGGAATGTATGGATTTGATGTTCGTGGTTATGCATTTACATGTAATTCCTGAAAGTCCTTGACATAGAGAGTAGACTGTCATTTTGAATTAGCAGATGTTTAAGGACAGCACCCAAGATAGTCACTCAGCTGGTGCCTGAGCTCCTGGACTGTCCAATAACTATATCTTCTTCAGGCTTTGTGGTTCCCTTCTCATAGGCAAAAATTCACATTGAGCAATAAAAACTTTGTTTTTTTGTTAAACACGGACCCCTCAAAGCAAGCCATCTACAGGTGCTGTTGGAAAAACTGCAAAGAAAGTAAAGAGGGCTAAGAAAGTGATAATTACTAGTGAGAAAAAATAAGTTTTGAATAAAGAGTGGAATGTTGAATTTGGCAGTGACTAGTGACTCTGTTTTGCAAATGATTCTGCCATATTTATTCAATGTGGAGGGAAGAAAAAGTGATTAAAGAAACTATTTCAGTAAGTACTTTAGCCAGTGCAAATACAGAAATTTCTGGGGAAAAAAACCAATATGTTAAAATAGTTTTGTAACTTGAAGGATTCCAGATGAGTTCAGATGTAATTCTCTCGAACATTACGAACCTACTACAGGGGACTTCCCTGGTGGTGCAGTGGTTAAGAATCCGCCTGCCAATGCAGGGGACGCGGGTTTGAGCCCTGGTCCAGGAAGATCCCACATGCTGTGGAGCAACTAAGCGCGTGTGCCACAACTAATGAGCCTGCACTCTAGAGCCTGCGAGCCACAACTAGTGAGCCTGCATGCCACAACTACTGAAGCCCACATGCCTAGAGCCCGTGCTCTGCAACAAGAGAAGCCACTGCAATGAGAAGCCCACACACCACAATGAAGAGTAGCCCCCGCTCACTGCAACTAGAAAAAGCCCATGCGCAGCAATGAAGACCCAACACAGCCAAAAATAAAATTAATTAATTAATTAAAAAAAAAAAAAGGACCTGCTATAAACGGCAGTGTGGAAATGCTGGGCATGTTATTATTGGCCTACCCAATGAGATATTGTCCCATGCAATGAGTGCTGATCACATAAAAGTTACTTTCAAATTTTTTTTTGACTGCTACATAAAAAGACAAGAACATTTTAAACCCCCCAAAGAGCTCACAGGAGAATATTAAGCAGATTAGATGTTTCCTGTGTTTGCTTAAAACTACTATTTTAAAGGTGTCCCTAAGATTGTATAAATGCTCCTACCTTTTAAATTATCTGTTTTCCTTCTATGGATCTCTTCTAAGAACGTAGTCCAAAATATGGAGAAACATTTATGCATTACAATATTTGTTGCAGCATTTTATGTAGTGAAAACCTTTTGGAAATAATCTAAATGTCTACTTACAAGGGATGGTTCAGTAAATCATGGTTTAGACATGAAAGGAACATTATGTAGTCATTGGAAATGATGCATTAACAGACTTTAATGCAAAGTAGAAATGCTGTGACAAAATTTTAAGAAATTCAGAACAAAAATTCATTTTACTGTTTGAGCTCAACCTGATAAAGATATGTGTTGGTAAAAGTCTGATAATGAATATGCCAAAATACAGGAGTTTTTGAACACTGGAATTTCGAGTTCTTTATATTTAATGTATGTACTTTTCAGTTTTTCTATAATGTACATATATTACATTTACAGTTGGGGAAAAAAAGAAAATTTTAAATAATCTATCCTTTTAAAAATGAACAATATTATCTGCAGGAATGATGTGTCATGAATAAATGAGACACTACCGCAATGTCAGAAACTAGAATAGTTGTTGATAATCTATGGGTTTGTAAATGTCTCCCAGCTTGCCGTCTGCCACTTATGAAATCAGACTGTCTATAACTTTTGAATGTTTCTATAGCTAGTAAAACAGAAATTACTGACAATTATCAAGAAAAAAAACTTCCAGATGCCTATTATTATCCCAAGTAGTTATTTATTTATAAATGTCTGACTAACTAAATACTAGGTACTGAGTATGCCAAAGGCTGGGGAAACAAGACAGAATAAGTAATGCAGAGTTTTCAGTCTAACGGGAGAGACAAATGTGAAGCAAATAATTATTTAACCTGAAGCCAGAAAGATTAATGGGTGTTAGCGAAACCAAGTTGAGGGCTGAGTCAGTGCCCTTGGAATTGGGGAGAGCCACGTGACTAATTCTGTCCACTAAAACACGAGCAGGAGTGACATCAGCATTTCCAGGCTAAAGCAGGCTCTCCTTCCCTGACCTTTAACTGAGGAGGCCATGTGTTTAGACGGTACAGGCCTCAATCACTGAGTCACCACATGGATAGCAGTGGCTCTGGAGGGTCACCTGGGCACACAGCAGACTTTGCATTGATAAGAAATAAATCTTTGCTGTGTTCAACTGCAGAGAATGTGGGATTATTTATTTCTAGTATAACCCAACCTATCCTGTCTTAAACAGGGAGTTTAAAGGTCAAAAGTGTGACTGAATCAAGTAAATATACTTTGTTTAGAGAAGGGATGTACATCTAGAAATGAGTGTTAATGACATCCACTGTGTCTGGTATCATTATAACATGGCCCCCATGGGGACGCTTTCACCAGTGTTATAAGCTGGTGCTCACTCTCCCGTTCTCAAATCTCCCCATGACATGCGTCTGGAACATGTTTTTCCCAGCCCAGTTTGTTTAATTTCTGGTCAGTCCTCCCCAGTTGAGGTTATGTTTGAAATATACTTCACAGTAGACTGCCACCAATCTCTGACTAGTTCCACAACTCTTTCTTTGAAGATGCCTCTATTCAATGTAAAACTTGCATGTTAATACCCAGCATGAAGTTCTTTTGCTTCACTTTTCTCAAATCCTGTCATCAAATATATTTTTCATGCACAAAACAAACAACACAAAGAGAAGTCACAGAAAAGAAAACTACCATGTTGTAACACACAGACAACTCAACTCAGAATGGTGTTCTGGGGAGCATTTGGGGTGTGCGACACAAATGTGCACTGCCATGAATGCAGATTACACTCTGCTGAGCTAGTCATCACTGTCTAAACATAGGGTAAGGGCTCACCTGTGTTAACAGGTCCGAACCAGAACAGCCACGTCCACCAGTCACACTAAATTGAGATCTGGAAGAACTACCTCCAATTCCAACTTCACAATGTCTTTGGACTCGCATAACATTTCTTTCTTCATTCAGAACTTCAGGTCACTCGTATCAACCCTCAGTTTAAGAAATCAACAATGATCCACAGATTTTTCCCACCGTGTGATATCCTAAAGCCAAATAATGAACAATAAAAACTGTGCAGTCGGTCTTCCCTGGTGGCGCAGTGGTTGGGAGTCCACCTGCCGATGCAGGGGACACGGGTTTGTGCCCCGGTCCGGGAGGATCCCACATGCCGCAGAGCGGATGAGCCCGTGAGCCGTGGCCGCTGGGCCTGCGCGTCCGGAGCCTGTGCTCCGCAACGGGAGGGGCCGCAGCAGTGAGGGGCCCGCGTACCGCAAAAAGAACAAAAAAACTGTGCAGTCATTTCTCCTAATGAGATGCCATTTCAAAATGGAAATTTTCTGCCTTGTTTCTATAAGTTTATAAAGCTCATTTGTTTATATTGTAACAGGTTTCTTTATTTGAAGAGGAGGCTCTCCACATTTTGGAGGACCTACTAAGATTCAGCTCTGACCTTCCTGCCACAAACCAGGACCCATGAGCCTGACAACTTGTGTGTGCATTCCTCAGGCCCTGTGGGTCTCTTTTGCTTGAGGTTCCTGGCCTATGGTGGAGAGGTGAACCATATACCAGGTCGAAAATACCATTTCACTGAAGCTTTCAACCCTGAATTTCTTTTTCTCTTTCCTGAGAAAATTATATTTTACTTATTTATGTATTGAACTTTCTGATCAGACTTGTTTTGCTAAAAATTCTTGGTAATACTGTGTTCTCTACCTAACCTCAACTTTATCTTATTCTGTCTTCTCATAAACATTTGTCAACAAGAGGGAAAACAACATCGAATGATCAACAGATAGAGCTCCAATAAGTCGAGGTCCATGACAAAAAACCAGCTCCAAGGACTTCTGCTAATGACCAAGATGGAATAACAGGAGCTAGATTTACCCTCTTGTCTGAACAACCAAAACGAACGGACAAAATATATGAAACAACAGATTTCAAGATACTGGGCATCAGGCCGTGAAGAACACTGGTCACTGAGAAACGGGAAACAAAGTGAATCCCATGCTTGCCTCAGCTTACAGCTTTGAGAGAGCTTTCAGGCCCCAGACAGCATAGAAAAAGAATCCTGGAGAAGCCTGGCTGACTCTCTGAGTTGAGGAGATGGAGCTAAGAGTCTGAGGAAAATAAGGAGGCTAGAGTTCACAGGACAGAGTGCTGGTGATTGCTGCTGGGAAAGAACCACCCAAAAGGATTAGAGCTATAACAATAGTTGGTGCTCACCCAGGACTGGGAACAGTGCCTATTCCCACTAGCCAGAGAAAGACATCATATTAAGTACAGAGAGCAAAGACAAGGATGATGGCAGATTTCTTATAAGAAAAATGCAAGTGAGAAAACAGTGAAGCAATATCTTAAACTACAAAAAGCTGCCAACCTAGAATTCTATACCAAGTAAAATGTCTTCTAAGAACTAAGGTGAAATAAAGACTCTTTAAGATGTACAAAGCCTGAAAAAAAATTCATCACCAACAGACCTGCTCTATAAGAAATGTTAAAGGAAGTTCTTGGGGCAAACATGTGAGGAAAAAAGGGAAAAAATGAAACATGGAACAAATAGAAAACAAATGCAAAATGATAGACTTAAACCTAACTATGTCAACAATCACTTAAATATTAACTGCTAAAACATCCCAGTTAAAAGGCAGAGGCTGTCAGATCAGATTTTTTAAATGAAAGCCCCAACTATATGATACCTATCTATCTATCTATCTATCTATCTATCTATCTAGTGCATGTGTGTGCATGTACTGGGTTGGCCAAAAAGTTCTTTTGGGTTTTTCTGTAAGATGTTATGGAAGACCTGAACGCACTTTTTGGTCAACCCATACTTATATTTATAATGAAATAAAAGGAGAGAAAAATAGGTACCATATTAACCCTAATTAAAAGAAAAGTTGAAGTGACTGTATTAGTATAAGACACAATAGATTTCAAAGCAAAGAATATTATCAGGAACTTTTTAAAGGTTATTTCATAATAATAAAGGGGCTAACTCATCAAGAAGGCATTAAATATCTAAATTTATGTACCCAATAACAAAATACATAAAGTATAAACTGATAGAACTACAGGAGTAGTAGATAAATCCATAATAGTTGGAGATTTAAATATTCCACACTCAATAGTTAATAAAACAAATATACAGAAAATCTGTAAAGATATAGAAGAATTAACATAATCAACCGACTTAATTGATATTTATAGACCACTCCACCTAACAAAAGCAGAATATGCATTCTCTTTAAGTGTGCATGAAAAATTTACCCAAGGTAGACCATATTCTGGGCTATAAAAAATGTTTCAACATGGGCTTCCCTGGTGGCACAGTGGTTGAGAGTCCACCTGCCGATGCAGGGGACACGGGTTCGTGCCCCGTTCCGGGAAGATCCCGCATGCCACGGAGCGGCTGGGCCCGTGAGCCATGGCTGCTGAGCCTGCGCGTCCGGAGCCTATGCTCCACAATGGGAGAGGCCACAACAGTGAGAGCCCCAAGTACTGCAAAAAAAAAAAAAAAAAAAAATCAACTGAAGTTCTATTTATTAGTAACAAGCAATCCAAATTTTTAAAAAGCAATACCATTTACAATAGCACCAAAAATGTGAAATAGGGATAAGTCTGGCAAAAGATGTAAAAGACACAATGAAAACTACAAAACATTGCTGAGAGATAAATAATAGAACTCCTAAATACATGAAAGGATAATATCATGTTCTTGGGTTGGAAGACTCAATATTGTTAAGATGCCAATTCTTCTTAAATTGGATCTATAGAGTCAATGCAACTCCTATCAAAATCCCAGCAGGCATTTTTGTGGAAATTGACAAGTTGATTTTAAAGTTCAGATACAAAGTTTAAAGGAAGTATAAAGGAACCAGAACAGCCAAAACAAGTTTGAAAAGAAGCATGAAGTTGGAGGACTCTCACAACCATATTTTAAGACCTAGTATAAAGCTATAGTAATCAAGATGGTATGTGTTTGGCATAAAGACAGACAACTCCATTAATGGAACAGAATAGAGTCCAGAAATAGACCTGCAAATATATGGAAAACTGATTTCAACACAGATACAAAGGAGAAAGTATAATCTTCTCAACAAATATGCTGAAATAATTGGATACCCATATACAAAAATATGAACTTTGACCCATATATCTCACCATATACAAAAATTAACTCACGACTTCCCTGGTGGCACAGTGGTTAAGAATCCACCTGCCAATGCAAGGGACATGGGTTCAATCCCTGATCCAGGAAGATCTCGCATGCCGCGGAGCAACTAAGCCCGTGCGCCACAACTACTGAGCCTGCGCTCTAGAGCCAACGAGCCACAACTACTAAGCCCATGTGCCTAGAGCTCATGCTCCACAACAAGAGGAGACACCTCAATGAGAAGCCTGCATACCACAACGAAGAGTAGACCCTGCTCGCCGCAACTAGAGAAAGCCTGCACGCAGCAATGAAGACCCAACATGGCCAAAAAATATTAAATTAAATTTTTAAATTTTTAAAAATAATTAAAAAGATAATAAATTAACCCTAATGGGATCATAGATCTAAATGTAAATCTTAACAAGCGTGTGACTTCTAGAAGAAAACAGAGCAAAATAATTGCAACCTTAGGTTAGGCAAAATTTCTTAGCCATAACTACAAAAGTGCAATATTTCTTTAAAAAATAGTTAAGAAATTCTGCACTTTGAAAGACACTAAGTGAATAAGAAGCCACAGACTGATAAAAAATACTTGCAAATCATGTATCTGAAAAAGAACCTGCATTCAGGTTATATAAAGAACTCTAACAACCCAATATAAAAATGGGCAAAAGACTTGACTGAACAGACATGTCACCAGAAAAACCCCAAAACCCAAAACAACCACCAAAAATACACATGGTAAGTAAGCACAAAGGATGTTCAATATCATTAGTCATTAGGAAAATGCAAATTAAAACCGCAATGAGATACCACCGCACACCTAATAAAGTGGCTAAAATTAAAAAGATCGACCATACAAGTGTTGGTGAGTATATGGAGGAATTAGAACTCTCATACACTGCTGATGAAAATATGAAGTGGTACAAACACTTTGGAAAACAGTTTGGCAGTTCCTTAAAAAGCTGAACATATATACCTAACAGATGATGCAACTCTTCCACACTTAGATATTTACTCAATGGAAAACAAAGCATATGTCCGCATAAAGACTGGTACATGAATGTGCACAGCAGCTGTATCTGTAATAACAAAAACCTGGAAAACACTCCAATGTCGAAGCACAGGTGATGGATAAACAACTGGTGGTATACCCATGTAATAAAATACACATCAACGATTAAAAACAAATGAACTATTGACACACAACAACACAGATGAATCTCAAAATACTCATGTTGAATGAACGAATCCAGAGAGAAAAGAATACATACTATATTCCATGTATATTAAGTTCTAGAAAACATCAACTAATCTATAGTTAGAAGAAACAGATCGGAGGTTGCCTGCAGACCCAGTGGTGGAGAGAAACTGGAAAAAAAGCAGAAAGGAGGTATTACCAAAGGGCACGAGGAACCTTCTGGAAGTGATGGATATTTTCATTATCTTGATTGTGGATTGGTTTATGAGTATATACACATGTCAAAACTTATCAAATTTCATGCTTTAATTATGTGCATTTTATTGTATGTCAGCTATACCTCCAAAAAGTTGTTAATAAAAATCTTACGAGCTACTGTTCCTCATTGGATGAAATGTACTTTGGGTCACCACCCGAAAACCTTACAAAGCCTGTTTTAACTCTTTTCTGTGTTTACAGCCCTGAGAGTTTAATTTGGGAAACAAATCTCCACAATCTCTATCTGGCGAGGGCCAAAAATTATCGAGTCTGCTGTCAAAGATAGCCAACCACTGGCTAGGGGCTCAAGATATGAATCAACACATTAGATTGACCATGATCATTTCTCCAGATGCAGTCCATTCAATCCAAGTTTGCACTTCTGCAAAGCCAGACACCTGCTTCTTATGTGTAGTATCATTGCTTCTCGAATTCTTGCACACATCTCACAAAATGGCACTATTTCACCCAGGGTAATTTGGAATTACAGTGGCCACTTTAGATGAACTCTAGGTATTTCCAAAATTGTCCATCTTAGGGTCATCTTGGAGCAAATGGGCAGTCAATTTCCTAATGTCAAATGTACTGTCTTTTTTGATTGGTATAGAGACGCTTCTAAGCAAAATTCTGATTCTATAATAGCTTTAATTATAAGGAAAGCACCAAAAAACCATAGCTTATTACAGTCTCTCTTTTGATCTAGAGGCAAAAGACCTACCTTGCCTCAAGGCTATCAGTCACTGCCAAATTCACAGTGCCTTCTGCTGGCACGGTTTCAGGCTCTTTCTTGGAGGTAATGCTATACAGTTTTGGCACTTCAACTGGCTTACATCCTCTAAGATAGTAAGTAAAACTATTTGTAATTTACTTTGTAAATTACTAGCTATTGTTCTAACACTATACCTTGCTGCTTCCTTTCTCAGATGAGGGAAACATGCACACAACCTGGGGTTACATAATCTACAACACCTCCCTAAAGTTAGATGCCACTTCAGCAAAATTGAAATTTAAGGGAAGAAGTCTAAAATGAATGAGTTTACTTTGAAGTGATATTTTTAAAATCCTGATTTGATGAGGTTTATTCTGAATTAGCAAAATTAAATTTTTCATTACCAGGGAGAAATTAACATTTATAATAGAAAGCAAATTTGGTTATAAAAAATTTTTTAATTTCAATTTTATGCACAATTAGGTCACAGATATATTACATCCACTAAAAAACATTAATTCCTAGTAGGAGGAAGAACCAGGCTCTGGATGATCTCCCTCAGACAATGACGGAATGAACTGTACAAGCTCCTAGACAGACTTTCAAACTAGAATTTCAAATAATTCCACTGCAAGGATAAAGGAGGTTATGGTACAAACTGGTTGAAGGCTTTGGGACAGACATGGGAATTTAAGCCAGAATTCACACCTAAGTTTATTTGTATCTAAACCCAGGCTCTCGTTCTCTGAAGAGGTAGCCCAGGGTTAGAAATCCAACTCACCAGCTATGTGTCTGAGCATCATTGCCTCTTACGTAAGAGAGGAGATTGCAGTGATCTTGAAGTATGAGATAGCGTCTGTAAATCTCTGACATTACACATTGCATTTAAAGTTACAACTATTTATTGAGCAGAATGCCAGGTGATATGTGAAGAACCTGAGGAGCCACCAAAAAAAGAGGCTTTCATACCGAATGATCAGCTTTCTGGCCAAGGAGAATTTGCATCCAAATTGGCAGGAAAGAGGCAGCAGGATTTTTGAACTGCCTATACATGATTAGCTGGAAGTCAGAGGGAGTCAGAGTCTTTATACCTGCTTATCCAGCTCCTGTCTACAGTGTGTCATTCCCCACCTAAGGCTCGAAGGTGCTTTGTTCGGACCAGTTCTAAATGCCTACAGAGCTAACGGCCCCACCTTCTGGAGACTATCACTTCACCGACCACTGCTGGGAGACAAACTAATAGACCCTCCCGTGAAGAATATTTCTGGATACTAAATTTATGCATTTTCCTCTGTAGTCTGATCTAATTTCTTTTTTTATATTCATCAGTGTTCAATGATTTCCCTTTGATTTATTCTTATTTTTTACCTTGACTCATGCTTGCAGGCCATTTCACTTGTCATCCAGCTTCCCTCCCCTCCATC
The DNA here is from genome assembly GCF_000442215.2 of Lipotes vexillifer. NCBI lineage: Eukaryota > Metazoa > Chordata > Mammalia > Artiodactyla > Lipotidae > Lipotes > Lipotes vexillifer. Next base: position 1,002,166 of record NW_006795376.1, read on the forward strand.
TCCCCCACAGCCAAAACAAACAAACAAACAAAAACTCTTCAAAAAAGAGTTTTTGGAGTATGCTTCTAAATAACAGCCTCACTCGAATGTTAGGGCCTCTAAGATTATAAAATCAATACAAATATTTTTCTTTTGAGACAGATTTCATCATTGCATCAGTGAAAGAAATATAAGGTGGTGTTGGGTGTTGATTTTTTGAAGATGAAGATGCCTGGGGAGAGGTCTACTTGATGGAAAGATGAGTCATATTTGGCAAAGGTTTAAGTGAAACAGCAAGTTTGATAAATCTGTCCAAGGCTTAAGAATATTCAGACACCTTTTCTTCCCAGGAAAATCCCCCACAGATCTCTTCAGGAACAAAAGCTTCTCTACAATGGTTCTAAATGATTCAGACATAACTTCCTGCATATTCCACCGAAGGGATTTCTTTACTTTTAGTAAGACCATTAGCCAGCTTGCCAAATTCTTCAGCATGACAAAATTATAGGCCGTTTCCCTCTTGGGCATGCTGAAATGGTGAAAATTGCCCAGAAAAAATTGAAACCCTGATAATTGATTTTCTTGCTGTTTTCAAAAGACCCAAACCTTTCTACGATTAAACTGAAACTTTTCAGGACAAACACAATCAAAACCATAGGGAATACCTCTCTACATTCTTAGAACAGTTTCACAGCTAAAACCTATACATGACATTTCTTCAGACACAGATTTAGAATTCAGTTATTTTTCTAAAATAGAACTCTTCTTTCTGGGCTTATGCGGAATCAGCTGATTTAACTGTGTTATTCAATTTGTCCTTGGTATCTGGGGTCCAAGAATTAAAGACAGAAAAATAACTGGTAAATATCGTCTGTAAAACAAATGCTTCATGTCACAAACTTGATACCGAAAAATAAATGTCTCTCCCCATCAGTGAACTGCTTCAGACAGACTGTTGGCAAAATGGCCAAAATGTGAGACCTTTAGTTTTCTCATAAAATATAATTCTAAATGATTAGATAGTGCTGTCAATATAAACATGTGGTGCATATACTTCTAAATCAAGATGCTTTGTGGTTGTCCGCAAGTTACAGATTGGGTTGTGCAATACCATTGTCAGATGATATGAGAAAAAACATGTTAAAGCGTTGAAGGCAAGTTTACATATGAAAGTTTTCACCATAGAAACACCGGATGACCTTTTCCAGGATAACCATACTCCACAAGAATATTTGGGCTATTAAGAGAAGCCTGAATTAGCAAAATTAAATTTTTCATTACCAGGTAGAAATTAACATTTATAATAGATTTCACTCATTCATTTCCTGAACATGATACAACAATATTTAACCTCTCAATGAATTTGTATGCCCTCGATTCCTAAAGACCTAGATCAGAAGAAGGGGCTCATAAAGAGGCTTTCAAGGCCACTGACCCTGAGCTCTGGCCAGCTCTGCCACCGGAACATCCATGTTCTAACTTAGAGTGGATATTTGTTCTTTTGCCGACAGCATTCACTCCCCCTCATGGTGGGAACAGTATCCTAGTTTTCCTGTGAGTGAGCCGTCTCATCCCCTCTCCACGTGTGTGGGAAAACTCTCTCCACTTTACTCAGGAGTGGGGCCTAGGCTGAACTGCTTGTTTTGCTACTATCCCCCCACCCTACCCCTCACCACTCCTATCAGCAGTGACTGGCTGAAGGATGGGCTGGGCACAGCAACCCAATCTGGGCCACAGAGAGAGTGTGTGTGGATCCCTAGAATTATAAGGAAAGTACAGGAAGCAATTCTCTCTCTGAAGAATTTTAAAGTAGAGTAATATAAATCTGAATCTGTTGTAAGCCACAGAATAGAGCCTACAAATGGCATTATTTGAGCACAAAATCTAGCAGCACCTAAAATTAGCTCCATTTCATCAAAAGGAACATCAAATACTAAGAGCTCAATCTTCAAATATTTGCAATAAAAAAATCCTAATTGGCACTGGAGCTTCTCCACTGTCCAAGAAACATGTTCATTTTACATCTTAATTAAATCATTATTCAAGACATGTTTTCAAAGGGAACTTTCATTAATCTGAGAGAAAATGACACAACTTAAAAACATAAGTAGCTATATATGTAACTTATAAATTATGTATATAGTTATCAATTTTACAGTTAAATTGGAATGTATTAAATTCAAATATTTAATCTACACTTTCCTTAAAAATATCATGAAGGGTCCTGAATACAGCCAACAGGATCAATAATAAGTATAGATTTAGGGACGTAGTTACCCCTGCCATGGCTTTCACAAGAGCATCTTGAAAGCACAAATTCTAATTTTTACTAACGGAGCTATTTCACTCAGCTTTACAGGCTTATAACAACCTCTCCTCATTCTATAGCTCCAAGAACTTTTCCCAGTCAATACTTTATTTGAACAAACATTTATAGCTGTATGATGAGAGCTACTCAGTCACCTCAAAAAGAATGGAGACTCAAAAGACAAGCTTTTGTTTACAGAATCCTTTAGAAACTATCCTGAGTGACAAGACTCACTCTTTTTTTTTTTTTTTTTGTGGTAGGCGGGCCTCTCACCGTTGTGGCCTCTCCCGTTGCGGAGCACAGGCTCCGGATGCGCAGGTTCTGCGGCCATGGCTCACGGGCCCAGCCGCTCCGCGGCATGTGGGATCTTCCCGGACCGGGGCGTGAACCCGTGTCCCCTGCATCGGCAGGCGGACTCTCAACCACTGTGCCACCAGGGAAGCCCTTGTCAATCTTTATTCTCATTAATACCTCAGGTATAGTTTCCTCAGAATGGGCTCTGTGTGGAATCAGTCTCCTATGCAGAAGATAATTCTGTTGTCATTCCAAGTTACAAATTCTTCAGTGCATTCTCTTCCTTTGAAAGTATAGGACAGATTTCAGGTGTAAGGTCTGGGTTTTTCAGTGTTTTTTTCTAAGGGGAAATAAATGACCATCTGACAACAGAGCATTGCTTTATTTTCCTTCCTGCCAGTCTCATGAAGCAGTCAAATTAGTGTCAGAATCATGTTGGCATTCATTAACCATTTTAACTGGTTTCCTTTCCAAGTAAATGATCTTGGTGTAGAAACCAGCCTTTGAATTTTTTTCCAGCCAGTAGCATAACATTCTGGAAGAGTGAAAATGGACAAGAGTAACATCCTGAGAGACAGAATTTTAATTTTAATGTTTTCAAACATGAATATATTTTAGCCCTTTGCAATAGAAATAAAAGCAAAAATAAATAAATGGGACCTAATCAAACTTACAAGCTTTTGTACAGCAAAGGAAACCATAAACAAAACAAGAAGAAAACCACAAAATGAGAGAAAATATTTGCAAATGATGCAACCAACAATGGCTTAATTTCCAAAGTATACAAACAGCTCATACAACTCAACAACAACAAAACAAACAACCCAATCAAAAAATGGGCAGATCTAAAGAGACATTTCTCAAAGAAGACATATGGATGACCAATAGGCACATGAAAAGATGCTCAACATTACTAATTATTAGGGGAATGCAAATCAAAACTACAATGAGGAACCACCTCAGCCGGTCAGAATGGCCATCATTAAAAAATCTACAAACAAATGGTGGAGGGGGTGTGGAGAAAAGAGAACCCTCCTACACTGTTGGGAATGTAAATTGGTGCAGTCACTATTGAAAACAGTATGGAGGTTCCTCAAAAGACTAAAAATAGAGCTACCATGTGATCCAGCAATCCCACTCCTGGGCATATATCTGGACAACACTATAATTCAAAAGGATACATGCACCCCTATGTTCACAGCAGCACTATTCATAATAGCCAAGACATGGAAACAACCTAAATGTCCATCAACTAAAGAAGATGTAGTATATATATGCAATGGAATACTACTCAGCCATAAAAAAGAACAAAATAATGCCATTTGCAGCAATGTGGATGGACCTAGAGATTATCATGCTAAGTTAAGTAAGCCAGAGAAAGACAAATACCATATGATATCACTTATATGTGGAATCTAAAATATGACACAGATGAACTTATCTATGAAACAGAAACAGACTCACAGACATAGAGAACAGATTTGCGGTTGCCAAGATGTGGGTGGGTGGGAGAGGGATGGATTGGGAGTTTGGGATTAGCAAATGCAAACTATTATATATAGCATGAATAAACAACAGTCCTACTGTAGAGCACAGGGAACTATGTACAATATCCTGTGATAAACCATAATGGAAAAGAATATGAAAAAGAATATATATATAACTAAATCACTTTGCTGTACAGAAGAAATTAACACAACACTGTAAATCTACTATAGTTCAATAAAATAAATTTTTTTAAAAATGAATATATTTTAGCCCTTTGAATTTGTGTGTGTGTGTGTGTGTGTGTGTGTGTGAAGGATATTATTTAGATCTTAGTTAAATATATGTATTCCAACTTTCTGAGTAGGAAGATGTTTTAGTTAGATGTTCTTGGCTGCATACAACAGAAAATTGGACCCAAATTGACCTAAACAAAAAAGGCATTTCTCCAAACTTGGCTGGATTCAGGGCTCAAAAGCTAACAACCAGGCATTTCTCTATCCAGCTTTACAATGTGTCTTGGCTCTTCAGGGTAGCAAGATAGAGGAAGTAGTTACTGGACTTTTATCCCATGAGATTTCGTGTCCAGCTGGGAAAAAGATTCTTTCCCAGAAATCAGCAAATGTCATTACACTTCCTTAATTCTGATTGGGTGGCTGGGCAATCTCTGAACCAATCAAGAAATGTAATGTTCAGATTGGCTCCACAAATTCCTGTTACCAAAATGGTGAATGAATAATGGAAAGCAAAACAAAACAAACAAAACACTATCTTTTATGAAATGTTCACAATGGAAGACAAGAATTATCTTTCATTTTTGGAATAGTTGTATAAAAACCTATGAGGGCAGATAACAGTTAAACCTATTATCTAATTATGGTCACAAGATTCAGCTTAGGATAAACTATACTAAAATACTTTGGGCTTTCCAAGATGGCGGAGGAGTAAGACGCAGAGATCACCTTCCTCCCCACAGATACACCAGAAATACATCTACACGTGGAGCAACTCCTACAGAACACCTACTGAACGCTGGCAGGAGACCTCAGACCTCCCAAAAGGCAAGAAACTCCCCACGTACCTGGGTAGGGCAAGAGAAAAAAGAATAAACAGAGACAAAAGGATAAGGACGGTACCTGCACCAGTGGGAGGGAGCCGTGAAGGAGGAAAGGTCTCCACACACTAGGAGCCCCTTCGCGGGCAGAGATTGCGGGAGGCGGAGCGGGGAGCTTCGGAGCCGCGGAGGACAGCACAGCAACAGGGGCGCGGAGGGCAAAGCGGAGAGATTCCCGCACAGAGGATCGGCGCCGACCGGCGCTCACCAGCCCGAGAGGCTCGTGTGCTCACCCGCCGGGGGCGGGCGGGGCTGCGAGCTGAGGCTCGATTTCGGTTTCGGTCGGAGCTCAGGGAGAGGACTGGGGTTGGCGGCTTGAACACAGCCCGAAGGGGTTAGTGCGCCACGGATAGCCGGGAGGGAGTCCGGGGGAAAGTCTGGACCTACCCAAGAGGCAAGAGACCTTTTCTTGCCTCTGTGTTTCCTGGGGCGCGAGGAGAGGGGTTTTAAGAGCGCTGCCTAAAGGAGCTCCAGAGACGG
>NW_006795376.1:1008139-1086448 GCF_000442215.2 Lipotes vexillifer
AGCACAGGTCACTGCCCCCACCCCTCTTCCGGGGAGCCTGTGCAGCCCGCCACTGCCAGGTTCCCGGGATCCAGGGACAATTTCTCAGGGAGAACACACGGCGGGCCTCAGGCTGGGGCAACGTCACGCCGACTTCTGCCGCCGCAGGACCGCTCCGCACTCCGTGCCCCTCCCTGCCCCCGGCCTGAGAGCGCCAGAGCCCCCGAGTCAGCGGCTCCTTTAACGCCGTCCTGTCTGAGCAAAAAGCAGACGCCCTCCAGCGACCTACACGCAGAGGCAGGGCCAAGTCGAAAGCTGAGCCCCTGTGAGCTGTGAGAACAAAGAAGAAAAAGGGAAATCTCTCCCAGCAGCCTCAGAAACAGCGGATTAAAGCTACACAATCAATTTGATGTACCCTGCCTCTGTGGAATACATGAATAGACAGCGAATCATCCCAAATTGAGGAGGCGGACTTCTAGAGCAAGATCTATGATTTTTTCCCCTTTTCCTCTTTTTGTGAATGTGTATGTGTATGCTTCTGTGTGAGATCTTGTCTGTATAGGTTTGCTTCCACCATTTGTCCCAGCGTTCTATCCGACCATTTTTTTTTTTAATTTTTTTCTTAATAATTAATTTTAATTTAAAGAACTCTGTTATACTTTACCTTCTTTCTATCTTTCCTTCCTTCCTTCCCTTTTTGAGACAACGAATCGTCCCAAATTGAGGAGGTGGACTTGGAGAGCAAGTTTTATGATTTTTTCCACTTTACCTCTTTTTGTGAGGGTATATGTGTATGCTTCTATGTAAGATTTTGTCTCTATAACTTTGCTTCCACCATTTGTCCTAAGGTTCTATCCTTCCCTTTTTTTTTTCCTCTAAATAATTATTTTTTTAATTCAATAACTTTATTATACTTTATTTTATTTTACTGTATCTTCTTTCTTTCTGTATTTTTTCCTTCCTTCCCTCATTCCTTCCTTCCTTCCCTCCTCCCTCCCTCCCTCCTTTCTTTCCTTCTTGCCTTCTTCCTTTCTTTTCTTCTTTCTTTCTTTCTTCCTTCCCTCCTTCCTTCCTTCCCTCCTCTCTTTCTTTCTTTCTTTCTTTCTTTCCTATTTCCTCCTACTTATACTAATTCTCTCTACTTTCTCTCCCTTTTATTCTGAGCCGAGTGGATGAAAGGCTCTTGCTGCTCCAGCCAGGAGTCAGGACTCTGCCTCTGAGGTGGGAGAGCCAACTTCAGAACACTCGTCAAGAAGAGACCTCCCAGCCCCACATAATATCAAACGGCGAAAATCTCCCAGAGATCTCCATCTCAACACCAGCACCCAGCTTCGCTCAACGACCAGCAAGCTACAGTGCTGGACAACCTATGCCAACCATATAGCAAAACAGGAACACAACCCCACCCACTAGCAGAGAGGCTGCCTAAAATCATAATAAGTCCACAGACACCCCAAAACACACCACCAGACGTGGACCTGCCCACTAGAGAGACAAGATCTAGCCTCATACACCACAACACAGCCACTAGTCCCCTCCACCAGGAAGCCTACACAACGCACTGAACCAACCTTAGCCACTGGAGACAGACATCAAAAACAACGGGAGCTACGAACTTGCAGCCTGCAAAAAGGTGAACCCAATCACAGTAAGATAAGCAAAATGAGAAGACAGAAAAACACACAGCAGATGAAGGAGCAGGATAAAAACCCACCAGACCTAACAAATGAAGAGGAAATAGGCAGTCTACCTGAAAAAGAGTTCAGAATAATGATAGTAAAGATGATCCAAAATCTTGGAAATAGAATGGACAAAATGCAAGAAGCAGTTAACAAGGACCTAGAAGAAATAAAGATGAAACAGACAATGATGAACAACACAATAAATGAAATGAAAAATACTCTAGATGGGATCAATAGCAGAATAAATGAGGCAGAAGAACGGATAAGTGACCTGGAAGATAAAATAGTGGAAATAACTACTGCAGAGCAGAATAAAGAAAAAAGAATGAAAAGAACTGAGGACAGTCTCAGAGACCTCTGGGACAACATTAAACGCACCAACATTCGAATTATAGGGGTTCCAGAAGAAGAAGAGAAAAAGAAAGGGACTGAGAAAATATTTGAAGAGATTATAGTTGAAAACTTCCCTAATATGGGAAAGGAAATCGTTAATCAAGTCCAGGAAGCACAGAGAGTCCCATACAGGATAAATTCAAGGAGAAATACGCCAAGACACATATTAATCAAACTGTCAAAAACTAAATACAAAGAAAGCATATTAAAAGCAGCAAGGGAAAAACAACAAATAACACACAAGGGAATCCCCATAAGGTTAACAGCTGATCTCTCAGCAGAAACTCTACAAGCCAGAAGGGAGTGGCAGGACATACTGAAAGTGATGAAGGAGAAAAACCTGCAACCAAGATTACTCTACCCAGCAAGGATCTCATTCAGATTTGATGGAGAAATTAAAACCTTTACAGACAAGCAAAAGCTGAGAGAGTTCAGCACCACCAAACCAGCTTTACAACAAATGCTAAAGGAACTTCTCTAGACAAAAACACAAGAGAAGGAAAAGTCCTATAATAACGAACCCAAAACAATTTAGAAAATGGGAATAGGAACATACATATCGATAATTACCTTAAATGTAAATGGACTAAATGCTCCCACCAAAAGACACAGATTGGCTGAATGGATACAAAAACAAGACCCATATATATGCTGTCTACAAGAGACCCACTTCAGACCTAGAGACACATACAGACTGAAAGTAAGGGGATGGAAAAAGATATTCCATGCAAATGGAAACCAAAAGAAAGCTGGAGTAGCAATTCTCATATCAGACAAAATAGACTTTAAAATAAGGACTATCAGAAGAGACAAAGAAGGACACTACATAATGATTAAGGGATCGATCCAAGAAGAAGATATAACAATTGTAAATATTTATGCACCCAACATAGGAGCACCTCAATACATAAGGCAAAAACTAGCAGCCATAAAAGGGGAAATCGACAGTAACACATTCATAGTAGGGGACTTCAACACCCCACTTTCACCAATGGACAGATCATCCAAAATGAAAATAAATAAGGAAACACAAGCTTTAAATGATACATTAAACAGGATGGACTTAATTGATATTTATAGGACACTCCATCCAAAAACAACAGAATACACATTTTTCTCAAGTGCTCATGGAACATTCTCCAGGATAGATCATATCTTGGGTCACAAATCAAGCCTTGGTAAATTTAAGAAAATTGAAATTATATCAAGTATCTTTTCCGACCACAACGCCATGAGATTAGATATCAATTATAGGAAAAGAGCAGTAAAAAATACAAACACATGGAGGCTAAACAATACACTACTTAGTAACGAAGTGATCACTGAAGAAATCAAAGAGGAAATTAAAAAATACCTAGAAACAAATGACAATGGAGATACAACGACCCAAAACCTATGGGATGCAGCAAAAGCAGTTCTAAGAGGGAAGTTTATAGCAATACAAGCCCACCTTAAGAAGCAGGAAACATCTCGAATAAACAACCTAACCTTGCACCTCAAGCAATTAGAGAAAGAAGAACAAAAAAACCCCAGAGTTAGCAGAAGGAAAGAAATCATAAAAATCAGATCAGAAATAAATGAAAAAGAAATGAAGGAAACAATAGCAAAGATCAATAAAACTAAAAGCTGGTTCTTTGAGAAGATTAACAAAATTGATAAACCATTAGCCAGACTCATCAAGAAAATAAGGGAGAAGACTCAAATCAATAGAATCAGAAATGAAAAAGGAGAAGTAACAACTGACACTGCAGAAATACAAAAAATCATGAGGGATTACTACAAGCAACTCTATGCCAATAAAATGGACAATCTGGAAGAAATGGACAAATTCTTAGAAATGCACAAACTGCCAAGACTGAATCAGGAAGAAATAGAAAATATGAACAGACCAATCACAAACACTGAAATTGAAACTGTGATTAAAAATCTTCCAACAAACAAAAGCCCAGGACCAGATGGCTTCACAGGCGAATTCTATCAAACATTTAGAGAAGAGCTAACACCTATTCTTCTCAAACTCTTCCAAAATATAGCAGAGGGAGGAACACTCCCAAACTCATTCTACGAGGCCACCATCACCTTGATACCAAAACCAGACAAGGATGTCACAAAGAAAGAAAACTACAGGCCAATATCACTGATGAACATAGATGCAAAAATCCTCAACAAAATACTAGCAAACAGAATCCAACAGCACATTAAAAGGATCATACACCATGATCAAGTGGGGTTTATTCCAGGAATGCAAGGATTCTTCAATATACGCAAATCTATCAATGTGATTAACCATATTAACAAATTGAAGGAGAAAAACCATATGATCATCTCAATAGATGCAGAGAAAGCTTTTGACAAAATTCAACACCCATTTATGATAAAAACCCTGCAGAAAGTAGGTGTAGAGGGAACTTTCCTCAATATAATAAAGGCCGTATATGACAAGCCCACAGCCAACATCATCCTCAATGGCGAAAAACTGAAAGCATTTCCACTAAGGTCAGGAACAAGACAAGGTTGCCCACTCTCACCACTCTTATTCAACATAGTTTTGGAAGTTTTAGCCACAGCAATCAGAGAAGAAAAGGAAATAAAAGGAATCCAAATCGGAAAAGAAGAAGTAAAGCTGTCACTGTTTGCAGATGACATGATACTATACATAGAGAATCCTAAAGATGCTACCAGAAAACTACTAGAGCTAATCAATGAATTTGGTAAAGTAGCAGGATACAAAATTAATGCACAGAAATCTCTGGCATTCCTATATACTAATGATGAAAAATCTGAAAGTGAAATCAAGAAAACACTCCCATTTACCATTGCAACAAAAAGAATAAAATATCTAGGAATAAACCTACCTAAGGAGACAAAAGACCTGTATGCAGAAAATTATAAGACACTGATGAAAGAAATTAAAGATGATACAAACAGATGGAGAGATATACCATGTTCTTGGATTGGAAGAATCAACATTGTGAAAATGACTCTACTTCCCAAAGCAATCTATAGATTCAATGCAATCCCTATCAAACTACCACTGGCATTTTTCACAGAACTAGAACAAAAAATTTCACAATTTGTATGGAAACACAAAAGACCCCGAATAGCCAAAGCAATCTTGAGAACAAAAAATGGAGCTGGAGGAATCAGGCTGCCTGACTTCAGACTATACTACAAAGCTACAGTAATCAAGACAGTATGGTACTGGCACAAAAACAGAAAGATAGATCAATGGAATAGGATAGAAAGCCCAGAGATAAACCCATGCACATATGGTCACCTTATCTTTGATAAAGGTGGCAGGAATATACAGTGGAGAAAGGACAGCCTCTTCAATAAGTGGTGCTGGGAAAATTGGATAGGTACATGTAAAAGTATGAGATTAGATCACTCCCTAACACCATACACAAAAATAAGCTCAAAATGGATTAAAGACCTAAATGTAAGGCCAGAAACTATCAAACTCTTAGAGGAAAACATAGGCAGAACACTCTATGACATAAATCACAGCAAGATCCTTCTTGACCCATCTCCTAGAGTAATGGAGATAAAAACAAAAATAAACAAATGGGACCTAATGAAACTTCAAAGCTTTTGCACAGCAAAGGAAACCATAAACAAGACCAAAAGACAGCCCTCAGAATGGGAGAAAATATTTGCAAATGAATCAACTGACAAAGGATTAATCTCTAAAATTTACAGGCAGCTCATGCAGCTCAATAACAAAAAAATAAACAACCCAATCCAAAAATGGGCAGAAGACCTAAATAGACATTTCTCCAAAGAAGATATACAGACTGCCAACAAACACATGAAAGAATGCTCAACATCATTAATCATTAGAGAAATGCAAATCAAAACTACAATGAGATATCATCTCACACCAGTCAGAATGGCCATCATCAAAAAATCTAGAAACAATAAATGCTGGAGAGGGTGTGGAGAAAAGGGAACACTCTTGCACTGCTGGTGGGAATGTGAATTGGTTCAGCCACTATGGAGAACAGTATGGAGGTTCCTTAAAAAACTACAAATAGAACTACCATATGACCCAGCAATCCCACTACTAGGTATATACCCTGAGGAAACCAGAATTCAGAAAGAGTCATGTACCAAAATGTTCATTGCAGCTCTATTTACAATAGCCCGGAGATGGAAACAACCTAAGTGCCCGCCGTCGGATGAATGGATAAAGAAGATGTGGCACATATATACAATGGAATATTACTCAGCCATAAAAAGAAACGAAATTGAGCTATTTGTAATGAGGTGGATAGATCTAGAGTCTGTCATACGGAGTGAAGTAAGTCAGAAAGAGAAGGACAAATACCGTATGCTAACACATATATATGGAATTTAAGAAAAAAAAATGTTATGAAGAACCTAGGGGTAAAACAGGAATAAAGACAGAGACCTACTGGAGAACAGACTTGAGGATATGGGGAGGGGGAAGGGTGAGGTGTGTTAGGGCGAGAGAGAGACATGGACATATATATACTAACAAACGTAAGGTAGATAGCCAGTGGGAAGCAGCCGCATGGCACAGGGAAACCGGCTCGGTTCTTTGTGGCTGTCTGGAGGGGTGGGATAGGGAGGGTGGGAGGGAGGGAGACAAAGAGGGAAGAGATATGGGAACATATATATATGTATAACTGACTCACTCTGTTATAAAGCAGAAACTAACACACCATTGTAAAGCAATTATACTCCAATAAAGATGTTAAAAAAAAATAAAAATAAAAAAATAAAATACTTTGGAACATTTTCAAATCTACATAGACTGTAAGAAGGAAACTCCACATAACAGGTCAGTTTATCCTGAAGGTATGATATGTTTTACAAATCATTCTAAACAAAATGTAATTCTAAACAAAAGCAGATTTAGAATAATGCCCTAGCTAACCCAGCAACTCAGAGCGGAAACCTGGGTAGAAGGCATAAAGGGGAATAACTTTTTCTGCTGCTTCTTTTTTTTTTGCGGTACGCGGGCCCTCTCACTGTTGTGGCCTCTCCCGTTGCGGAGCACAGGCTCCGGACGCGCAGGCTCAGCGGCCATGGTTCACGGGCCCAGCCGCTCCGCAGCATGTGGGATCTTCCCGGACCGGGGCACGAACCCGTGTCCCCTCCATCGGCAGGTGGACTTTCAACCACTGCACCACCTGGGAAGCCCTTTCTGCTTCATTTTAGGGCTCTATTATCGTAAGTGATATTTGAGAAGGACATATTGACCACTGCTTGTCTCTTTTCTAAATAAACTTTATCTTTCTTTTAGATTAGTTCATCGAAAAGCAACAAATGTATACTATCTTAACTCCTTACTGAAAAGCCTTTACAAAAGTTTAACATTATCATCTCAGTATCAGTTGACATAAAAAATGGTCATTCTTAGACCTGTTTGAATCTTCTACAAAATAATACTGAAAGGTACTGCCCACTGTGTTATCAGTTGCTCCTCTGTATGGATCCAAGCAAGGAATTTCTCTTGGAAGATAATTCCTGCCTGGAACACAATGTTGGGAATACTGTTTAGTTTTGTTTTGTTCTGACTGAATACATATGTTTCTTTTATAGTATCTAAAAGGACCTCTAGAGTCCATATGTTTCCTTTCTGGTTTCATCTATCAGGAAACTAAAAACAAAAAATATTGCTGAATTTATATTAAATCATATATGTATTATATTACATTAATGATACAGTTAGATTTCTGTGGAAATAAATTTTCCTCCTTAAAAAATTTTGACCATTCTTTTAATCTTCATATCAGTTGCTTTGTCTGATATCTGGGAAATGTCAGTAATATGAAAGTGGATTCAAATCCTATTTAGAAGTAAGGGTAAAATAATGTATTTAAAATATATGTTACCTTCCTAAGTTACATACAGTTAAATTAAAGTTGAAAGAAAGTTATGTATAAGGACTTTTTGATACTAAAGCCAAAAGCACTGTGGAGATGTAGAGTACTGTGGAGGTTCATAAACCATAAAAACATTGGTTTAAGCTTTTTCCTCAAAAAAAAAAAGATAAAGAAACACAACTTTCAATTAAGTGGTGATTAATAGCAAGTGAGGTAACCTGAAATGACATGCTACATGTCTTTTGATATTGGTAATCTAAATTTTGTTCTAACTTATTCATTGATTAATTTACACTGTATATACACTGCCATCTGGGAAAAAATGGTTTCCCTCTCTCAGAGAAATTCAATCCTTTTAACACACATAGAGCTGCAAGACAGGAAGAGGATACTGCAACCATTCAGTCATTTATTCATTCTTTCAACAAATATTTACTGAGCACCCACTATGTACTAGGCATTACATTTTCAACCCTATTCTTGTGGAACCTACAACCAAATGGAGGAGACAGTCATTAAACAGACAAAACAAAATTGTTAGATAAATATATCATAACAAAATGTTAAGTGCTATGCAGAATTTGAAAACAAAGTGTGAAGAGGAAGAAAAGAGGTAAGATCAGGGGACTGGGGAAAACAATATTGAGGAAATGACATCTATGCTGGATGCTGCAAGAACAGTAAGAGTTAGCCAAGTCTAGGAGGGCGAGAGGGAAAACATTCCTAACAGAGGAAAAAGGGTATGAAAGGGCCAGAGGCAAGGAAATGCCCAGCACAGGTGAGGAACTGAAAGACCAGTATGGCTTCAGTTTGAAGAGTGAGGCGAAAAGTGGCAGAAACTTGGTACGGAAATGAACATCTGTTTAAACCGTCAGATCACTCAAACAAATCTAACAATGGGGCAAGAGGGCAATAGATATGGTGGATAGATTGCCCTTAGACTCACTCTCAACTGAATTACAGATTAATATATGTGCATATGGTACTGATTTTTAATAAAGTGAATTTTTCAAAAAGAGACCAGAAATACATGACCACTTGCTGCTAACTGATGCTGAGCTGTTCTCTCATTAGTCAACAAATATTTATTGCACTAGGGCTGGATGTACAAAGGTGAATGTAATAGATACCTCTCTTGCCCTCATGCAGCCTGCAGTCTAGGAAAGATAGAAATAAACAAGCAGGCAAACACCTGGGACTTTTAAATAGGTCAGCAGTGGTAGAGATGGCCATTCCATGGAGGAAGGAGAGGAGAAAGCAGTGGTTAACAATGGCCACAATCATGTGGATGAAGCAGTTGTGAAGATTGGACAGGAGTCCAAGGCTCCAGTGGGCAAAGGAAATATTCCCCAGCCAAGAGACGTGGACTGACAGGTATGGGGGAGAGGCTACTTTGGTGTCACCAGGTCAGCACTGCCAAGGGCAAATCTCTCCTAGTGCTTGACTATACATGATGCTTCACTTTATTTCCTTCATCAGATGGAAATACTACTGACTTAGAGAATCATGCAGCTTAGAGTTTGGGGTTCTTTTAAGACAAAAATTTATGTTTTTTAACTATAATATAAAATGCTTTACAATTAAATGTCAAATTATTTGACTCTGTGTGTTTGTATTTGAGGGAAATTGTGGTTATAAGCAGGCATAAAAATGAACACCCCTGAAAGAATGAGGAAGTAACTATTGCAGTTAGTACACTGTTTCGGTCTCTGACCGCAGAGGCTAGGAACAAACTTGATTTACAAAGTAAATATAATTTCTACAGTTGGGTTCAGCCTGTTGTTTTCTTAAAGGAAATATATTTTAGTTTGCACTGTGAAAAACACGAATTAGCATTTTTCAGAACATTAAGAATCAAACACGGTTATCATAAAAGCATAGAAAAAAAGGAACTAATTTTATCTTCCAACCATAGATGATGTTCAGAATCAAAATGACATGTTACTAATGCTCAGGTATCAAATTTGTGGGGCTCTTCTCTTATCCACATATTTCTCCATATCTGTCTCTTTTTCAGCAGGAGACAAGACTCCAGCAATGGTTCATCCATGTGATGGGAATATTAATATTCCAGAATTTTCTCTGTGTCATCTGATCAGGAACAACAGTCTCTTAATATTTCCTGACTGTAAAATATGGGCATACATTTGAACTGAACTCAGGATTTTTTTTTTTCAAAAGAAGCCCTAATCTTTTTTAAAAAAATGTTTTATATTCAAATTTGAGCAATTTTTATAGAAATTTTCCTTCCAGAAACAATGGTCAGGGGAGGGGAAGTTTCCCCTCTTTCCTCTCTTAGTTCTTTTGGCTGGCAATTAAAATGACATAAGGCAGATTGACAGGAGGAAATCAAATTTATTACATGTGCACAGGGAGTCCACATAAGTATGAAAAATTCCAGAGACAGCAAAGCAGGGTTAGGTACATACATTCTGAACTAAGGAGAAGGGGGCAGGGGTCTGAGGTTTCAAGAGGAAGTAGGGTCATTCACAGGAAGATAAAAACAGTTCATGTTTGGTAAACAAATGTTTGCTGAGCCATCCAAAGACAATGGGACACAGAGAGGACTTGGATCAAATGGGCTCTGCTAGGTTCCTCCCTGTTCACCACACCTAATCTTTACTGTAGTTATGCAAGGTGATAGCTCCTTCCTGGGACAGGCCTTCTGTCTTACATTCTTGTAGGCAGTTAGGGGGAAGTTCAAAGGTTCTTCATGAGTCTTTTGGGCTTTGCTTGTTTTTAACTCAAAATAATCCACGTGCCAGAGTGGCACATCTTGAGGCAGCCTGCCCTGAGCCCCACCACAATAATAAAAGAAGCAAGGCATTTTATAACTGTGGTCCTGAACTAGTCACAGTACAAAAATAAAAATACACTCCTCAAAACAGAGGCTACTCTCTGTCCCTTGAGCTAGGAAGGAAGCTGAAGGCCAACCTACTAAAAACTTTGGGCTGGGATTTCCAAAAACAAAGCTAAGCTCATGCATTAAGGCTGCATGTTTAACATCAGATGCCAGGATAAGGCGATGGAAGATGGGGACTATAAATCAATGTCAGTATCCTAGAGCGCTTTGCAAGGTCAAAAGTGGAGTTGTACTTAAATAAACAGTAACTTGAATAGAACCCATTTGTATGGAGATGACAGTGGAGGGTGGCTTCCATTTACCTCCTATGCTCCTGGGGGCATATTTTGGTTTATGGGACCCTTTCCAAACCCTACAGGCACCAGACTGGACATAGAGTGGGCACAGACCAGAGCAATCCATGCACCGTCCCCTGTTGAAAACCAGAGCTGGATCAATTTTGGGAATCAGAGGCTGACTCAGTCAGAAGTGGGGGATGGAGCAGACTGAAAGGAAGCCCTGAGGTAGACTAAGTCCCTTGCAAATTGAAGAGGAAACAGAAATTATGAGTAAGCAGCGGAAGTTGGTAAGTAAGCCTAGAGAGGAAAATGGAGCAGATGTGCAGAGAAAAGATGTGCCTCATGATTCTTGGTGACTTTCCTGTTCATCCCCAGCTCAAGTGTACATGTGTCCTTATTATTATATAAGTAGGTTAAAAAGTAAACACTTTTTCCTCGGATCACTATAATAATCTCTAGAGCTTCCTTGCAAAGGAAGAGGCTCTAGTCACACACCAATCCAAATCCCTACTTCATCTTGTGCTGACCAAAAAGGTCAACACTGAGAAAATTACTTTGTATGTTTAAGTGAAGGAAAATCACAGTCACTGACCCAAAATGAAGCTTCTTAAAGAAAAGACAACTGAAATTACTTCTGATCTCTCACAGAAATCCTGGCTTAGCATTTGAAAATGAAGAAAGGTCCAGAGGAGATAAAGGGACCTAGGGAAATGACATTAAAAAAAAAGTTTCTGATTGTCCCAAGAGTCTCTGTCTTGGGACACTCACTCTTCAACGAGCAGATGTTTATGGAGGATTCAGCAGGGGAAAACCTGACAAAAATTCCTGCCCCCATGGAGCACACAGAGAAGAGGAGAAGATGTACAAAAAATAAAGTAAGTAAAACATCCACTGTGTTAGATGAGTTCTAAAGAGTAAACAAACAATAGAGATATAAAGCTGGGCGTGGGGCACATTGCTATACAGAAGTGTGTACAGAAAAAATAAAAATTATTCGTAATCACCAACAAGAAAGAAATAACTCCTAGTTGCAGAGTGACATATTTCCTCAAATTTTTCCCTTTGTATGGGTATATACACAAAAGCACTAACATATATACAAATATCATTCTACAAGGACAATTTTTAACTCATCTCTCTCCATGACCTTATATTATGAGCATGTCCCTATGTCCTTAAGAACTTCAAAATATCCCAATTCATAAATATGTAATTTATTTTTCTCCTGTGGGTATTTCAGTTGTTTTCAATTTTTGGTATTATTATAAGTCTGCAATGAACATTCTTTTGGGTGTAAATATCTGCATCCTCTGATTATTTCAACTCAGGATAAATTATTAGAAGCAAAAATACTAAGTACTGGAGAATGAATATCTCTAAAGCCTTTCCTTCATTTTGCGATACTGACCTCCAGAAATCTTGATCAATTTTTCCTGCATTAGGAAAGCATTGTTAATAAATTTTCATGGACAATATTTTATGAAGGGAACCATACTCCATTCAATATACAGCTTACATAGAGTATATCTAGCTTTGGGCCACTATCTTTAGAGTATCTCTCCCTTCATTTCCTGTTCTTACTTGGAGTGCTTTTGCATTACCCTGTCCTTAATCCATCATTGTACTTTGGAGTAGGAGGCAGATATCTTGTCACTCAGTTCACAGGTTTCCAGATTAAGAAGAGCCACACTTGAACTTGATGTAGAGACCCCTGTGAACCATCCCCTAATGAAGAGACAATCCTACACCACTCAGACATACTGGAGTTTGAATTTGATATCATGACTGGTGGGACTTGGGGGATGACACCCTCAGAAAGGAACTGAGTGTATTTGGCATGCAGGAAAGAAAGTGGCCTGAATTTAATTACCAGAGAGGTGAACTATGGCGATTATTTGTGCCTGTGGTGGATCTGTACTCCCCCTGGAAGTTAAGCTCATGTGACTGGTTTTGGTCAATGACATGTGGGTAGAAGTGATGGTTCCTTCACTGGCTACAGTTACCCAGAGAAACAAACTCCTGTCTTCCTTTTTAGAAAGTGGTGCTTTCCGAGATCTGCCACTTTTCTCTCCCATCTGTTTGTTCCAGGGCATATTCTCCATCTCCCTCAGTAATTATTCCTATTTATTCTCAGTCCTACTCACTCAGAGTAGTGCTTTCTCCTTTAGAAATGAAAGTTGATGGTAATTTCTAATATTTTCCACAATTGGCCCTCTTCACACTACTCATTCTTCCCTATAAACTCAGTACTTCATCAAGGATTCCCGTGAAGATTTTGCTGATCTCAATTGCTATTGACCATACTTTCACAGAACATGGAGTTTGTAGGATTTCTTTGTTTCTTAAATATTCATTTTCCTTTCTGACTATATAGTTATAATGTGTTTTTAAATTATTATTTTAAAGATTATTATACAGTTAAATTGAACTTGGGGGGGTATGTAAAATTCCAATATGTAAAATTCCATATTCCACAAATGTTAGCACATATTTACGTTAACTACCACCTCAATCAATATACAGAACAGTTCCATCACCCCCCAAAATTTCCCGTGCTTTTTTTTTTTTTTTTGCAGTACGTAGGCCTCTCACTGTTGTGGCCTCTCCTGTTGCGGAGCACAGGCTCCGGACACGCAGGCCCAGCGGCCATGGCCCCCGGCCCCAGCCGCTCCACGGCACATGGGATCTTCCCAGACTGGGGCACGAACCCGTGTCCCCTGCGTCGGCAGGTGGACTCTCAACCACTGCACCACTAGGGAAGTCCCTGTGCTATGTTTTTATAGTCACACCCTCCCTACCCTTAACTTCTAGTCTGTTCTCTGTCACCACAGTTTTGTCATTTAGAGAATGTCATATCATTGGAATCACATAGTCTATAAATTTTGAGACTGAATTCTTTCATGCAGCATAACACCTTGAGATTCACCTAAGTGGCTGCATGTTTAACAGTTGGTTCCTTTTTATTGCTGAGTAGTATTCCATTCTATAGATGTACCAGAGGTTGTTTATCCATTTATCGACTGAAAAACATTTGAGTTGCTTCCAGTATTTGCCATTATGAAGAATTCTATAAACATTCATGTTCAGGTTTTTATCTTGAATGGGTGTTGAATTTTGTCAAAAGTTGTTCTCTTTTTGTATCAATTGATACAATTATGGTTTTTTTTACACTATTAATATTGTGGATTACATTGATTGGTTTCCAAATATTGAATCAGCCTTGCTTTCCCAGGCCTCATTGCCTGTGGTGTATTATTCTTTTTATATATTACTGGGTTCAACTTGCTAATATTTTTTGGAGAATTTTTATATCTGTATTTATGTGGGATACTGATCCATAGTTTTCTCTTTTTTGGGGGGGTGGAGTGTTGGTATCAGGGTAATGATGATCTTATAAAATGCACTGGGAGGTGTTCTTTCCTCCTTGATTTTCTGGAAGAGATTACATAGCATTCATTCTATTCCTTTAAATATTCAGTGTAATTTGCCAGTGAAATGATCTGAGACCACAGACTTATTTCTCTGAAGGTCTTAAACCTTAAATTCAATATCTTTAATAGTTATAGAACTGTCCAGGTTACGTATTTTATTTTGGATGAGTTCTGGCAGTTTTTGAATCTCAAAGAATTCATTCATTTCACCCAAATTGTTAAATTTATGTGCGTGGAGATTTTTTGTAGTGTTCCCCTTTTATCATTTTATGTATATATTATATATATATAATATCTGCAGGCTCTGAAGTGACATTTTCTGTTTATAGTTTAATACCACTATGATCAGATGTAGAGTGTTTTTGCACTTTCCTTATTGCCTTGTATGAGTTTCAGAAGTGGAAACATTTGGAACTTTCTTTTGCATTCTTACTAAAACTAAAATATGAGAAAAACTTTCCTCAGACTTCCAGTGCCTCATCTCTAACCTAGGTCCAAAGATTTAGATTGTAGGTGACAGAGCAACTGTCACTTAAAATGGAAGGAAACTGAGTTTACTGGCAACACTGTATTTCTGCAGGACTGAAACTGGCAGGTCATAACAAACTAGCAATAAAGGAGATTGTCTCATTCATTGTGTAAATATTCTCTGTGGTTTCCAGAAGTTATTTGGGAGCAGAATCCTAAAGGAAGAGTGCATAAGTACAGAATATCACATTAGATTTCAATAATCTTAAGAAAATTTAATTTAAAAAAAAGACGTAAAGCACTGTATCTAATAATCACCACAAATTACAAAATACCTCAGTTCTCTATTATACCCATAAGCAAAATATTTTTAAAGTTGAAGAAATTTATTTTTTAATCTGATAATCTTTTGACTTTTTACTCACTTAATCGCCATTTTAGTATGTTGTGTCTTGCTGAGCCTTTCTAAATTTGCCCATCATTTCCTGTTACAATTGTTTCTCAAATTCTACAAATGGTCCTTATTGTCATTCATTAGTTAATGTGAAGTACTCTTCCAAAGGATTTATTTGTTCTCACGTTGTTCCTTTTAAAAAGGAGAAAAGTAACCTAATAAATCCTGAACAAAGCTGCACTTTCTTAAACCCCCCCAAAAGTTAACTACCTTCTGTGAATTCATCATTTTAGTCTATTCATTTATATAAATTAATATTTGAGGGTATCTCTACATCAATCAATTTTACTGGCAACACTCTCAGATTTTGTTTTTTTGTTTGTTTGTTTTGCGGTACGAGGGCCTCTCACTGTTGTGGCCTCTCCCGTTGCGGAGCACAGGCTCCGGACGCGCAGGCTCAGAGGCCATGGCTCACTGGCCCAGCCGCTCCACGGCATGTGGGATCTTCCCGGACCGGGGCACGAACCCGTGTCCCCTGCATTGGCCGGCGGACTCTCAACCACTGCGCCACCAGGGAAGACCTCAGATTTTGTTTTTTAAAAATGTCCTTATTAAACTCTCATTTTTGAAGGATATTTTCACTGCTTATAGAATTCCAAGTTGGCAGGTTTTTTCTTAGAGCATGTCAAAAATATCATTCCATTGTCATCCAACTTTCCTCTTTTTTTTTTCTCCTCAGAGCTGATGTGTTTTATCCTCTGGAAGCTTTCATGATTTTCCCTTTGACTTTAATCTTAAGCAGGGCCTAGGTATGCTTTGGTTTTATAGAAATTCTTGAATCTTTGGCTTGATGTCTTGTATCAGTTTTGGAAAATTCTCAGATATCATCTCTTCAATTATTGCTTATCCCCCATCCTCTCCCTCTTCTCCTTCTGGGGCTCCAATTACACATATGCAAGAACTACTCTCACCATTTGCCATATATATCTTGTTCTCTTTTGTACTTTTCATCTTTTTTATTTCATACTTTCTACTTAGCAGTTCAGTAATATTCTGCTGTCTAATCTACTGTTAAATTCATTTGATGAAATCTTTTGATAATTGTGTTTATCAACTCCTGAATTCCCATGGACCATGTTTATAGGTTCCAGTCCTCTGGCAAAACTCTTTTTAATCTATTTTCTTAAATATATTAATCACAACCATTTAAAAGCATCTGTCTAATAACTCCAATACACAGATCACCCCAGGGTCTGTTTTTATTGTTTTTTCTCTTTGTTTTTGGCCATTCTGTCCTGTCTCTCAGGATGCCTGACAATTTTTTATTGAATGCCAGGCATGTGTGATGAATTATAAGGGCTCTGGATGATATCTTTCTTTACAGAGGTTGTTGGGGTTTTTTTGTTGTAGTTGTTTTGTTTTTCCTGGAAGACAGAGGAGTTATAGATCACTTTGATCCAATCAGATATAAAATGATTAAAATCCAAGAGGTCTTTGGAAATATCTGAATCCAGTTTTTCTATTTCTCAAACATTGTGGAACTGCCTAAAGTTCTAGTTAGCATCTTAGCTTCCACTTTCTGCTTTGTTGCTTATATTCTCACTGTGTGTGTCTTATCAAATACACTTATGGGGACAAAAATTGTAGAATATCAAGCTTACTTATGTGCAGTTCCCTTTTCTCCAGGGTCTTGACCCCTGAAGTCTTAGCTACTTTTGTCATACTGAATTCCAAATTTTGCCTACCCAACTTTGTGAGCCTACCAAAAGTTCTGAGACTTTTCTTTCTGCTTATCTTCACACCTGTGCCACTTTCTTATTGGAAACCGGCTTCACAGGATAATCAATAAAGAACATCAGGTTTACATCAATGTCTTGCTCTTGTTTCTAGGGTTTTATCCTGTTAATCCTAACAGGTTGTCAGTTGTTCTCTGGTGCCTCCAAATGCTATTTGGCTTTTTTTGGTTTTTGTTTTTAATAAATTTTACTATCTTTTTTTTTAATTGTTCTTGTCAGGGGAAGGGAGTCGATCTGATATAAACTACTCTGCCATAGCTAGAAGTAGAAACTTTCTAATAAGATTTTTACATTATTCTCTATATTCTTACTAAACATATTTTCTCCCTGTCATTTTTCACTTACTATTTCAACTGAAAGAGGTTTTACTATTATCATTAATTATATAATGGAGCTTTTTAATTTCTTTCCATTTATTTAAGCCTATAGCCTTATATATTGTTTCTTTTTAATCTCTAAACTTCATCTCATAATCCAAATTCTTTGTAAAGTTTGTGTCTAAAATAGTATCCATTACTATCCTTATGATTAAATGACTTATTTCTAAAGTTACAAGAAAGGTATTATGATTTTTAAAAAACTGGCCCACAGATATTTTATTCATGTTGGTATAAATTCTTTTCTTCTATCCTTTATTTTATTTCCATAAAGAATTTCAAATTCCCTTGCCTAGATATCCATCCTTGCTTCTCACAGTTTTTAATACTACATTCTACTTAAAGAGAATTTGAGACTTAAATTTTTCTGGGATGCTATAAATATTCTACTTGTATGAAATTTGTATTCAAATAATTGTTTCTTTATTACTTCATTCATTATGAGTAATAGTTTCAATAAGAGGTATGACAAATAATTACATGGATGCAGATGTCATGCAAAGAATGCAAAGACTGTGAATTTTACTCATAATTTACTCTCTTTCATGCCAGTAATACACTAAAAAAAATAAAAACTAAAAAAACTACTTTGTATTGTTCCAGATAAAGTTGAAAAGTTTGAAGTCCCATTTTGAAGGGAAAAAATTCTTATAAATGAATACTACGGCTTTGTGCCACACAGATGTCTTAAAAAATAAGTTTTGAGTTCTGTTTCTATCAGAAATTTACCCTCCCAGCATAAAACTTCCCCATGTCAAACTCTCCTCGGTTGTTTCTGAAAGCACCACTGAGCTCCTTCTCACATGTGCGCCACAGCTGATCCTGCATGTGGTTCTTTGGGACCAAACTCCTGGTCAAGGTACACTTTCCTTTCTTCTCTCCTGATCCATGTTCTGAGATCACCATGATGCAGGAACAGCTACACGCCTTGGATGATGGCCTTTGCTAACACCCAACCATCCTAGGAGACAGACCCTTCCCTCTCCATGATGCAGCCATGTTCAGACGGCAGCATTTAACAAAACTACCGTAGTTTCTCTGATACAAGATACCAAATGGAAGGGTCTCTTATAAATGCTACCCTCACAGTTCAGTCTCAACTTGCTTTCATGGTCTCCATGGGTGTCCCCAGCCAGCCTGAACAGAGTAAGGGTACGGCTATTCTAACCCCAGGTATGCTCTGCATATAACTGTGCCTACGGGTCCAGGATCACTTAAGATGAGAAAGAAAGATTGTTTACCTTTCCTCAAGTTTAAGGTCCTAAGATTAGCTCCTCTAGCTCAAGCAGGACTGAAGAAATGTCTCCTTCACAGGGAAGTCTAGTCCTCGACCACAGGAGCGTGCTGCATCGCACCCCCAACAGAACAATGGCACCAGAACAGAACAATGCAGTAATAGCCATCCCAGATTCTGTCTTAACTCCTGGTGACATTTAGGACACAAACAGTCCCGTCCGGGTGGAGCCGTAGCAAATCCAGTCCTGTTCTCTTTGAGTGTTTTTCCTCCAGCCTGAGGTCAAGATTCTTTCTGGAGGGCCTTCCTTCCGTTCTCTCCAGCTCAGTGCATCCCATGCAAAAAAAAAGGCTAACCGCCACAGATTACCTGTGGAAGAGCATTTGCAGTTTCACAAGGTCATGCAAGAGGTTTGTCAGCAGCAGATTCTAAATTCATTACCCTAGACAACCCACAAAAATTCAGAGTCTCAGAGGCACGGTCTGAGTTTGAATACACCATGCACTTTGTATCACTAGACAGAGCATTCAGCAACAATGTTCTCTGCAGAAAGATCCACCCACAGATGCTTGATTTTCATTTGTATGACTCGATTATCCATTCTAGAGGCTTTATGCAAAATAAAAGAATGGTACGGCCCAGAGATAAGCTGTGCCTCTAATTTAGCAAGCAGAAATGCTGGCTACTTTTTAAAAAGTTTCTTCAGCTTCTACCATTCGAAGTTTCAAAATGCAGCTGGGCCACCTCGTCAACCTGTGTTCGCAATGACACAAGATGCAGGGAAGGCAGAAAGAATACATGGCTGGCTCTGCTCCTCTGGACTTAGCTCTTGACCAACTTATTTAAATCTTGATTCCATCAGTTATTACGTATCAGTACTTATGTCACCAACATTTCCAATCAGGCCCCAACGAGGGTCCTCCTGCCCAGTGTCACTGGAGCCAGTAGAACGAGACTGAGTTTGGTTCAGAAGCAAAGCAAAGCTTTCTTCCTTGAGCAAAGAAGGAAGAGCAGAGCATGCTCTAGCATATACGCTCCCCAGGACAGGTGCGGGCAGGGCCGCATTATAGGGTTCTCCTCAGCGGAGAGGGGGCAGAGTTCTCCTGGGGTTGGCACAGGCACGTTGATCACACTCCAGATCGCAGCACGGGTTGCAGCATCTCTGCACACAACTTGCCGCCGCCATCTTGAATTGAGGTGTCCTGGCGGGGCGGGGGGGCTTCTGCACACGGCCCGCTGATCTGACAGGTCTGCGCAGCCCTTCGGCACTAGGACTCTGGCCTGAAGTGGCGGGTGAAAGACCTCCGCATACAGCACCCTATGAGCAAGTGAAACTAGACTAAGCACGGAGGAAACGAAAAAGGTTAGACGTTTTATTACCCAGATTCTATTTTTATTTCCCGGGAATGTTAATGGGCCTTGCTGATGACACTTACAAAGGTAATAAGACTTGACGATGTCTGGAAGTGAAACAGAATGACATTTTAGTTTCCAGTGCAATGGTAATAAAATTTACCCAAAAAGGACTTATAAATGTCCCATTTAATAATTAAAACTCTTCTTCATTAGGTAGCTGGGTGGCCGGATCTTGGTCTGAAGACTTCATAATTAGGAGGAGAGAGAGAATGGCCATTCTCAAACTGCCAGAAATTTACATCTGAGAGACTGAATTGCAGGGGTAGGAATTTGTAGTTAGGATGGACACCTTCCGTTTGGGGAGGAACACTTTGATGAGCATTTCAAAGTCAAGAACCTACTAATCATTTCCCTTCAGATATCTCTGATCTCAGTGGCTGGAGGAACCCAGAGGCAAGTGCTTCAGCCTGAGGCACCGAGTATTCTGTTTAATAATGTTAAAGATTATCTCACAGGAAGTAGCCCATCTCCAATGAAGGACTTTTTACTCCAAATCGACTGTCACTTTCCGGGTCTGAAAAGAAACAAGGTTGGGGGAGGAAGGCGAAGGGGAAGGCTGAACCCAGCATAGGGATGCCAGGGGCACACCGGCCCTTCCTCTGCCTGCACCCTCTGCCCTGGGGCTTGGAATGGCCAGTTCTGTCTGGTCATTTGAGTTTCAGCTCAGATGCCACCTCCGCAAGGAAGGACTTCTTCAACCTCCCTGTGCATGGCAGCTTCTAAGATGGCTTCTCACTGTTACAGTCTTCAAGGAAGGAAAGGAAATTATTTTCAAACGCTTCACTAAAGAAAAAAAATTTACCACAGTTTAAAAATCTTTTCCCTGTTTTGTACACAGGAACGTCATTTTTTATCAGAACCATTATTAGAAATGTATGGCTCCAAGCAAAACTTCAAGAAGGAATTCCCATATTGTTTGTTAGGTCAAAAACCAAACCAACCAAACAAACAAAACCGATTTAACTCTTCCCACCTCCTAAGCATTATAAATGCTGTAACCAAAGAAACTAGCCAGAACTATAGCACCACTTCTGCTTTCAATTTGCTTGCTAGGCCATTTTTGTATTTTCACCCACGCTGTTTAGATCCTTTGAGGAATCAGTGATGAGTTCTCATTTACTAAGTGTGTAAGTTGGGCAAGAAGCAGTATTGACTGCTTTCTTTGTACAACGCAACAGAGTAAGCACCTTTTTGGAGAGGGTTAGTGAAGAGAAATAGACCTTTAAAGAGCTTATAATACAACTGGGAAGGGAACAAGGAGGAAAAGAAATCACCATTTAATGTGCATCCGCAAAGCCCTGTGATGTGTACTTTGTGTACTGTACTGCTTTGAGATCCTGTTGCAAATGATAGAAATTGATTCTGGAACACTAAGAAAGGAAATTTACAGTTAGCTTACTAAATCTAAGAAATAATGGGGAATCAGGTTTGGGAAATGATAAAGAATCAAGGAAATCTAAACAGAAGAGACTTGGCTTAGAAATACTCTGATTAAGGTTATGCTGCTAAAATCTCTTGCACTAATACCGGGACTGCTGGAAACTCTCCATCTCACTGGACACTTACCACTACCCCAGAAAATAATCTTTGTTCCCTGCATCACTGCATCACTCCCCAGATTCAAAGTGTGTTTGGACAAGTTTGGGTCATGTGCTCACTCCTAGCTGTCGCGAAGGAAACGGTCCCCTTTACCTTAGTACAGGTACGCAGAACCCTGACCCCAAACAAACCTGATTCACTGATGAATGAGGTTTGAAATGGATAGATTTGGATGTTGGGCAGCCAACAGAATAGCAAGTGTTCACAGCTGTCTACCACTTTGGTCTCCTAATATCTATATGCACAACTCATCCTTTATGTTAAAACAAACATTTACATGTCAAAATAAATCCTCCTTCCTAATATAATACAATGCTTGGCAAAAGCTTGGAATGTAAAATTTTTAATGGTAGAACCACCATTCCAAAATGTCAGAATAAGTTGGAATAATGAGCCCAACCTATCAGTTTAACAGAGAAACAAGTTAAATCCTTAGCTTCAAAATAGCAATTTAGTTCAAAATACACAAATACAGAACTGGAAAATCATATTTAAAACATATCACACTAAAAACAACCAAAACAAAACACGGGGATTTGAGTTGACTGCAAGTATGGTGAGAGTAAGGCTGCCAGGTAGATGATGACATTTTGACTACAACGATGTGCAGTGCCCAGAAGAAGGGCAGCAGTGGTTCCCCACTCTCTGCTTTAGTCAGGCCATAAGGTTCTCGTTTCTGCATCTTCGAGACCATACGTAGGAGAAACACAGACAAATTAAAAGAGGAAAACCCGGTGCAGGAAAGGTCTGGAGGCTGTGTCATATGAGGAACAGCGGAAGAAAGCAGGAGTCGTTAGATAAAAGGGATACGGTTTTCAGACATTTTAAGGGTTGTCATGCGGAAGTGGTTTGAAATTTATGATCCATCGCTCCGCATAACAAATGCTTAGTCAGGGTCTGACAGGAAAACTGTCTCCATGCCTAAACCATGTGGCATTCAAGCATAGTTGCTGGCAGGCAGACCTTTGTACAGCACACCCTTTCACAGAGAATGTCAAGGGCCATGTCTCTGGAGCATCCCTGAAGTTTGACCCTTCCCATCTGTAAACATGACCTGGACTAAACATCAAAAACATCAGAGAAATCTTTTCCTCTATTTCCACTACATTCTGAAATGGCTACCGGAAGGAGCCTTCAAAGTGGGGGCAGCTCAGCAGTACTGAAATGAGACAGACATTCCTCTGATCTCTTTGGAAGAAGATACTGCAAGAACCAAATCTGTCTACAACCTTAAGGACTTCATTTATTTACTCATAGAAATCTACCGAGCACTGACTCTGGGCCCGTCACTGTGTTGAGAACACTTAGATAAAAGACACCATCTTTGTTCCCAAGGAACTCACAGTCTAGTGGTGATATGCGTAAATAGATCATTGTAATGGAACTCAATGAAATGTTATAACCATGAATATTTTCCTAGGTAGATCTTATAGTTCCCTACTTGACACTAATATTAATAAATCATTTTTGATTTTTTTAAGTTTTCCATACTTAATTCTAAATGTTCTGGGGATTAACAGATGCATACTTATTATGAAAGCTATTTCCCTTCCTAATTAACTGAGGTTATTTACTATTTAGAGACAGACGGAGGATATGGATAATTCCCAACACCGGAGGATACATGTTCCCAAGAGTTGAAGATACATGCAAACTCTAATAACAGTTATTATGTTAATATTCCATAACTCTGATCAAGGTTATCATCCAGTCCACTTTCCTGGATTTACAGTATCTAATAACTCTCTCATCTACCTATAGGAACCTATAACTGCTATACAGGATGATCCATTTGGTGTGTTTGGGACTCTTAAACTATGTAAATATGTCTTTGACTCTAAAAACTTATAAACGGATAACAACATAAAACATATAGATGCCTTTCCACTTAATCTTTTTCATAATTGAAATTTTTGTTCCATAATCAGCCCACAGATGCTATGAAACTATTTGTAAATAATTCTTAATACTGAAAAATTTTCAATTCATGAGTTATAATCCATAGCAAATTTCCAATGATTTTCTATCTTAAAATTTGCAGACAAATTGTTCTTAAATAGAGGATTTCAAATACCAATATTTTAAAATAATAAGCTGTTAGACCTAATTTCCCTCCAACCTGTAATTTAATACATATACACCACATGCTCAAAAATGTCCAATCTTTCTCAACACATTATTAAAGTAATAAGGAAAACTGGACTACCAGTATCAGAGATGTCACAGTTCTAATGGAAGAGCTAAGGACAGGAGGCAAGCATTAGTGGGAACAATTCTACTTTTAAAAATGGGTAAAAAAGGTAAGTCATTTAAAATATTTGTCATGTGAATGCATGATTATGACTTCAAATTGCTATTTAGTTACATTTCATATTGTAGGCTATGAAAACTGCACTTCTGCAGCCTATCGAATGCTAAGTTGACAAAGAAAACAGTATTCACTTTTTTAACAAGGGTTTACACTGAGAAAAAAAGAAAACAAAACAAACCCACCTACCTAAATATGTTAAAAAGAAAAACATAGAATAAGAGGTGAGATTCTTCCCTTTCAAACGTCCTCCCAGAGCTACCAAATATTTGCATTTATAAATGAATTGATACAAATGTTTACCTTGAGATTAACAAAAAGAGAAACACATGAGGATCACTGGTGAGACTTGGTTTACACAGCTGGACTTGGTTTCTTTTTCACTTGCTTCATCAGAGACCAGACTGCCTTCATGTTTAGCCACTCTGCTTTCTGCAGAGGAGTCTCCTGTAGTCTCTTCATTAGCCACCTCAGGCTTTTCTCTTTTGTTTGCATTTATTTTTATCTGAAGAGCTGTCCTGTCCTGGGCCTTTCCTGGCGTTTTCAACATGCACTTGCAGGCTTGGCTTCTGCTCCTTCGGTTGAATGGACCTCCTTTTTTGCCTTGTGGTAATGTTTGCTTTTTCCACTTACCTAGAACAACATTTGCAGCGCTGCATTCTTTCACATTCTTTACATCATTTGAAAACCGATACAAATGAATTGTGGCTACTTCCTGTGGCGTTTTTCTGACTTGTAGGCACAGCATAACAGAATCTTCTACTGACAATCCCAACTTGTGTCAGAAAATGCCTCCTAACTGATATATTTAGCATTAGCTAATTTCTATACTCTTTATAGACATAATAAATGAGCCAAGAACACCAAATAAATGACAAGGCTCAGCAGTAATGAATTCTAGTCCCTTCATCTTCTTTCCAAAACTTAATGTAATTTTTTTTCCTTTTGTTCATCATTGGGGAATCATGGCTTTTTAATAGATTAAATGTGTTTAAGTTAACTGGAAGATTTATTATAATTTTTAATGTCACAACTTTGGCCAGCAGTAGCTTCAGTGGTAGATTTTTAGGTAGGTTCCTATGTCTTTTTGCTATGAGTTTATTAACCTTTGAAAGCTTTCTTGCTTTCTGGCACAAGATGATCCAAGCTATCTGGTATATTTCTAAGCCAAGCATAGACTGAGATGTTTCTCCAAGGATCCTTAGTTTCCTTTAGTGAAAAAATACAGAGAGCAAGAACTGGGTGATAGAGTGCAACATGGGGTACCATTGTCCCTAGGTTATTGCAGTATCAAAGGTACAAATTTTTCTTTTAAAGTTTATATCGATATTTCTAATTCTGTTCTAGAATTACAATGTTCCTATGTAATTTGAGGGATTCTATAATTGTAGCACTTTTTCTCTTACACAAGCAAGAATAATTCCTATTTTCCTTATTGAACTAAGAGTTCCAAGATACCCACCCCAATTTCAATATGGACGATAAAGTAGTAACTAAAACTCAGTATTTTCTGGGTAGCCGTTTTGTTTTGAGAAGGGATCCCAGGAAGGATGGGATCCTTCCAGCTACTCAGTTATAGGTTCACTCTTCAGCCTTCATTCTCCGTGGCTATGTAGGTACTTGTTCGACAGATAGCTTGCTTCACTTTTTTCAACTGGTTTTGAGTGAGGTCTTTTGCATCCTCATCACTGCCAGCTCTGCATTGTCAGAAGTAGAAGCTTTGGGTCACTACCCTTCTTGGTTCTAATACCCAGTTTTGGAAGAGAGTCCAACAGCTAGTCTAGTTCAGTCTGAGAGGATGGAAAAATTTCCCTATGTGGTCCATTATAACTTACTGCACAATTAAAAGTACAAATTCATTTATCCAAGGGGATGCTGGGCAAAGTGATTCTTCCCACTTCTCTTTAATTTCTAGTAATTAAATTAAATTAAAATTTAGCTCTCCTAAATTTTGCCCTTATCATAAAACTCTTTAAATGTACCCTGGTCTCGTTCCTAAGCCAAAAGCACTTCCTTGTATATACCACAAAACATTTCCTCATTCCCTTAAGCAAACTGATATATCATGGAATGTTGTATTTGTATTAATGAACCTAAGTGATTGTCCCAATGAATACCACTTCCATCCAGCCCGGGCCAGTTCAAAGTGTTTAATTTTCTTCAGGAAGATCAAAGAAAGACCTCATGTGCAAATAACATTACATGTAAACTCAAGAGTTTTGAAGTTTAGACTAAAAGTCTCTCCTTTGACCCATGATCCAAAATTCATTTATTTTGAATATATCATCTGATAAATTTTCATGTATCAAAAACACATATATCTTTAATTATAGATGACAGTGGTGTAGAACTCCAATTTTTCAGTCTTGGACCCCATTTTTCAATCTTCCAGAAACTACTTTAGAATATCAGAAAACAAGCAGAATGCATCAAAATGAGACAGTTCAATAGAAATACTATGTACATTTACATAAGGTAATTGCATATTTTCACTTCAGTTTTTCTGTCACTTATCCTTATAGAGAAAAAACACGACATCACATTTAATTTACCAGTTCCATTATACAATACAGGTGTGGTTACCCTTTGAAATTTTAACAGGTTTTTAATTTAAAAACACCAAATTTTGGAATAAATATTATTTAAAAACCCACCAGATTAATTTTTGTTGTTGCTATTTTTCAACCCCTGTTTTTCTATTACTGGGACTTTTACTATTTAGGACAGATTTTAAAACTATCACATTTTTCCCTTCTCAGACTCAGGCCCAAGATTCCGATCTTTTCCATGACCTTATTCTTTTCTTATTTGTACAAAGTTAAATTTCTCTTCTTGAGTTTAAGTCTCTGATATAAAAAAGTATTCATTTAAAACAGCTTAGTTCATATAATATTTAACTTTATATACATAAATTTATATTGTCATCCTATTTTTTTAGCTAAATATACAAAACACATTCAAGCAAAATATTCAAATTTTACAGATATGCTTCTTACCAATAAAGCTTCATAGTTTCAATTAAGTGTATGTTTTTTGTTTAATTGTTTGCTTGTTGTTGCTTCCCCCCTCAAAAGATACTCATTCTTTAGATTCTAAGATCTCTGAATTTTACATTTTGAATTTTAAAAACGTTAAATATATTAGTAGCCTGCCAAGTGTGGTTTGTTTTGTCTTGCTTTTCTGTTTCTTGTTTTTCTGTTTTGTTAACGCACACACAGTTATTTATGATTATACATATTTAAATATGTACTCTGGGGGGAATTAGTCCATTTTTATCTACACCCTGTGACTCTAAAAGTAAGGTTCAGGCAGTGGAAGTGTTGATTTCTGTGAACAGACTTCTGGCGAGGCCCCTTTTCCCGTTCTGTGTGGGACACTGCAGGACTGCACTTCCTTAGGTGAGGACCCAAACCCATTACTTCTAGGCTGTGCTCTTCTAATCCATGGGGATGTAGTGATCCATCTCAGGGACTTAATCTTATTTCCAGACAATCTATAGAAAACTTCTTTTCACCAATGGGGACCTCACAGGAAGGTAGATTTGGGGCTACGAGTGGAAGTTTACAGCTGGGTTTTCATTACTTTTTAATAATAGTTACATTTTCCCACAAGAAAGTCTTTAAAGAAGTCATCTTTTGCACTTGGTGGCACCATACAGGTAGCTGAGAGGATTCCCCTGCATTTTTTCTTCATGCTTTTAATGATTTTGCAATCTCTCTTGCATATCTGTGGGGAAGGTAGTTAGGAATTTGCCCTTTCCAAGGATACCGTGACTGCATCTGGCCATAGTTCCAGGTTGAGTCTAGGACCATCATATTGCAGAAAACCAGTGGGGCCCACATTTATCTTGTTTGAACAGTGACCCCTGGAGTTAGGCAACATGGCAGCTCTGTCAGGATTCAGATACAATTTAGGATCATAACTGATAAACAAGATTAACTGATTAACATGATTAATTTGATACAATTCAAATTGATACAGAATGGATTACAAAATGGTTTAAAGATGAATGGAAGAGGTGAGGTGCTTCCTTTCCAGTTCCTGAACTTGAATCAAGGCCTGCACATGGTAAATTAATCGAATCTAGGGACAACCAGTCACAAAAGATATTTAGAACAGGAAAGTGTTCTTAAAGACTAGGCAGGCAGATAGACAAACTCAATTTATAATAGTCTGTTTCTAAAATAACAAAGCCTAGGCATCCATGCAACACAGAGGGAGGTAAGGAGGTGACATAATAAGAGGATTAAAAAGCAAAGGATCAGAGTTCTAACCATTTGCTCACTCCCTCCTAACCCGCTGACCACCTCTGCCTTCTCAGGGTTTCTGTTGTTCCAGATTCTATCAAAACTACATCAAATTATTGTGGAGAAAAAGACCACACACTTAGGATTTAAAAATAGGTCCATACTCTTTGATAAGAACTGCATTGCAAGGAGGAAGGAAAAGAGTACTCACCGCATCGTAATTAGGTGACCACCACACCCCTGTTTTTTAACACATCAAACTGACAGGTTTTCCTTTAAACATAATTTCAACCTTAGACCCCTTCTTAGAATTGCTTTGTGATCAACAGCAGAAGTGGAGCCTCATGACACTCAGGTAGGGGAAAGGAGAACTCATGAGCCTTAGAGAAGAAAATCAAAATCAAATCAATCAAAAACTAACACTAGGGGCTTCCCTGGTGGCGCAGTGGTTGAGAACCTGCCTGCCAATGCAGGGGACACGGGGTCGAGCCCTGGTCTGGGAGGATCCCACATGCCGCGGAGCAACTAAGCCCGTGAGCCACAACTACTGAGCCTGCGCGTCTGGAGCCTGTGCTCCGCAACAAGAGAGGCCGCGATAGTGAGAGGCCCGCGCACCGCGATGAAGAGTAGCCCCCGCTCGCCGCAACTAGAGAAAGCCCTCCCACAGAAACCAAGACCCAACACAGCAAAAAAACAAATTAATTAATTAAAAAACTCCTACCCCCAACATCTTAAAAAAAACAAAAAAACAAAAAACTAATACTAAAAGTGTTAGTTACCAAACCTCAAAAAACAAGCTATTTGAAAGAGATGCCTTTGGCAAACCTTTGAAAGGAAGCACAGTGCTCGAATGGCAAAACACCATGGATCTATCATTTTTGGAAAACTGATTCTTTTATTTAACTATTGGCAAGCAGTGCTGTCTTATTAGGAAGGGCTGATTTTTTTTTTCATCAAATCTCATCTACCTGAGGATGGATCAGGGTGGCTCTGGACAGGACCTCTGAGTCCAAGGGAGGTGGGAAGATGATCTGTGCGATCCCTTCCCTTGCCAAGATTCTGCAGATGCCACTATAACTATCAAACCCCAGAACAAGGAGGAATGAGAAGAGGGGATGGAGGAAAGAAATACACCTGACAGTCAAGTCCCAGTGCAAAACCACAGGTCCTCAAAGTTGGGAACATCAGCAACTGATATTTCAGTCAGTCTGCATCATTGCCTTTTTGTCATTAATTTTGGTATCTTATGACCAGAGTTCTTTCAAAAGGGATATATTTCCCAAGTCTCCTGTGGGGAACATGAGCCAGAGGAAGTGGGACACCACGAAGTGACTGTAACCCAGGAGTTCGGGAACTCTGCCCCCAGGGTTATGCTAGAGTATTCGAATGCCAGCAGGGCTTTCCTGCCAAGCTGCAGCAACAAGCAGACCAATACCCAAAATAGTATCCTAGAACTCTGCTGGATAAACTGTTGGTGACACAGGTTTAGACAGGATGGAGGGGAGAAACATCACCATGCTTCAGCCATATGGTCTTCCAGCCCCCTTGCCGGCAGGTTAGAACAGTGAAGCCTGTTCTGGAGAATGCCGTTGCTGCAGTTCTTGGTGGCCATGAAAACTCAGCTCTACCCTTAGTGCATACATTTCATGTGAACAAGGCAGTACACAGTCCCATGCTCCTGGGTCTCTACTACATTCAGAAATGCAGTAGGGAGGGACTCTTCAGAGATGAATCCAATATTACTGCAATATGACAGATTTTACTCTGACCTTCCTTGAACAAAATATTGACATGAGCCAAATCTCCCTTGTGGAATGCATGCAGCAAATCTTTTTAATTGAGATTAGAGAATCTGTGTAAAGGAGCTTACTCTAAAATTTATCTGCATTATTTATAAGAAGAAATTCATGATTAAATTGTTATCATGAAAAAATATTTAAGTGTAAATATTTTTACACTTAAGAAGTGGAGCTCTTCTTTCCAAGTGTGGCACCCAATACTTATGCAAATTTCAAATGATTTATTTTATTTGTGAAAGCTACTTCACATTGCCCTTTAACAGAGACAATCCTTGTTTAACTAATTCTCACTTTAAAGTAATAAAACTAAATTCTTTCCATAGGGTGTGAATCATACATTTCACTTCTGGAGACCATCTACACACAACTAGTACAAATTAAAGAGGTATCACCACAGGAATCGAATATTGTAACTTGCTGCATGGTTTTGTATTTAGACTAATTGAAAATAATCTCTGCTTGACCACAAGCCCACACTTTCTCCTATTCTAGAAACACAAAGGTGATGTCTGCTGAGGAAAACAGAGTGTACAGACTTGCTCCTTACCCCAAGACAAATCTAACCCAGGTCAAGTGTATATATACCATGACCAAGAAATGATAAAATAGATTCTCACACTTAAACTCAATTCTAAACAGCAACAATTTCAAAATGCTGTTAATTTAGAAAATATTAATTCCCATTTCACAGGCTTGACTTAAACACATCATTACTGGAATTAGTTAACACAGATTAGTGTTCATTACATAGATCATATTTACTGTGTTAATCTCAGATCAACCATATAAAATAGGTAGTCCCATTTTACAGAGTAAGAAATTAAAGCTGAAGAAGTTAAAATAGAGCCTAAGTAAAAGACAGAACTGGAATTCATATGGAGGCCGCCTAATTTTCAGGATTATAGCCATAATTAGTATATGATTTCTGCTTCTCTTAAGCCCGTGGTAGAATTCATAAACTCTTATATTTGAAAGAGATCATAAGTGAGTCATTTAATCTAATCCTCCCCCACTGCTCCCACCATGCAGAAATTTCTTCTTCAGTATCTTTAAAAGAAAGAACAACCAGGCTTTATTGGATATTTCCAAAATTGGAGCTTCTTTCTTTGGAAGATAGTTCATTTCATTGCTGGACTATTATAATGGTTAAGTAGATCTCCCTGAATCCAAGATGACATTATAAAGATTTTTTCCTGACCTCTTTCTCCTCTAAAATTCACTAGCAAACAAGAACAAGAAACAGAAATAGAAACTCTAACATCAATGAAATCAGAAGAACTGAATCCGTAAACCCCAAACCACAGTGAATGAGGACTACAACACAAGACATAATGGCAAATGATCCCACAGGAAAAATGTGCTTGACAGAAATGGGGTCGGATGCCCACAGGAAAGGCAGTGAGAAAGTGAAAAGCAAGCTAATTTGCCTGGTAGACTCTGAAAAGACTAAAGAATTTCAAGTTAATACTCAGCAAGTGGTGATACTATCAAAAGTAACAGTAAGGCAGGGGACTACAATGGGATCATTTGATGGCTAGTCTTTTGTTTGTTTGGTTTTTGTATTTGGTTTTTTAACTAGGAGAACAGTTAA
Organism: Lipotes vexillifer; assembly: GCF_000442215.2. Lineage (NCBI taxonomy): Eukaryota > Metazoa > Chordata > Mammalia > Artiodactyla > Lipotidae > Lipotes > Lipotes vexillifer. The sequence goes on from NW_006795376.1 coordinate 1,039,847, forward strand.
CTGAAGGGTCCCCGACTCCACAACACAAAGTCAAGTAACCTCTCTCCACCTTTTTGGGATACCTGAGGATTGTTCTCTGGAGAAAGTGAACCGAAAAGGTTCTGGACTCAGGGATATGAGGCCCAGAGGAGGACAAGGTGAGGAACAAATTATAAAGTGGGAAGGAGGTTAAATACATGAGTCTCCAGATTTAAAAACCCATTAAGCACCCAACACAATAAATGAAAAAAGGCCCACATCAAATTTTATTATTGTGAAGCTTCCTGATATCAGAGATAAAGAGTAGATTCTAAGAGGTTCCAGGGAGGAAAACAGAAATAGATCATACAAAGGACCAGGAATAAAATTTTAAGAAAAAAGTTTGAAGTGAATAGACAAGGGAATAATGCCTTAAAAACTTTGATAGAGATGTGAAAACGTTTTATCCAAAATTTTTTTTTACATTTTGTAAAAAGGTTTATATCTAACCAATTAATCAACTAAGTACAAGAGTAGCAAAAAGGCATTTGAGGCATACAAAGTTTCCCATAAATGCTTTCTCAGAAAGCCAATAGACAATATGTTTCACTAAATGAGGAAGTAAACCAAGAAAGAGGAAGAATGGAAATTAGGAAACATGAGAAAGGTAAAGGGAATTCCCAGGATGACAGCAAAGGAAGTGCTAGGACCACAGCTGTGCAGCAGACCAAGAAAGTTACCAAACTGGACCAGAGCAGGAAGTCAAGGCTCTGAGGGTGTTCGTATGTGGAAGTGATATCTCCAAGAAATATTAGAATGTATAAAATTACCTGATAGATTTGATCTTGGAGGAAATTGCATAGAGAGGTATTTTACAGAGTTCTTGTACAGGTTGGGAAGACAGAGTGTTCTCAATACTAAACAAATAAAAAGAAAAGGTAATCATTAACTCCAGGAAAAACAGGAAATTGCAAAAGAATGGAACTATTATCACAGTGTTCTACCTGATTTAACATTGAACTTTATTTCAATAATGAAAACATAGAATATGAATTAAAAATTGAGATGTAATTTTCTTGAGAAATAAGGAAAGGAAAAGTGGTGTAAATAATTTAAATCTTTACCTATCATTATGGGACGACAATAGGTAATGTCAAAAAGTGATGAGTTGACAGATAGCAATCTAGGCATCTTATTTACAAATGAGAAAGTAAATCACAGAAGCAATATCTGTAATAGTTTAATATTTTCGCCTGGGGAGCTTTGGGGAGCATGGCAAAGTTGGAGGAAGGGATAGTGGGGAGAACAAAGGAATACCGTTTCTCGTGATAAGCTTTTTAGTATCATTTTCAACTATTTTCTTGTAATACTTACAGGACAATGTTATTTTCAAAAAATAAATTTATTCCTTATAGTAGCTCAAAGATTGATTTTATAATAAAGCACTGAGCTCTACTGATTTGTCTTTTTAGTTGCCTACTCCAGTTCTTTGAGCCTCTACCAGGTTACAGATAGATTCTTGGGAGCCACTAGTTAGTATGTTTGTATATTCATTTTAATTGTAATTAATATGTACAGGCATACCTCATTTTATTGAGTTTTGCTTTACTGTGCTTCACATATATTGCATTTTTTACAAATTGAAGGTTTGAGGCAACCCTGCATCTAGCAAGTCTATTGGTTCCATTTTTTTCTAATAATATTTGCTCACTTCATGTCTCTGTATCACATTTTGGTAATTCTCCAAATATTTCAAACTTTTTCATTATTATCATATTTCTTATGGCAATCTGTAATTAGTAATCTTTGATGTTATTATTGTAATTTGTTGGAACACCACAAACCACACTCATATAAAATGTGGTACTTAATGGATAAGTGTTGCTTGTCCACCGACCAGCTGTTTCCCTGTCTCTCTCCTTCTCCTCAGGCCTCCCTATTCCCTGAGACATGACAATATTAAAATTAGGCCAAGTAATAACCCTACAATGGCCTCTAAGTGAAAGGAAGAGTCATACATTTCTCACTTTAAATCAAAAGCTAGAAATGACTAGGCTTCGTGAGGAAGCCCTGTTGAAAGCCAAGATAGGCTGAAAGCTAAGTCTCGTGCACAAGTTGTGAATGTAAACATTCTTTTTTTTTTTTTTTTTTTTTTGGCGGTCGGCGGGCCTCTCACTGTCGTGGCCTCTCCCGTCGCGGAGCACAGGCTCCAGACGCGCAGGCTCGGCGGCCATGGCTCACGGCCCCAGCCGCTCCGCGGCATGTGGGATCCTCCCGGACCGGGGAACGAACCCGCGCCCCCTGCATCGGCAGGCGGACTCCCAATCACTGCACCACAGGGGAAGCCCTGTAAACATTCTTGAAGGAAAGTAAAAGTGCTATTCCAGTGAACACATGAATGATAAGAAAGCAAAACAGCCTTCTCACTGTTAGGGAAAATGTTTTAGTGGTCTGGATAGAAGATCATACCAGCCACGGTATTCCCTTAAGCCAAAGCCTAATCCAGAGCAAGGCCTTAACCCTCTTCAATTCTATGAAGGCTGAGAGAGGTCAGGAAGCTGCAGAAGAGAAGTCTGAATCTAGCAGAGGTTGGTTCGTGAGGTTTAAGGAAAGAAGCTGTCTCCATCATATAAAAAGTATAAGGTGAAGCAGCAAGTCCCTGATATAGAAGCTGCAGCAAGTTATCCAGAAGATCTAGCTAAGATAATTAATGAAGGTGGCAACACTAAGCAGATTTTTAGTGTAGACAAAACAGTCTTATATTGGAAGAAGATGCCATCTAGGACTTTCACAGCTAGAGAGGAGGAGTCAATGCTTGCCTTCAAAGCTTCCATGGACAGGCTGACTCTCTTGTTAGGAAGAGAAGTTGAAACCAATGCTCATTTACTATTCCAAAAATCCTACGGCCCTCAAGACTTATGCTAAATCTACTCGGCCTGTGCTCTATCAGTGGAACAACAAAGCCTGGATGAGAGCACATCTATTTACAACATAGTTTACTGAATATTTTAAGCCAACTGTTGAGACCTACTGCCCAGAAAAAAAAGATTCCTTTCAAAAGATTACTGTTCATTGACAAAGCACCTGGTCATCCAAGAGCTCTGATGGAGGTGTACTATGAGATTAGTGTTGTTTTCATGACTGCTAACAAAACACCCATTCTGCAGTCCTTAGATCAAGGAATTATTTCAACTTTTAAGTCTTATTATTTAAGAAATACATTTTGTAAGGCTATAGCTGCCATAGATAATGATTTCTCTGATAGATCTGGGTAAAGTAAATTGAAAACTTTCTGGAAAGGATTCACCATTCTAGATACCTTTAAGAACATTCATGATTCATGGGAAGAGGTCAAAATATCAACATTCACTAGAGTTTGGCAGAAGTTGATTCCAACCCTCATGGATGACTTTGAGGGGTTCAAGACTTCAGTAGAGGAAGTAACTGCAGATGTGAAATAGAATTAGAAGTGGAGCCTGAAGATGTGACTGAATTGCTGCAATCTCACGGTAAAACCCTTAACATGAGGAGTTGCTTCTTATGTATGAACAAAGAAAGTGGTTTTTTGAGATGGAATCTACTCCTGGTGAAGATGCTGTGAAGATTGTTGAAATGACAGTAAACGACTTAGAATTTTACATAAACTTCGTTCATAAAGCAGCAGCAGGGTTGGAGAGGACAGACTCTAATTTTGAAAGCTCTACTGTGGGTAAGATGTTATCAAACAGGATTGCATGCTACAGAGAAATCATTTGTGAAAGGAAGAGTTAATCAGTGTGGCAAACTTCACTGTTGTCTTATTTAAGAAATTACCCCAGCCACCCCAGCCTTGAGCAGCCACCATCCTGATAAATCAGCAGCCAATACTGAGGCAAGACCCTCCATCAGCAAAAATATTCCAACTCACTGAAGGCTCAGATGATGGCTAGCATTTTTTATCAAAACAGTATTTTTTCATTAAGCTATGTACACTGCTTTTTTTTAGACATAATGCTATGGCATCCTTACTAGACTACAGTACAGTGTAAACATAACTTTTACATACACTAGGAAACAAAAAAGTTCATGTGACTTGATTTATTGCAGTATTAGCTTTATTTTGGTGGTCTGAAACTTAACTCGCAATATCTCCAAGGTATGCCTGTGTAAGTCAATTCTGGATTATCTGGGTAGCTGTCATTTCGGTGTTACCATGTATATCGTTCATTTTGTGCCTTCATTATCATGTGTACATCTAGTTAAGTTAGCACCAATGATTTTAATAATTGCAGGAAGATGAGAAAGAGCAATAAATGATGCATTAGTATCAAAGGAAGTCCAGCTGAAATTATGGCAGGTCATATGAATGAAACTTATGTAGTAATCTGAATGGACCAAGTGTTGATGAAATTGAGTCATTTCATAAAGCCTATTGTAGAACAGTGCCAGGAACTCAAAAGGACCAGTAGCCAGTACCATATTCATGCTGCAAGTAGCAATCTGGGTTCAGCAAAATATTATCTGTCACATAAAAGTAATGTTGTTATTTTGAACTGTATTTATTGATTCTGTAGGGTTTTCTAAATAATATTTTTTTAATTGTATCATATAATAACTAAGTATCAAAAGTTTATACCTATTTTTACATCAGTATATATTGGTACAAATAATAATATAATTTGTTTCAGTCATGGTGAGTTCTCTTTCTTCCTTTAAATTAATTTCAACATTAAGTTATTCTGTTAAGAGAATATGTACATTACTTAAATTTGAGAAGCACTGACTTATTGTTTGTATGTACTGAGAGATCTCTCCGGGCTGGTTTGCTACAATCCAATATGAAATATCACTCACTGTGGCCCTCACCAAGTACTCATTAACTTCGAAGGAAGTACTTTTTTTTCTCACCCATTTTAATTCACCAACTTTATTATCAAATGATGCAGTAAACAGCTTCACTGTCTTCCTCTCTGGAATTTCTTTATCCTGACCTCCACTTACTGGGTACTCATCTATCTATAACCTATGCCTTCCCTGAACTCAGAGAAAGGGGTGAAAAAAAGTTGGGGAGTAGGATTATTTCAGTTTCCTTTTGCTACTATAACAGGTTAGCACAGATCTAGTGGCTTATAAACAACACAAATTTCTTCTTTTACAGTTCTGGAGGTCAAAAATCCAAAATGAGTTTCACTGGGCTGAAATCAGGTGTTAGCAGAATTGCACTCCTTCTGGAGGATCTCAAGAAGAATGTGCTTCCTTGTCTTTCCCAGCTTCTAGGGGCTCCTCACATTTCTTGGCTTGTGTCCCTCCATCACTCTGACCTCTGCTGGGATCATCAAATCTTCTTTTCTGACTCTGACCCTCCTGCTTCCCTCTTTCATTTACAAGGACCCTTGTGATTACAAGGGACCCACCCAGTAATTCTGGATAATGTGTCTACCTCAAGATCCTCAACTTGATCACATCTGCAAAGTCTGTTTCACCATGTAACACAGCATATTCACAGGTTCCTGGGATTAGGATGTGGAAGTCTTTCTGGTGGCATGATTCTGCCTAACACAGTGGGTATCAATATGCCCAGCCAGTCCCAAGAGCAGAAACTCTGATGGGGGAACCCAACTTGGAAAAGTGTGGGAACACATTCTCCAGAAAGAGAGGAAAAGGGGAATGGATGTAGGTTAAGAGAAAGAGGCATTATATGGTGAATGAAGACGCGGTTCTTTTTCTGAGGAGGATTAAGGAACAGGTTGAAGGCTTGAGATGGTGGGAAAGACTTGGAAAAGTCACTGTGGAAGGTGGGAAAGCCTGCAACTAAAGAAAAAGCAACTGCTTCCCCAGGGCTTACCTGAGTAAAGGCGGTTACCTGAGTTAGACGTGGGGTCTGAGGTCATGCCAATTAGCACGTACATGAAGATGGCACTAAACCCAGTGCCAAAAGAGCTGTCTAAATTTTTATTTCAAATTTTAGGACGAGACCAAACAATGACATCAGTATTAAAGTGCTTCTACCATCTCCTTTTTGTTATGCCATGTTTCTTCTTTTTCCTTGATTCCTATAAGAAACTTGACACTAATTAAGCTAGCATAAGAAGGTGGTAAAAAAAGAAGATGAATCATAGACCACACTGGAAATAAACCAAGAAATAAGAAAAACTGGTCTCTGCCCCAAAGAAAAACAATGGTGAAAAACTGTGCTAGCAAAGGGGCTATGTACTGAGAGTTTAAATAATTTTTAAAGGACAAAACATGGAGTCTGATAAGATGTACCAGCTGCTTCTCTTTTCTAAAACATTTGCCCAGGAGACAGCTACTAAAGCTTGAGTGTATCTCTCTTGCTGTGTCACAGGATGTTCCTCTCCCCTCCCCACCCCCTCCCTGCTCTCCTGCTGCATGTGTGTGTGTGTGTGTGTGTGTGTGTGTGTGTGTGTGTGTGTGTGTTTGGTTTCTCTCTCCCCCCCGTAAGAACTCAGCCCCCGCCTGTCTCCTGCTGTTGCTGCTGCTTGACTAGCTTGCTGCCTCTTGCCTCTCCTTTCTCTCTCTGCTTAGCACCTTGCCTTCTGGTAAGTATGACAAACACTCCCCCGAGCCCTGTGAGATGATGTAGGGTGTGGTTTGTGGTGTTCAAAACTTGCAACTTTGAGACTGCCGGTGAACTGTTGAAGAACTTTCCATTGTTTTATTTACAATTAAAATGTGTTGCTCAGGAAGGGATGTGTGTGTGGTAATGTGTTGGGACTGCCAGGACAAGTGAAAAATTCTCTCTCAGAGGAGGCAAAAGATGGGCAATGAAGTTTATAGAAGATAAAACAGAAATAATTTCTTGCTGTAAAACTGATTGATATAGAAAGAGAATTTAAAAGTAACAGAGTTCTTTGACTGTTTTTTTCCTCTTGTGGATTTGTCTTGAGGCTACTTTTAGGAATTGAGTTGTCCTGTGGTTAACAATGACTCAGTTATTCTGTTTTAAAGTAAATGTGGAGCATGAGTTTAAAGGAGATCCATGGACTTAATATAAAAAAATCAATGATTATGGCCTCTGATGAATGAATAAATCAAAAACAAACAAAACACTTGCATTTAGACTAACCACACTAAAATTCCTATGGACAATCGGTTTTAAATTCATTGCTTTAAAGTTTGGTTTACTTTAGATTTTATTTCATCCTCAGGAGGCTCCCTAACACTTTAAAACCCACATATGGATTTAAACCAATAAATGTTTACTGTTTTCAATTTGATTTAAAAAGTATTTTCTTCCCTTGATTTCCAAAGACAAAGTGCTAAAGGCCAGGGCTCCTTTTAGAAGAGCTTAAAATAACTTCTGGCTGGACAGCAGGTGCCATGTGTCTTTCTCCAAGTTCAGGGGAAGCATAAGTTATATATAGATGTGTGTGCCCAACAAGCAGGGGTCAGGATAAAGAATTCCAGTGATGAAGACAATGAAGCTGTTTACTGCATCGTCTGATAATAAAGATGGTGAATTAAAATAAATGAGAGAAAAAAGTACTTCCTTCAGAGTTAATGAGTACTTGGTGAGGGCCACAGGTAGGTGGCAATGTCTGTACATTGAATTTTCTGTTCTTGTTTGCATTCGAGCATTTGACATTGCCTGCCCTAAGAACCAGAGGAGGAAGCTGCATAGTACATGGAGCAGTATGTTTTAAGTTTTTGCTTTCCTGCCACCACAACAGCAAAACCTGTGTGTTATTAGGACCCTGTCATCATTGTATGCTGCTAATTAGCAGCATCACCATTAAATATTATTTACAAATAAAACGCACCACAACTTAAAGGTCTAAGCCAAAGGTACTGCAACACTAGAAATGGTGATAGCCAGAAACCCTCAGCCCATTCCTCACCCATTTCCAAAGAGCCCATATTATACCTGGATTATTCCCCTAGTTCATCCCCTCCCTCCTTTTTAGACATTTCTACTTCTTAAAAAGTACTGTTATCCTAGAGCTCCTTGACTGAGACAAGAAAGTTGTAATCTGTTTTTTTTCTAAAAGAAAGTCAGTTTTTATATCAGAACAAAAAGGTATAGAAACTCAAGGAATTGTTATTATGAGCATCACCATGTTTCCATACAAGTTCATTAGTTAATTTATACCTTTCCTCATTCTCTCTTATTCCAAAAATGAGGCTGGTTTGAACCTCAGAAAATAAAAAGTGTTCTTCTGATTGATAATTACATGTTGCTCATTTGGGAAAAGGAAAATACCAGACAAGCAAGTATCTCCTGTATCCAATATAATAGTTCATTTATATTAATGGACTCATACTAATCAATATGGATTAAAATAGAGTTTAGAATGTTATCATTATGAATGATTTTAGTAAGGTCAATGGCTCTTGTATTCAATGTTTTAACTTTGGGGGAAAAAGCACCAATTTAAATTTAAACATTAAATGTATACATCTATGTATTTATAACGATTGTAAATCTACGTAGAATTATATAAGAGAATGGTAACACAAACTGGCTATTCTAAGCAAAATGACAAATATGACCATGAAAAACGGTATCTTGAATTACTCTGTTAACATCAGTAATAGGAGATACTATCGGAATTTAAAGACCAAAACCAAAAATATGCTAATGGTATGACTCGATTTGGAAAGATGCTTCTCACTGTTCCTACTCAACTAATTGCAATATTGATGGTTTGTGGAAGTACATTCATTCTATGTTAGAAACTGTAATTAGTAGGTGCCCATGTGGGAATAGCCTTACCATTTACCTGTAACTGGGTTAACTACATCAACGCTGGCTGTGCTTACCACCAGATACCACTCCCAGTATGGAGACCAATCAGTCTGTACAGCTGTCGGGGGAGCCACACTCAACACCTGTGGGGGACAGTTCAGTATTGCCCAGTCAAAATGGCCTGGAGAAGCAAGATGATCAGGATTCCTCAACCCCACTCCTAGCACCTGAGGAGGAGGCAGGTGTGCAGCCTGAACGGGGAGCCCATGATATCGCTGAAGAATTGAACCGACAGCTGGAAGACATCATTAACACGTACGGGTCTGCTGCCGGCACGGCAGGGGAAGAGGGGCCCCCCACAGCCAAGGAGCAGCCTAAGAAAAAAGACCTGACAATGAGGACAGGGCCTGCGAGGAGGCCGCTGAAGAGACGGAGAGAGAACCTCCGGCCTCTGGAGAGCCGCCCACAGCCAAAGAGCCTGTCAGCAATAAAGAGCAAAAACTGGAGAAGAAAATTCTAAAAGGATTAGGCAAGTAGTTACGTTCTAATAATGTATGACTTTTCTTTGAATTATTCCTAAAAAGGGGCACTTCCTCCAATCTTGCTAAGAGCCACACATCTCATATTTGGATTTTACCACAATAGCTTCCTTCAGGATCACCAGTACCTTACTGTACTTATCCTCAGCCCCTTAGTAGTGTGTTCCATTACTACATATATAAAATATTTTTTAATTTAACAAAGCTCTTCAGAAATGTATTAATTATAGAATGTTGAAAATCTCAGAAAACAATTTTACTCTCATTAGTTCACTGGTTCAGCAAATATTTACTAATGCCTAGTCTTTATGAGGTACACAAAGATAAAAAAGTCTTTGGTTAAGGAGCTCTAGGTCTGGAGAGAAAAATAGACATGTACACTAATTGTTATATAGGATAAGTGCGACAACAGGCACAGGAAAATTGTTAGGAGAGCATGGAGGATTGGTAACACCAAAAATGGCTGTGAAAGAAGGATGACAGAGTTAATTTTTTAGCTATAAGTGAGAGCATGTTACTGCACATAGGAGCGTCCCTCTGCTTGTCTTGGTGAATTTCACTGAAACACTCACTACAATCACCATCTCCTATGTGATACATTCCCTGACATGCCCAGGTAGAGTTAGCATCACATTCCGTCGTTCTCCATGAAATTTTCTGCAGCAATCATTTGTTTATATACCTGCCTCCCAAGCTGGAGGGAGAATCTATTGAGACAGTGGTCACATCTTACTCGTTTCTGGAAGACAGTGTGGAAGAGTAAAAGATCATGGGCGCTGGAGTCAGACTCCAGTGAACAAGTTACGTGTAAACCCCAAAGTATGTCTATGCTGTCACAGGACCTCACTTTGGCGTGTGAAACCACTGCTGGCAATGCTTTCAAGAAGGGCTAAAGGACACATTCAGACAGCTACTCTACCTACATAGCATAAAGATTAACCCAGATAACACCAAGTTCTAAAGTGCAAGATTAGAATCACTTTAGTGTTTTGGAACTCTAGGAAACAGAATAAATTTGCTCTGTCTTACAGAGCTCTTTTTTCTTCCCTATCCAAGGCATCTCAGAAATAACCTTTTGCATTAGTCATTGTTAAACTTTCCGTAAGATAAAACAAAATCACGTCGCAGAGGTCAATGATTTTAAGTATATTCCTAACCGGGAAAGTTCTTTGGCTTTATCACTTTGAAACTACTTCTGCATAGGAATTCGTATGTGTTATAATGGGGGGATAGGTATGAAGAAAGCAGGGGTGAAGTTAAACATGACCAATTTTGGTTTCTATTCTGTCTTCCATGAGTTATTTCAAAGTCTGTATTAACCTCATACTTACCAAATAATCAAAAAAATTCTTAGAGAAAGAAAACATTTCACAACTAATTCTGCCACTTTCTATAAGTTACCAAAGTTCAACTGAATGTGTTTATCAGAACCAATGTTTGTGACCAGAGTGCCCAGGTGGGTCCACTCTAATTACGTGTGTATAAGCTGCTGACACTTTCATGCTGTTCCTCTGAACACTATCAGTATATTCTTCTAAACACTGTACTATTTCAGCTATATTATGAGTTAAAACAATATTTTTTTAATTAATTAATTAATTATTTATTTTTGGCTGTGTTGGGTCTCCGTTTCTGTGCGAGGGCTTTCTCTAGTTGCGGCGAACGGGGGCCACTCTTCATCGCGGTGAGCAGGTCTCTCACTACTGCGGCCTCTCTTGTTGCGGAGCACAGGCTCCAGACACGCAGGCTCAGTAGTTGTGGCTCACGGGCCCAGTTGCTCCGCGGCATATGGGATCCTCCCAGACCAGGGCCCGAACCCGTGTCCCCTGCATTGGCAGGCAGATTCTCAACCACTGAGCCACCAGGGAAGCCCAAAACAATATTTTTAAGCTAATTTAAATATTTTAAACATCATTTCAATTATCTGCAAGTGGTTTTAACAGGTTTCTTGGCTGTTTTTCAATTAAACGATACTACACTATGGTCTAGACCAATGATTTCAAACTTACTGTGCATTGGAATCAAATGCAGAATTTGTCAAAAATGCTGTTGCTGAGCAGAGAGATTCAGAATTGGTAGGTCTGGACTGGGGCCAAGGCACCCTGGGTAATTTGGACACAAACAGATTGTGGAAGCAATGGTTCTGATGCTTCGGAAAGTTCTTCCTCCACCCATCTGAAGAAAATATAAAGTGCCAGCTGTGGTCTTCTTTTAGAAACTATTTGAAGCTTTTATAGAATATTAGTATGTCATTCAATCCATACCCGAAGATATATCTTTAGTCTTTGCTTACATATTTGATCAAAGATGAGTCTTTAATTATTGTATGTTTATCACATAACATTTGCTTTATTGATACATCTGAGATACTGAAATGTTCTGACTCTCTAACCCCAAATTTTCCAAAGTATATACTTTGGGATATTTGAGATTTCAGACCAAGCTTATTTCCTAACTGCCAGAATTCTCTGACCTCTAATATATACAATAGTGAAAAATCTCCAATAGTGATGGGCACAGTTTACAACATTTCCTAAATTTATTGGACCAAAAACACCCATCTTTCACAGAACACCTTTGAATATTTGGGAAATGTCTCTACAACCCAAGCACTCACGACTTGTTTTTCCTTTACAGGCTGCATATCCTCCCACAGTTAACATATTATACACTGGAGCAGCTGGGGGAACACTTTAAAATCTCTTTAGTTGGTGGAGTCACTTTCTCCTTGATATTGACCAAAACAAAAAACAGATTCCATATTAGACAGCACCATGACATGTCCTCTTAACATCTAAGTGTCCCCATTCCTTCCCCCACCCCATCTTCCAGCTCACAAGTGTCTTATTAATCTCTTCTCTGTCAACGTTACGTGGGCTGCACAAGTCCCACATAGTAAGAAGCACAAAACAATGATAAAATGTAATATCCCTTCTGATATTTAGATTGATAACTGATTGAGTAGGAATTCATAGGTTTGAAGCATAAACCCACGAGAAAAACAAAGCTGATCCACAGGTCCATTCTGAGCTCAGAATCTATCTAGTCAACTCACTGATTTACTGAGAGGGAAATTAAAGCCTAGAGAGTTTTAAAGTCTGCCAAAAAAAAAAATTATTCAACTAATTGATGTGGTTGTGAGATTAGTCATAAAGAAAGCAAGGTGCAGACCTGAAGTCACTAATATTACAGGGCCAAAGATATATAAAAATAATTGATATGTTGGTTGAGGAGCATTTAATTGAGCTATAGTTCAGTTAATTGGTTTCATCTTTCCAGTGACAGGTGAGTTTCAGTTCTACCTTCTGAGTAGCATCTTGACTAGGACATTGATTTTCTAAAATCTTTTCGGCCATTGACTTACTCTGACTTAGAATGGTCACCTTCCCAGGTAGTCTATTTTATAAGATTTTAGCTTGATTTTTTTTCTAGTTTCACTCTGAGAAGGAAATAAACTGTTGCTTTGATATAAATGCTAAATTTTCTGGAAGAAATGGTAGAAAACCAGAATTTAGGAGAGAGAGGAATCCACAGAGACTGAAGGGTTCATGAGTAGAGTCATAGAGAAGCTCAAACTTAGGCCAGATCCTGAAACGAAAGGAGGGTTTAGAGGAGTAAGTGAAGTAAGAGGAAAAAAAAATTTGTCTTGGGCAAAATGATTAGTACTTTCTTCTGACCCAAGTTGGGAATGGATGTATTTATTTCTTACTGCTTTTTCTGATATTATTCTTTTTTATTGTAAGGTTTTGCTTTATTTTGTTTTCCCTGGAATAATCTCCTCATTATTAGGCTCAAAGTTGTTTTCTTTTTAAGAAAGTTTTCTTTATAGTTATAGTTAAGAAATTGCTAGCAGCTTAAACACATAAAGCCGATTTTTCCTCTGTGTCAGACATTGTCACCAAATGACCCCATTTCCTAAAATTGTAAATATAGCCTTTCTTAGAAGATGAGTGGGTCTCTGTCTATCCCCCTCCTCAACATAATCCCACACAGCACTCTAGTCCAGTGAAACCAATGGAAGTTTACAAATTAAGCTCTCTGATGTTACAAAGTTACGTATTCCATACATGCTTGTCTCCAGTTTCTTGGATTTTTTTGTTGAAATCATTTTTGAAGGGCAGACTGTTGCATCTGAATGTTAAACTTCTATACCAAATAAGAGAATATAAGAGCAGAAAGACACCTCAGTGAGTGTGACAATTAAAAACAAAAACAAAAAACACCTGTTCTCATCATTAAAGAAAACAAAAGGGGGAGAAGATACTGAATGTGGAGAGAAAAAGAGACCCACTGGACTCACTCAAGACACAATACGGTTTTCTACGTCGATACTCACACTGAGAGGTATGCTAAGCATACATTAAATGTCACAGGGGAGGGGAAGACCTGTCTTTCCCCTAGTTGATCACAGAGTTGTCTTCTGGACAGTGTTTACTTGACTTACATGATATTAGTGCACAGGTTGGCTTTGTTCCATTATTACCAAGATTTACTAAACACTTGCCATGGGCCAAACACTGTGCGGGGTCCTGGGCCAAATCTGACCAACAGTGCAGTCTCTTGCCTTTAACGGATGATCCTCCAACTCAGGACAGCAGTCATCACGTGAGCACAAACTGAAGACAAGGGTGAGGGGATGGCCTGACCAACACAAGTCTGTCCCTGCTGCTACGGAAATCACTCAAAGCTACACCTCGTGGCGGCGGAGCGCAGAGCTTACCAGTTTAAAGGCAGTGTTATGCCACAGGCCATACTGGATTGCTGGTGGGGCACCACTCACCCCTGTCTCAGACTGTGTCTCTAATCTGAGCTGACTCACTGGGCAAATATAGATGAAACCAGCTGTTAGGAATGAGGTCACTTTTTTCAAAAAAAGTTTCCTTTAATTTCTCTAGGTTTCCCTGGCATCAAAATTCCACATGGGAGTGGATTGATTTAGAGCAAGTAGACAAACCTTGGATTCAAGCCTTGGCTCTGCCAGGACTGATTATGTAACTTTGGACTTCTCTGGGCTTTCGATTCTTAATCTATAAAATTAACCAGTTGTCTGGGTGCTCTTTGAAGTTCCTTCTAGATCTAAAATTCTTTGATGCCGTTAGAGTTATCAGTTTTAGCAAATGAAAATACAAGCTTCCCAGGGAACTTTGAATTTCAGATAAACAAACCATTATTTTTTACTACGAGTGTGTCCCATGTCCTGTATTTCATCTGGCAATCCTAACTCCATGATATATCTGCCTCTCCAGGATGAAAGCAAAAATTCCAGCAAAGGAGACATGGCTGTTCTTGGGGGAGAGGTTGTCAAAGTTGTTAATATTCTTAAGCAGATTTATATCAGGAAACTTGGGCTCCACTGTATGGTCTGACCTGCCAACCCTGATTAGAAAGGGTGGCTGTCACAGGTGGGTGAGGATGGGGAAGCTGCTCCACCTTGGCCCTACTGTTTGCAAAGATACATTCAGTGGTACATACACGTAGGCCTCGGGGTCTGGCTCCTGCCTACAACGCTCAGCCCAGTGGGCACTGAAAGACAAGAGTTCCAGGCATCATAGAAAGGCTAACCAGGCAGTTTGAGCTGAAGAGGACAAAAGGAAGAACAATGGGGAAAGAAAAGAAAGAATCTGAGGCTCACTGTCAAATAATCATGAACAGATGAGTTTTTAAATGTAGCATAAACTCCAACTGGAAACAGAAAATGAAACTGCCAACAGAGATTAAGGCCTGGGTGAGAGAAGGGAAGACCCAGGGAGACTAAATCTGCAGCCAGAGAGACACAAAAAGGCCTGTGAAAAAGGCCCTGCATGTCTTGGGTCCATTTTCTCTATATTTTGACTTTATTCCCCACTTGTTAGGAAATACAATCAGAGTCATTCCACCCAAACTTCATGGAGAAGGCTCATGCACAGAAACAAGAGAATTGGTTCCCCCCGCCACCCCCCGCAAAAGAGCAAAGAGGTACTAAAGGAACAAAACCAAAAAAATGGGCAGACTAAACTGTCATGTTTCTCTGCTTCGGCCTGGAATTTTAACAGCTCCATGTATTAATGCTGGCTGTTTCACAGTAGTCAGATATTTGGATAGGCTGGTTTGCTTCTTTTCTTAGATAATTAACATGGGGAAGTGGATGATTTATTCTTTCATAAAGTCAGTGTTTTTTATTCTTTTGAATATTTCCAGAATGTTCAAAATCCCTTGGAATATTTAGAACATGGGGGGAAGTAACAAGAATGGATTTTTGGGATGAAAATTTGGGGACTACCCTTATAACAGACATTTATTGAGAATCTACCATGAGCCTGACACTGTACCACAGATTTTTACAAACTTCTCATCTAATCACTTATTCTGCAAAATAGGTATCATTCCTTCATACAGGGGAAATAAACCAAAATTACAACTGCGGCTCAGACAAGTGAAGTGGCTTGGCCAAGGTTGGATAGCAGCGAACAAGCAGACAACCTGAGATTCTAACTCTTATCATCTGACATCAAGTTCAACGCTTATTTTTTTAAATGTCTTTATGGTCTTTGTTTTCTTTTAAGGCAAAGAAGCCAATCTGCTAATGCAAAATCTGAACAAGTTGCAAACTCCTGAGGAAAAGCTTGATTTTTTATTCAAGAAGTATGCTGAATTGGTAAGTTCTTTGATTAGCCCTTTCTGTCAGAAAGATTCAAGCTCTGGTTAGAGCTGAGAAAAGGATGCTGTTAGTTTTTCAGGTATATCATTATAGCTGGTTACCTCAGACAAGTCAAAGCCAGAATTCATAAAGGCAGAATTTTTTTTTAAAGAAATAAATAAATAAAAAGAAACAGAAAAACTGAGGAATAAGAGCCAAAGGAAGAAAGAGGATACAGTTGGAGTCTACTCCACCTTCAATTATGTGCATAATTTGGGAGATGGAAGAGAGAATCATAGATAAAAATTGTGAATATTTAAAAGTTCTTTTTGCCTTTGCAATAAAACAGAAATACACTAGAATAAAGGCAAACTTTCATCTGGTTCTTGTACACAGATTTTTTGAGGGGGTGGTCCCCTCAGGAAGGCAGAGGGTTGAGTTAATCCCACCCCTCAGTTTGTGACACATTCTCCTCTATTCTTGATGACTTTATTGATTGATACATTCATTCATTCTCTTTGATCTACATTCTTCTCCTTGTCCCCCACAATGGCAAAGCATTTGACATGGATTGTTTTGTTTCCGGTTATAGGTCCTCCCATGCAGTCTCCCTCTCTATAAGGTAGGACCACTGGCAGGAAGGGAAGCCACTCCCAGACTTCAGAGAATCTGTAAAGTGGATGGTCTCCTCGCCAGTACTCTTATAATAGGCCAGTTGGAAGAAAGAGGAGGGTTCAGTGAAGCCAGCCCCCCTAGTTTCAGTGAACCCTCACAAAAACTGGCTAAAGGAGTTGCACCTGAGGTCCGTGCACCACCCCTGAGGTCCGTGCACCACCCCTGAGGTCCGTGCACCACCCCTGAGGTCCGTGCACCACCCCTGAAGTGTACGAGACCCACTGAGGAGATGTGGTGTCCTCTCAAGTGAGGCTGGGCAATGTACCTCACTCTCATTTCTGCTTCTTTTCCTCATTTTATTTTCCACTTTCTTATTTCTTTTACAGAAGCAGTGACAGGAAAATGAAACTTAAGCCCCTACACACAACAAAACAATTCCTCCAGGCAGTAGATTGAACTGCCCCTGAAGGCAGATTTACCTTACAGCAAAAAGCTTAAGAGTCAGTGCCTCTCACTTGTATGGGCCCCTCTGAGGCCCTGAACATAATTCTCTTTTTTAGATTTTTTTCCTTTTTTTTTTAAAAAAGGTCTCCAAAACTGAGACCCACAAACCCCTCAGGTCTCTGGCTGCATCTTATCCCTATTGATGGAGTAGAGTTTAGTGAGTGACTTGTTTTCCTTCTTTTTTTACCCTAATTTTAGCACTGTGATCCCTATTTATTCTTTCCTTTCTTCCTTGTACCTCGATGCATCCTGTTATGCTGAACTGTCATGCAATAGACCCAGAGAAATTCTGAAACACTGAATGACTAGTGATTGCTTAACTCTACCAACAATACTTAAATTATTTTTTAATCACATAAACCACATCACTATAATATAAGGAAAATGAATACACAAGTAAAAATATCTCTACTCCTACAATCTAAAACACAATCGTTGATTTATCTGTCTTCCTTTCCAGTTCTGCCATACATTCAGAGATACCTTTTGTATAACTACCATCATAAGGTGCATATAATTTAGTATCTGTTTTTTTGGTTCATATGACAGACATTTTCCCATGTACTTTGTAGTCTTCATCATTATATTTTGTCAAAGCTATGTAATTTCCCATTAATTGACTTTATCTACTGGTTCTCTAATTTGGGGACATTTGGACTCCTTCCAGTGTTTGTTTTACCAAATATTGCTGCAGTGAACATCATCATGCATGAGATTTGTTCGTTCTCTTTTATGATCCTAGGAAAAACTCTGAGAATTGGGATTACTAAATCAAGCAGTATAAATGCTTTTTTGAATGGCCATATTGTTTTCCAAAAGAATGGCAGAAATTTATAAAGCAAGTATTAGTGTATCAATTTTATTGCAACTTGTTTAACATTGGCTGTTAACCACTCATGAGCAATTTCAGTGCCATAAAATGGTAGGTGTCAAATTTAATATTTTTCCCCCAAATCTGGCCCCATCCTCACCTGTCCATCCTTGCTCTTTTCAATAATTACTACATTGATTTCCCTTTGCCCTTCAATTTACTCACTCATACCAAGGCCATTCATATTTAGTTCCCAGTGCCATGTTCCATACTTGGATGAACTGGGCATCTTTCTAGACTACTACTCTTTATGGTGCTGTAGCCCCACAGCAGATTATCGGGAAAGAACCACTTATCCAATCTTTCCAAGATTTTCTTCATGAGCCAGGGCTGTTCACCCTGGTCTCCAGGAACTCCCCAAGCCCACTCACTCTCCTAGCCAAGAAGTCAACCCCACAGAGGTTATTTTTCCAAAAATTCTACTCAATTCAAGTCTTACTATACTTTGGCATTTGTATCATACCCTATAATAAACTTTTAAACTCAAAATATCATTCTAGAAAAAATGAATAGGAGAAAATTGACCCCCAAACCCCATCACATATCCTTTTCAGAAAGGAAAAATTATGAAGAATTTCAATCTTCTACTTGGACACTAAAAGCTATTTTCGCTGCTCACTGATTCAGATATTAATACAGAGAGTGTCTGAAATACAAGTGTTAACATAGAATAAATCATTAAATTCAAGGCTGTGAATCAAACTGTAACCCTAGCTCAGTCATCCTTACAGATTCTAAATCCTGTAATATCATCAACTATTGTATTTACTAATAAATAAGTTCATTAATAAATGACACCTCATGACTAAATTAAGAAATGACCTGGAAGAAATATTTTTTGCAAATTTCCTCCATTTAAAAGTAGTTACAACGTTACTAACTACTTGGCATTAATTTTACTTTTTTAACTTAATAGTAAAAAAGAGAAATTCCAGATAAAAATCTTATATGCCTGTTAGAACTGTACAGAAGACACATGTCTAAGGGTATTATTAAACCACAAGGCCAGCATTTGACTGAAGTTGACCCAGCTGCAATACGTTTGCTTTCATTCATTAAGAAACCCCATATGCATTCACATAAATCTGAAGTACTAAACAAAATTAGCCACACTCTAACAAAAAAAAATCATCAGCAAGTTAAGGGGCTCTATTTAGAGCAAAGCAGGACAGACCTAGCTGTATTTCAGATGTGTATGATCCTGCCTTAAAACTGGAACATTTAAATGGCCAGTGAGGTATAGCACAAATCCTCTCTTCCAACTTATGAAACACATGCAAGGTATCCTCCTCCTGATGCTCAGATAAATCCACACATAGTGCAGTGTTCCCCCAAACAGGGGAAGTTTTGCCAACCATGGGCCAGCAGGCAATGTCTCTGGAGATACTCTGGATATCACAGTTGCGGGGGCAGGGGGGGGGGCACTGGCATCTGGTGGGTAGGGGCCGGGGATGCGGCTAAACAGCCTGCAATGCAGGGGACAGCCTCCACAGCAAAGGACGATCTGTCCCCAAATGTCAACAGTGCTAAGGTTGAGAAACCCTGACAAATGGTTTAATCTTCCAAAGGTAAAGTCTGAACCAAAACGGCAATAACAATAATAACAACATATAAATGTCAAGAAAGGACAACAGGTCATGTAAAGTACAAACACAAGCATGAGAAGTTTCACCCCTGTCTAATAACTATGGTGCAAAATGAGGTTAGCACGAGAAATATATAATAAAATATAATTGGTTTTACAGTTGAACCTCAAGAAGGATACCAATTTCAATCAATATTTATAGTAATATGGACTTAGTTTTTCCTGATGTTAATTCTCACTAATAAGTAAAAAATGTCCTGAAGTATGAAGATAGAATATCATGCATGAATAGCCCCAGCTTAATCTGGCAAGGGTTTATCATGGACATTTCAGGCTGATGGGAGGGAGGGAGGAAAGGATTAAAATAAGATGTAAACTGAAGAAAGTGTGACAGTCCTGTTCATCTAGTTCAGAAAGAACAAATGCTTTTTCAAGACAGGGTAACTGAGACATGTATCAGGGCTCACGTTGTGTGTGTATCCATTTGCATCTGGCTCTGCGAGGTACCAGGAGCACCTGGGGTCCAGAAGCACCCAGAGGCTCCCAGGCCTTTTCCTCTTCATTAGCCAACAAGGTCATTATTAGGACGAGTACCCTCCTGGCCTATGCACCATTCAGGTTCTAAGGGAACTAAGTGCAGCAGAGGAAATGGGTCTGGAAAAAGGCTCCAGCTTGTTCGTGGCCACACTGATCATCAATCTGGGATCCACACTCCTACTACACTAGTCTCTGGAGGCTGAACCCCCAATTCCCCCCATTCCAACAAGATTTCCATAAAAATGTGTTGTCAAATTTACCAGATAAAAATACAGAACGCCCAATTAACTTTGCATTTCAGGTAATCCAACAACATTTTTTTTTAAGTAAAAGTACGTTCCATGCAATACTTTGGATATACTTTTACTAAAAACGTATTCACTATTTATTTGAAATTCAAATTTAACTGGGTGTCCTACATCTTACCTGGCAACCCTACCTCAGAACTTTAGCATCCTGAGATGGAAAGCCCAGAGGTTCATTGGTTTCATTTTCCATGCCGCCCTTGATTTCGATACTTTAGCTGTGGCTGCTGGAGAAGTGAGAGAAGAGGCCCCACCTGTGCTCAGCAGCTACAAGTGTCATGGTTTATTCACCGTAAGTACAGAGGGTGAGGGAGATGGGCAGGGAGCAAGGCTTGTTAAGGATACTTGCCATGTGTGCTGTTGGGCTGTGCAGTGGCTATTTCTGAAACTTTGGTGACAGATCATGAATCCTTAAGTAGTCGAGGAGTACATTCTCCGCTCCCCCTTTCTCAAAACCACAGACTTCATCTTCTGTCTGCTAGGAAGCTGCTTTTCACTTTCCTTTTAAAAATAGTTACTAAAGCTTGTCTTAAGAATTGTGAAAACTAAATGTAAACCAAGCAGACACACCATTGACTATCCTCCTAACGCAAGGCATTATCATGAATTCTGAGACATGCTTCTATACTGACTGACTTCATTAGACTCAAGAAAGATAAAACTGTTTCTAGACCACCAAGAAGATCAAAGCAAAAGAGATCAATAATAAGAATGATGAAGGAAAAAAACCCATAAATGTTATGCTCTTAAAACCATATCTACAAGTACTGCCAAGTTAACATTTATGAAGTTCTTTTGATTCCAGAGGGACAGTGATAATAGCAAAACATTTTCCAAACAACCATACAGCGGTCTTTAGGCGTTTCCTCTTTGGGTCCCTTTCTATCAACTCAACAGAGATCCCTGCCGTTTTCTTTCACATTTGCATCCCCACATCCAGCTGGATGAGCATCGCACTGAGCAAAGGAAGTTAAAACTCCTACAGAAGAAACAGGCACAGATCCAAAAAGAAAAGGACCAGTTACAAGGTGAACACAGCAAAGCTATCCTTGCACGAAGCAAACTGGAGGGTCTGTGCCGGGAGCTGCAGAGACACAACAAGACACTGAAGGTATGTGTCACCGAGGCCCCACATAACACACCTTTTTGCATGCTCTGTAGGCACAGGCTTCTGCTACTTACGGTAAGGGTGTGAGTTTTAGAATCAAAGAAAATTGGGTTCAAATACTAGCCCTGCCACTTGCTCACCTGTAACTTGCAATAAATTATTTTACCTCCCAAGCCTGTTACCTCATCCATAAAATGAGGATTATACCAACTTTGCTGCGTGGTCAGGGAAAAATTAAATGAGGCCACACATGTAAGGTGCTCACATAGTACCTGATGTGGAGCAGAACTTTAGTAAAATGTGTGCCATTCCTCTTCCTTATGTTGAGTTTGTTTCGTTTTGTTTTTTAAGGTAGGCCTTAGTTCTACTCTTTAAAATACAAATTTATAAAAAATTCAACATTTTTTGTACGATAATGAAATCTGCATGACATGAAATAAATTGACACAAAGCTAACTGACAGAATAAGGCAAGATTCAGAGCTAAAATGTCAATAGTCATCTGAAAAAAGAAGCTACTCGAAAAAACAGTGAAGCTCTTCAAGCTTAATTATGCAATCTAAAAATAACAGGCTGATCACTTCAGTCAGTCTGCATGGGTTTCATTAATTACAGAGTAAGCCTCTAGCAGTGTGGTTAATTTGATTACACACAGACACTAGCTCCATCCAGTGAAGCAAGATGCAGGGCTCTCCAAGATAATACTGCATGCATCCACAATCCCCTTTCCAGCTGAAGATCTTAAAGCTTTTGACAAACAAGAATTAATTAGATAGCAATATTCTTGTGAGATAGTTATTATTACACGTGTTTAAAAGAAGATACTTTAAGAAACAGAGAGATTAAGATCATCGCTAAGTTTTTACAATGGAGTTAGGAAGAAAAATGGAAGAGGATAATGGCTCCTCATATCCCAAATCTATTTTCCGATATCTGGGAAATGAGAGGCCAGTGTGATGAACTCTAACTCTCAAATTACTAGTTGTAGGAGATGGGCTTCTGACATCTCTTTAATCATTGCACTGGGACAATCGAAACCCAGGTTATATGGGAATGGGAGCATCCTCCTCAACTTCAGATATGTAATCAAGTAATAGCACTCTGTGCTTACATAACTCTCCTGGCTTTCAGTAGTGTTGTATAGTAAGGAGATAAAAGTTAAATTTCCTTTAATGATGTGGATGGAATGATGTGGCTTGATCTCTTTGGACAGCATTCAAAGACAGAATGACGCAAGTGGCAGGAGATCCTGTAGCTATACCCACACACCCTCAGTAATGGCTTCCAGTTATGGAAATGGAATTAAGTAGCATTATTATGCCAGGACTTGTGCTGAGTGCTTTTACATACACATTAGGTGTAATGTTCCATAAGTAACAATTAGCTCTAGATCATTTATGTCTTTACTGAATTTTTGTCTTGTTGCTCTATCAATTGCTGAGGGATGGGTGTAAAAAATCTCCTACTATAATTGTGAAATTGCCTACTTCTTTCTTTTAATTACATCAATTTTTGACGATAGGAATCATCTAGTTCAAGCTATCCGTATGTCTATATGTAAATTAATAATTTATTGATTCATTAAATAAACATATACTGAATACCCATGGATTGTGTCCCAGGCACAGCACTGGTTCTAAGATGCACAGCGATGCTTGAAAAGTTTTCTTAGTTATTTCAGATTTTGTCCCTCAATTTTCTTTGCATTATTAATTTTCACTTTGAATTTTGTGCATGATAAAGAAAACTTTATCTCAGACATTGTCCAAATGATTGCATTTTCTTTACCAGTGGACTCAAATTTTATGACTGCAGTACATTTATTTTTCTCTCATTGAAAAACAATGTAATGTAAAATGCAAGACGCCATTCTGTGGGCCAGGATTGGGTGCTATGATGGTTTGACATGTGTTTAATGCCATATTAACAGCCATACCTTCTTTCTCTAGCCAGTGGCCAGTGAAAAACTCAGACGTGCTGGGTAGCATGGGGTGGTCCTTTCATTTACTCATTCATTCATGGATGGAACAGTTATAAATGCAAATGACATTCAGATCATGGAGTATAATTAATTCTACGACTAGGAGGTTGTTGGCTTCTAAACTAATCGGGAACAATAAGGAGACAATCACTAACACATGTATATTCGACTGCTCTTAACAGACACCAAAATCACTTTTAGTGAAATACATATAGTAAGTGTTAGCAATCAAAGTTCAGGGAAATAACATCTCCGATAGTTAATTTCTTCAGATTAGGAAGTGTAGATTTCTTCTACAATATATTCCTAAGAAATTTCCACTCAATAAATGTTTACACTATGAATAAATTATGATTCTGATATCAGGAGTCATAGTAGAGTTAGAAAATATTCAAATATTGTAGAAGAAAGGGGATACGTAATGATAAATTAAAATATTTCCAGAGCATGTATTTTCAGCATCAACTTTTATTTTGATCACATTATTCTACTGTAATAATAAAGATTTGCACAATTACTTCTGTTTCAATCGGCATTTCTTTTTAAAAATCCTGTTACATAATTTGATCATGGTAGGCAACTAAATGCAGTATAATTTTACTTGCCAACAATGAAGCAAGCTTTCATAATAACAATTAATCAGAACTAAAGGAATCCTAAAATGTCTGTATCACTTGTCAGCAGTGTCTCTACCTTTGGTATGATGTAGCAAGATTAAGCCCTTTTATTTTAAAAGAATGAGAGGAATAAGTACAACGCAAATAATTCTCAACATAGATATGGGGAAAATTTGGGTACCTTGTCAGCAGTTAGCAATGAAGGGGGACTTCTGATTTAGGAGAAAAGAGAACAGCAATGATATGAAAGTTAATTTTCAATTCTTAAATGTTAACAAAGTAGAAGAGGAGAATATTAGATATTTCATTTTAGAGTTAAAGAAGATTTGAAACATAACATTGCTTTCAAATTCAAAATTTACACTGAACGTTTCCATTACCCTATGAGACACAATGGATGATTGTTCCTTCAAAAAATATCCAGCATAGGGGACTTCCCTGGTGGCGCGGTGGTTAGGAGTCCGCCTGCCAATGCAGGGGACATGGGTTGCGCTCTGGTCTGGGAGGATGCCACATGCTGTGGAGCAAGTAAGCCCGTGCGCCAGAACTACTGAGCCTACGCTCTGGAGCCTGCGAGCCACACTACTGAAGCCTGCGCGCCTGGAGCCTGTGCTCCGCAACAAGGGAGGCCACCACAAAGCCCGTGCACCGCAACGAAAAGTGGCCCCCCGCTCGCCGCAACTAGAGGGAGACCACGTGCAGCCACAGGGAGCCAACACAGCCAAAAATAAATACATAAATTTATATATAAAAAAAAAAATCCAGCATATTTTCTAAGATTTCCTTTTACATTCTTGAATTGCTGTAATTCATCTATGGTTATCTTAGTTTCCTTTTCAAGCTTTTTGATGAAAGTTTTTTTTTTAACTAAAAAAAAATTTATATTGTGATCACTTATATTTAAAAAACTTGGGCAATACAATTATGTGATTAATATGCCATCATTTTTATAGAGGCATAAGATCTATTGTTCTTCTTTCTATACCAAACCAAAGGAACACATGATATGTCCCATCAATCAGTAAAACCAAGTGGCCTTTTTTTCCAGGCTACAGCCAAGAGATCAGAACCTTAGGGCTGCATGTCTGTTAGAAATCCCTGCAGTTTATTGACTCAACAGGGGACCCATTGTCTTTAAAACAAGCCTACTCATCACCAACTATCAAATTCAAGGCCCTTGCTGCACCTGCTCTGAGTGACCGTGTATTCACAACTGAAACCTTTGCTCAAACATTTATTTGGGGGCTGAGCAATGTTACCTCTAGAGAGCTGAGGAAAAAACATCCTTCTTATCCTGCACACTAATCTCCTTTCATTGACCAAACCCTGAGTTCTGTAAACCCTGGTGCGTGTAAACCAGCATAACAAAAGAGTTTGCTTTCTATCCACAGGAAGAAACCCTTCAGAGGGCACGTGAGGAAGAAGAGAAAAGGAAGGAGATCACAAGTCATTTCCAGAGCACACTCACAGATATCCAGGCCCAGATCGAGCAGCAGAGTGAGCGAAATATGAAGCTCTGTCAGGAGAACACTGAGCTTGCAGAGAAACTAAAAAGCATCATTGATCAGTATGAGCTCAGAGAGGAGGTGAGAACCACATCAAACAACTTAGAAGCACTACATATAAAACCGGATCTGGGTTGTGAAGGTGGGGGACTTGGTTAATGACAAAGTTATGGCCAGCCCTCTCGATTGATTAATATTTAGGGTTGGATTTCTTTTACTAGCCAAAATAAAAACAGACGGTATTACAAAGTACCTGGCTGAAAGTCATACAGGATTTCTTCAAAACTAGAATCAGTGCAAAGCAAAGGTAACAAATAGAAAGTGGTGGGCCGTGAACACAGTTATTCTTGAAAATAGTATTTCTCAGCCTTTTTGAAACTCTCTCTACAGAACCAAGAAATACCTCACACACCCCCTCTTAAGAATTACTATGTCACCTAAATTAAAAGTCTGCGTTGTATATACCCCACAATCAAATAATATATAAAATATTACTATATAGTAATTATAGTAATAATGGCATTATTATTTATGCTTAGCTTGTGCCAGGCAATGTGCTAAGTATTATACTTTACATACAATATGTCATTTAATTGTCTCAACAATCTTATGCACCAGATGATAACATATTATCCACATTTTATAGATGGAAAGCAGAGGCTATGAGATTCAATCACTTATCCACAGACACAAAAGCCAAAGAGTTTTGTTGTCAGTGGTTTACATTAGGGGGACTATAAGGATCTTTTATTATTCCAAAATTAAACTTTAATATTCAATATGTTTTTAAGACTCCAGATGCCCCCTCAGGATTTTGATATATCATATCCCTTTTCCTGTCCCACTCAAATTTTAAACATCTGCCTTAAAATGTAATATAACATAGTCAAAGTAGCCCTGTTGGCAACATGCTAAGGTTTTATCAAGAAAAAACCTGAGCCAATAGAAGGTGGTAATAGCAGTTAGGTAAATCAAGAAACTCCTCACAGTAAGCCATAATGCCATGCTACCATTTTATCTTGTCACGAAGATCAATCCTGCTCCGAAGTGGAGGTCCAGGAGAAAACAAAAGGGAAGGAGCTAAAAAGAAAATGTCCATACTCTTCAGAGAGATCTCATATGGGAATGGCCTGGTAGACTAGTTGTATATTCCTAGGATTGGTTCTAGGTAAGGCCCAAGGATGGAATTCCACATGTCCTCTTGCCAGTGGGACCTCCTAATGACCAATAAATTCTCCACACTGAGGTAGAGTTGGAAGTTTCTCTTCACCAAGGTAGTCAAGAGGTCAAAAGGCATGGAGGAGGCAGTAGCACATCTGCGTGTCAATTCACCTGTGACCCTCAGCCTCGTCTTGCCCACCAGAGAAACAGAGCTGATGTCAGGGGCTCCTGTTTCAGTCCCAGACCCAAGGCCACAGGCTGTTACCTCAGGGCTTCCTCACCACCTTTTGAGGCAAGCATGTAGAGGAGAATTCACCATGATAAACTGAATTAATGTTGTGATTAAAAGTGGTTTTATATTCACAGAAAGAGACAAAATACCAAGTGATAGTGCTGTAGCCCTTGCAACATACATCATTGTCTGTGCTGCCTAGCATAATTACTAGCGCCATATCCAATAGTTACCAAATTTAGAAAAATACTGTTCGGACCTTTTGGAGTTAGCATTGCTGAACTCTGGCACCTCCACCTTTTGCAGCAACTTTTGTGTAGTGCAAAATGCAGGGGACTCCACCAATTTATGACTTTTATATAAAACCATAAGCGATGCCAATGCATTTATTCTCTTTTTTTTTTCAAATCTTAAAACCCAGCGAACATGTGTTTATGTCAACATTACTTTTTTTTTTACATTTTTTTCAGCACCAATAATAAGTCAAGCTTGATAATGTGCACTTTATTTTTCTTAGCACCTGGACAAAATATTTAAACACAGAGAACTGCAGCAGAAGCTGGTGGATGCAAAACTTGAGCAGGCGCAAGAAATGATGAAGGAAGCAGAGGAGCGACACAAACGTGAAAAGGAATATGTACTTATCACCTGAGTCTGTGTGCTTGTCTGGTCAGAGAACCCCTGAGAATGTTGTTTTTGACAACGGTCATAGAGCACTAGACTGATGGAGAAAGAGCCTAAGCTTCCCTGGAGAATGAAATTGGCTAGCCCAGTAGGAAACACTGTACTACACTGTTTTTTTGCCTAAAACAGTCATGCATCCATTCACCAAACCTTTTCCAAACACCTTTCATGAGCTATGCACCCTTCTAGGTGCTGGGGTGTAGTGGTGAACAAGAAGGAGAAGGCCACACTCCAGCGTGAATCTAACTGGGAAGAGACGCAATAAACAAGAAAACAAATAAGGAAGGATAATTTCAGATAATAGTAAGTGCTACTAGGGAAATAAGGAGAAACCTCGAATGGGGCAGAAGGAGAGGACCTACTTTAGACTGGGTGATTAGGAAGGCCTACCTAGAGGAGGACGCTTGAGCTGCGCCCTGCCTGATAAGAGGGAGTCAGAGAGGAGGTCTCCAGCAGCAGTGTCTGCAGAAGAGACAAAGATCCTAATGCTGGAACCAGCGTGGCACCCTCCAGAAATTGGAAAAGGTCAGGGTGGCAAGAGCAGGTTGACCCATGGGAGAAAATTTCAAAATAAAACTGTAGACGTAAGCAGGGGCCAAATTGTATAGCTTTGTAAGCTTGAAATGTAGTTTGGATTTTATTCTAAATGTAATAGGAAAGTACTGGGTAGTTTTAGCAAAGGAAGTGACATGCTCTGCTTTGCATCTGTAAAAGCTGAATTTGGCTCGTAGGTGGAGAGTGAACTAAAGAGGGACGAGAAAGCAAGAAGAGAGCTAGGCAGCAATCTGGGCAAGATCTGATGACGGCTTGGACTGGGGAGGTGGCAGTGGAGAAGGAGAGCTGGATGTGGATAAAAGTTATGTTTTTAATGTAAAACCAACAGGCAATGCTTTGAACAGGAAGATGGTGAGAGTGAGGAAAGGAAGGAGTTTTTGGTTTAAGGAACTGAGTGGTGGCTTTTACTGACATCTCATTAACCCCAAACACTCCAAAACGGATGAGAGAATTGAGGCTCAAAAAGGATATGTGACTTGTCTAAGGTCACACACTGCTAAGTGACCAAGATGTGTTGGTCACGTCTCCAGTGTTATCTGTCCCCAAAGCCCAAGCTCTGTGATAGTACATCACACTCAGAGGTGTGTTTCAGAGGCATGAGTTAAAGCAGTGTCTGTTGCTGGGGAGAGAGAGATTTGACACAGTCAATGGACCAGTTGTTCAAATGTAGCCATTTAACAATTGATCACAAGCTCTGCATTTACCTAAAATCAGACTATAATCAATTCAATTTGTTAGAATAGGAACTTTTTTAAAACTTCGGTTTTCAAACTTGGCAACAAAAGGATGAATTCTGGAGAACATAACCTGGTGGACATTGCATAATTACAAATCAGATGTCCATGTGCTCTTAATAAAAAGATTAATTGATTAAATCCATCTACAACCTAGCTCTCAAAGTAAGAAATAAAGCATTTATTTATTATTCAGAATCCAAGAAAACGGATACTCCACTGTTGATGTAATTACTCTCAGGTAAAATATGCTTCCTACAGAATATCAGTACCTTTGGTATTTAACATATGAGGCATGACAGAGGAACAACTAGGCAAAGATTCATGTGAGAGAGACTGGGGGGCAGACACGGAGTGACTCAACCTTAGCAAGAAACTAGCATGCTGCCCTCTTTTCCTTCCCTGATTTAGCAAATCAGCAGGTACAAGTCAAAGAAAGGTAGTCTCCCTCAGTTCTTCAAAGCTAGAGGCTACCTTCCTGGGTTCCAGCTCTGACACTTCTTTTTGAAAGTGATGAAATATCAAGTCAGAGCCGCGGGGTAGGGGAGGGGCCGTTCTGCATTTCAAGAACAGGCAGCCTCCTTCTTCCTTCTTCATCGGGAACCACCCATCACAACAGGGCCCCTGTGTGTCAAGCAGGGGCCGGCCATGTACATTGCAGCCACACAGCTCAGATGGCCAGAGGGGGCGCTGCAGGTCTTCCACTCCGCGGCTGCCTCAGACCTCTCTTACAGTGAGTCAATTGCACTTCTGTAATAATTGATCCTCACTGCTCCCTGGGAGGCATGGAGGGACGTATACAACCCCTTTACAAATGGAGAGATCAAGACTAACTTGGATAAGAAAAAAGATGCCTCCAAGTTTTTACAAATAATGATTTTATTATTTTTGGTTCTGACAGCAAAAATGAACATTTTTTTTACAACATGAATAAACAAAAAGAAATTTATATCAGCCTATCTTGAAATAAAATAGAAACTTCTTAACTGACAGCCACCTGACTGACTAACCAGGTTATCCATGATGTTCACCGTTCTCTGGAAGCACGCTGACAGGTGCCCATAGCATGCTGAATCCTGGGGCTAGTTAGCCACTCTGGAATATCTACCTGTGGTTGCCCATGTTAAGTAAGATAGAGCTTACTAAGAATCGGGTCTTTGCTCCCAAACCTTTTCTTCCCAGTTATCCTTGGTTTTGTATTATGTAAATCAACAGAATGATACATAAACTGATGAAATATGTGTTAAAAGAAAGAGTTGTTTCTAAAAAAAACTATGCTTAATGAGTTGAAAGCCTAGATGTAGGCCAATAGCAAAAAAAATTGTCAACTTAGATGTGAGCAACTATAAAAGACTGGAAGAAAGTTGTAAAACTCTAGAGAATTATCCAATCAAGCTTCTTTACAAATATCTTAGGTCTTTAGGTTCTAGCAGTGTTGTTTTAAAAAAATTATAAATCTTATATGCCATATTACAGATATGATTTTTGTAAAAACAAGCAAAAACCCTCCAAATTCCAATCAGAAGATCCATACCCAAAACAAAGATCACAGCCCTACATCAAAATTGATAAATAAATGAACATACATCTTAAGTTAAAATAACATGTCTTACATATGTATGTGTCATTTTTACGCCTAAAACGACTTTTTCAATTTAACCCATGAGTTCCAGTTCTGATCGTGTTTGACATGAGGGCCTTGGTTGTATCTGAAGGGCTGCCTTACAGAACAGAGGTGAGGCTTCTTTTGTAAACCTTATATAGGATTTGGAGTAATAGGTCAAATTTCTAACCTGGTGTTTCTCAAAGTATAATCCATGGACCACCAATATCCAAACCATCTTGGGTATTTGCTCTAAGTACAGATTCTAATCACACCCTATACTTCCTAACTTATTTTCTCTGAGAAGGATCTGCAGTTTAACATGCCCCTGAGGAGATTCTGATGCATACTATGGTGGAGAACAGTGGTCTAATATAAAGGAACAGTTGGGTTTAATATAAAGGAACAGTTGCTCATAACAATGCCCCAGGTGGGAATATTATGGAAATGTTCAAGCAGAGGCTGAATGATAGTTGGCCAGAATTGCTACAGACGAGTCCAGAATTTGGCGGGAGGTTGAATTTTGTGTGATTCATGCTTGAGTTGGAGACTTTTTTCCTCTTTTTTTTTTCCATTGGAATCACTAATTTTTAGTTGAGAATCAAACTTTTTAAACTAGTTGTTTTCTTAGCTTTCTTAGATTCTTTACAAAGTTCCCCCAAAATTACTTAAGAGGATTACTTAGCAAGTAATTAAGTTTACACACAAGTTACAACAAATGGTAATCTAAAAGATAATTTGAGTCTTTTCATGCCTTCTCTTCTCACAGTTGCTGAACCAGGCAGCAGAGTGGAAACTTCAGGCCAAAGTGCTGAAGGAACAAGAGACAGTCCTGCAGGCTCAGGTGAAGTGGGGGGACAACAATGCATGGGTGTGCCCTCCTTGCTGTGAACCAAAGGTAGTCTGCAAGAGGCCTTCCATGTGGGAGGGGAAGTAG
Source organism: Lipotes vexillifer (assembly GCF_000442215.2). Lineage (NCBI taxonomy): Eukaryota > Metazoa > Chordata > Mammalia > Artiodactyla > Lipotidae > Lipotes > Lipotes vexillifer. The sequence continues at coordinate 1,071,179 of NW_006795376.1, forward strand.
GGACAGGAGTTGGAAATGAAGAATAACTTCATATTTATTATTTTTAAGTAAAAATAAAAGTACAATGTTATATCTAAGAAAAAGAAATGCTCTGCACCAACAACTTCTAGTCAAAAGGTCTGCTGACATATCAGTACAAATGAGGGTCAACCAGAATAAGCTGGTGGCCAGGTCCTCGCCTACCTGTTCATATGTCCTCTCTCTCCTCCCCCATTAACCTGTCAAGGTAAGGGTAAGATGTAAACTGTCCAGATGCACCATCTATAATTGTCAATACTGAAAATTTCCTTACTTGTTTGACATTATTTATAATAAAAGGAAATTAGAAAAATAGAGTCAGCACCCACGTTTTTGTGCTATCAGAGGTTGGCCTTGTCAGTGCCACATGATTAGAGATGGCAGACGTCAGAAACCATTTTGATTTGGCTTCGTGATGTTATGTGTATGTTTTGATTAGACTATGGGAATTCGTTATTTCAGGCTCAAAAATGAAGCCTCATGCAACAGCTGGCTCTGGAGGAAAGCCAGACCTATCCATCTTTCTGGTGCCCTTGGGGCTCTGCCCCTGCTGGCAAACGTTCCCTGTTAGGTTACAGGAGAGCCATCCTGCCACAGGCCAGGCCACAGAGGGGCTCTAGCTCCCCTGCTGGGAGAAATGCCCAAGTGCTAAAGGGACTGTAAAATCTCACAGAGCAAATTCACAGAAAGCAAGAAAATGAGAAGCCTTCCAAACTGGGCAGCATTAATTTAAGATGTGAATAATTCACTTGTAAATGTTTATGTGCTGACTGCTGAATATTTGTTCATTGTGAAAAAAAATTCTTCACTGTATGAATGAACAAGTTCATTGAATACGTGTTCATTTTTTAAAAAGGAAAGTAGGAAAAACAAGAAACTTAAAATCACAAATTATACCACTACACAGACAAAAACATAAATAACATTTTGATATCTAACCTTCCTAAAGCACACCTTTCCAATGTGTGTACAAAATGCCATGATGAATTGTTTCTCCCACTAATATATCAAAATAGTTTTAAAATATTAATTACATAGAAATATGAACCGTAATTTTTTTTCACTATTAATAGAATTGAAGGACAAAACTCTAAAGTTACAAACTCACGGTCATCCTTTTAGGCAGTCACAGAACACATCATATGATCGTGTGGGGTGGGTGGCAGGCAGTGGCAGTTTTCTAACCAGAGACAGGCAGGGGGGAAAGGAGGTGTGACCTCACTGTCCAATGGTGGGAGGCTGCTGGGGGGAGAGTCCAGAGAAGCAAGTCAGGGCTTCTGGCTCTATCTCTGTCCCATTCACAGCACAGAGCCTTGAGGGGTACAACAGGCAGTACTTGAAGCTATTCATTGTTCCATCTGTTATAAGCAATCTCTACTCCTCTATGCTAAATGAAGAATAGATTAATACCATTAGACTCTGGGCTAGAGAGTGACTCATTTGGCTGGTATCAGAATCTAGGTCTTTAATGACCTGTGAAATAACATAAAGGTGTGATCCAATTTCCCACCTATACCCACTCAAGTTTGAAAAAATATGACCCAGGGTTCTAGACTTGCCAGTGTTCCTCGTTCATCCCTCAATACTGGGTCGAACCCAGGGACCAGGGTCAGAGTCCTGGCTCTTCTACTGTGAAGCTGTCTAATTCTGTGCAGCTCACCTAAAGCTCCCTGGACCTAAATTTCCTGGTCTGTAAAATAAGGATGTTGTAATGGATCAATGATACCAAGCTGGAGTCCTCTGACCTCTGGGAGGCCCACTACTTTTCAGTATTTCCAAAACCTAACAGCATAAGGCAGCAGCTACTATCTAAAATGTAGTTGTTTCTGACATTATATCAGCTTTTGCTTAGCAGCACGGATGGCAGTTATTCATATGTTTGATTAAGTTTATAGAAGGAAAATGAGTTAATGAACATGTAGTATATGCAGTTTGTTTTCAAGTTATGCACTCAAAACACTTAGCTCAGGGCTTCCCTGGTGGCACAGTGGTTAAGAATCTGCCTGCCAATGCAGGGGAAAACGGGTTCGAGCCCTGGTCTGGGAAGATCCCACATGCCACGGAGCAACTAAGCCCGTGCACCACAACTACTGAGCCTGCATTCTAGAGCGCGCAAGCCACAACTACTGAGCCCGTGTGCTGTAACTACTGAAGCCTGCGCCTAGAGCCCGTGCTCTGCAACAAGAGAAGCCACTGCAATGTGAAGCCCGTGCATCACAACAAAGAGTATCCCCCACTTGCCACAACTAGAGAAAGCCTGTGCATAGCAACAAAGACCCAACACTGCCAAAAATAAAAATAACTTAATTAACTAATTAAAAAACAAAAGAGTAGACACATTCAACAATTCAAAAAAAAAACACTTAGCTCAGTGCCTGCCCCCATAGTAAGCATAATTAATTCAACTAATATTTATTGAGCATCTAAGTGCTAGGCATGGTTCTAGATGTTAGAAATATAGTACTTAATAAGAGAATCAAAAATCCCTGCCTAATTAAACTCACAATCTAGTGATAAATATTAATTAAAATGCTAACAACTGATTAGTGTATGAGCTAATATTAGTATTATTTCATAGGTAAGGATCCACATAGTGATATATGAGACAAAAGAAGTCTTTATTTGAAAAAAAGTTTAAGAATCACTGGAAAAGATGATCTCAAAACCATGTTCAGCTCTAGTTTATGAATGTAGAGAATATCCAGAGCTGAAGAACTCAGCTAAACTAGATAACCCTGCCTCCTCCATCACCTTGCTTTCCATGGCACGTGGCTCTCTCTGTAAGGACCCTCCCTTGTCTATCTCTTTTGTCTTCAAGGCATTTTCATAACTGCAATAATTACTTAATCATCACGAAGGATACAGAGGCCCCAAATCCCTATGTGTAATAATGTTTAAATGAGCTCCTCTTGAAAAATATCAGCATTATATTTTTTAAATGTTTAAACCTTGAAAAACAAAGTCTATCACAGATGATCTTGCAAAGCACTCAAACACTTCCTTTGGTTTGACAATTAAAGGAGTCAGATGGTAGGAAGGAGAGGCCTTAGTCTCCATTTCTATGGTCTTAGCAAAGGAAATACCAAGGAAAGATTGTATTTTCCTAGCGGAAGTCACTTTTCAGTCATAAGACAACAGCTTGCCAATCTGGGTCATGATTCTCACTTAGGGAAGAGATGTCTAGCTTTCAATTATACAAACCAAGGCAAGAGAGTAAATGTCAGAGATGATCGATGGGATACAATTGTGGCTACAAAGAGCGTTCACTGGATCAATAAGGATGAAGATGGTAGCAGATGTGGGAAGTCAGCAATACCAACACAACGCAGCAGCACAGACACAAAATACTACCCCAGGGGAAAGATCAGTGAGTCAACTGTTAAAGATAGGTATTCATAGTCTTTAATCTCAGAAGGCCTCACCTTATCTATATAAGATGAAAGGAGATTCCTCTGCAATTACTATTATAATTGGACTAGTTCCCAAACCAAATCTCCCAAGTTGGCTAAGACAATTCCTGGACACATTTCTGTTTCATATATGCTATGAATGTTTGTAATTAAAATTTGTGCTCAGGTAAAAGAATGTGTGTGCCACTCCGCCCATTTAAAAGTGAAATGTCAGGGCAACTGTTGTTGTTACTAACCCTAGAATAGTTTGTTTCTATTTCTGCCTCTGGTAAAAATACTGAGGAAGACCTCTGCATGTTCCTTCCACGCTTCCCTGAAATACCAAAGTGAAAGAGGGAATATGACACATCAAACATGCATCATGGGCTTCCCTGGTGGCGCAGTGGTTGACAGTCCGCCTGCCGATGCAGGGCACACGGGTTCGTGCCCCGGTCCGGGAAGATCCCACATGCTGCGGAGCGGCTGGGCCCGTGAGCAATGGCCGCTGAGCCTGCGCATCTGGAGCCTGTGCTCTGCAACGGGAGAGGCCACAACAGAGAGAGGCCCGCGTACCACAAAACAAAACAAAACAAACAAACAAAAAAAAACATTCATCATGTCGGCGTAATAGTGAGAGGGAAAATATGACCAAACACATATCCATAAAGTAAACAGGAAGTGTGCATTTTAGTTCATATCAATAAAGAGTGTCAGAGTTGGTTTTGAGAAAAGTATAGTCTACACAGGTTTTGCCACCTATGACAGAGGTCAAATAGGAAGAACAGCAGACTATTAAAAACAGTCACTAAAAGGAAGAAATGGAGAGCTATTGTTTAACAGGTGTAGAGTTTCAGTTTTGCATGATGAAAAGTTCTGGAAATTGGGGTACACAACAATGTGAATATACTTAACAATATTGAACTATATACTTAAAATGGTTAAGATGGCAAATCTTACGTTATGTGTATTTTACCCAATTTAAAAGATGAAAAGAGAGAAAAAGTTGATGGTCACTAGAAAAAAGCCAGAAGTGGTAATGAAGTGAGACACTACTCCTTGGAACTCTGGTATATCTGTCTTCACCATGCCACAAGAAAACGTGGGGAAGGGAAATAAAATCTGCCCAATTTATACACCAAAAGAACATTTTGCCCAAGGAATGAGGAGAGAGCTGGCTGGGGTGCGTGTGGTTGCCCCTGTTGAGTCTGTCAAGGTTGTGCAGGTGAAATGGACCCCACACGTGCCCACTCCTTCCCTTCCTATCTGCAGCCTACAACTAGAGGGCTGCAGGAGAGGGTCTGGGAGGACCAACTCAGGAGACCATCTGCAAACCCCCTGTACTTCTACTAGAATTACTGAAAAGCTGGAAAAAGAAAGAGGAGAAAGTAAGGAAAAGAAGTTAACAGGAGGCTTGGCCAAAAATACAAATGAATGGATTTTGTGATACGTGAAGAGGATCAGCTGGGGGTAACTGTCCCCACCCTACACCACTAGACCATGGGCAGTACAGGCAGCCAGTCCCACAGGAGCTTACCCTCAAATTGAGGGACTTGACCTATTCATGCACCCTGAAATCAATTCAGTGGATCTCAGCCAGTACTTTGGGAAAAAATGAAAAAGTTACATAGACTATGTCAAGAGTGCATTGCACATAATGATCAAGTACAGTTGACACTTGAACAACATGAGTTTGAACTGTGCTGATCTAATTACACATCGATTTTTTTCAATAGTAAACATTATAGTACTGCAGTATCCAAGGTTGGTTGAATCTGCAGATGGGGAACCGCAGATATGAGCACCTGGGAGTACAGAGGGCCGACTATAAATTATACACAGATTTTGCACTTCATGGATGATCAGTGTCCCTAACCCCCTGAGTTGTTCAAGGGTCAGCTGTACTGTCTTATGCACTATGTGTGTAAAACCCTAGGGTACCTTCCTGGCCATGAATTCCCTTCTGCCACTTTACCCAGTCTTTTTAAATCTGTATGCCAAAGAATCATGAGAAAAATTTTAGGCCACTAGAGTTACCTCAAGTTTTATCACATATCCGCAGAGTTAATGATTGATTCCAAAATGATGGTCAGCTGTTGTCTGACTTGGGAAAATCTGTGTCCTATGAAAAGTTTTACGTTATTTTGTTGTTCTTGTGTACTGCAGTAAAACCTCTGCTATTCTGAATCATGTGAGAATGAGCCATTCTAGATAAGCAAATTTTCTTGGTTCTAGGGGTTGTTTGATTCCCACACCCTCCCTCTAACTCCCATCCCCAAGACTGGGAACTCTCCAACCTACTGGCTTTCGATCAGTCACTCTTCTCTGCTTTTGAAAGGACAGTCTCACAAGTACCACCAGCCAGCTGGTGCCCAACTGAGGACTTGAGGCTGTTCCAGACAGTCAAGAGTACCAAAGTCTCATTTGAAAATGGAAACTTTCCATGTTAGTAAACAAGAATCATCCATATTAAATCTCCACTCACTCAAAACGTGCTATCCTAAAATTATTTTCAAAAGCAAGATTTTATTATTGTATCACTTCAGTAACAATCAAGTATTTATACACTCTCCTTCCCTATCCTGCCCTATTCCTACCCCAAATACAAGCCTCGGAATTAAGGATGTGGAGGTACAAAGGCTCTTCTCCATACTCCCAAGCTAACCCATATGATGTTTTATTGGTGCAAATTAGAAAAGGCATTTATTTCTTCCTCAAGGCTCATTATTTCCATCTATAAAAAAATTGGTATAATAAACTGATTTTGTTGAAAAGGGACAACTAACTGCTGTTGGCTAGAACACTGTATTCATAAACACACAAAACCACAATGTCAAAAAGGGAAATGACAATTGCTTATAATAGCACAACCTGAATAATGGCAGCAACCCTAGTCCATGTCTGGCCCATACTTGTCTTCATTCTTGCTTCCTTCAAGACCAAGTTCAAGGCTCACCTTCTCCACAAAAATGTGGCTCAAATGATCACCTGCCACACTCACCTTCTCTGATCAGTACTTAACTGACTTGGTACTTTGTATTCACTGTCCTATAATCAAGTTGTCTTTGGGATTATCTTCCTGTCAGGAATGCAGGTCCCTCAAAAACAGGAACTACGGGTTAAATGCTTTTGTACACAGAGTCAGTGCTTATGTTCAGTACTCAAAAAATGTTTGTTGGTAAACGTTATAATGAAATGGTGATGACATATTTTATTATTTCATTTTTCCTTAAAGAAATACTTCAATCATACTCACTGACCTAGGATGATCTCGTAGTAAAAAGAATTGAACATATCACTAACATTGTATTAAAAATTACCTTAAATCATTTTTCTTCTCAAATAATAAACAATGACATGTTGTTTTGGTCTGGAAGCATTCTGAAAGCAGTCCTAAAACAGATCTTCTCTTTCCCCTGTTTACAGCTTACTGTCTACTCTGGAAGGTTTGAAGAGTTTCAGAGCACACTGACAAAAAGCAATGAGGTGTTTGCCACCTTCAAACAGGAAATGGAGAAAGTGAGTATTGCTTATCCCCCACGAAATACTGACATTTTCTAGTTCGACATGCAACACTCCTTTGGGTTCATTTTTCTCTTGCTAAGATATTTCAGTGCATTTCATGAAGTAATGAAACATTTATACATGCAAATGAGATTTGGACTGTATTTTCTTTATCGGTAAGTATCTGGTGAATTAGTCTTAGGAAGAGTCTGAAAACACTAGGATATATTTTCACTCTGAGGAAGAATATTTTCTTTTCCTAGGCCATGGAGAGGTGTAAAAAGAAAAGAAATTTAATATTACGTTGTTTATACTGAAATTAAAAACTAATCTTTTAAAGATTAAAAAAAATAATTTTCATACAAATATGCAAAAGCAGAATGTTAGAGCAGAAAACACCATTTCACAGGATCCTTCTCAGAAGAGAATATATGTAATAAGATATAACAGACAGGGCCTTGAATGAGGAGATGAAGTCTGGGTGTGTTTTTACTCATCAAGTAGCAGTGAACAATTCACTTAACTTCCCCCTTATGTATAAATTAAGAAACGATTTCCCTTGCCTACTTCACAAGATTGTGAAGTTCAAATAAGTTAATGTATTTTTAAGGGTCTTAAACTTTTTAAAAGTCTTCTACAAATATGAGGTGCTAATATTATTGTTGGACATAATTTTGTTTAATTCAGTGTCTTCCCAAAATAAAATCAGCATCAGAATTGTGTTTCTGAACAGGCACTGGCATTCACCCTTTTTAAGTGTAGAAAGCATTCTTTGAAAAAATTTTCATAAACTAATATGATAAATTTCACAATTCATGAGCAAACTTAATGGGCCAACATTTGTTAAAAGTTACAGCTTTCTCACTCCACGAAGGATCCATCCATTTAAAAAAATTTTTAATTATAGAGTTTTAATTTGGAATAAATATTAGAGTAGGAAAACTGCTGTTATTTATTGCAAAATTACATAGTTTTAAGATTGGAATAAATATTAAAGGAGTTTTCTATCTGGAGTTCACTTATAGACTCTTAGCAGAATTAGCAAAAAAAATTGATATGCATATTGCATTTCTTTAGGTGTGGTCCCATGGATTTCATCAAATTCCTAAAAGGGCTGATGACTTTTAAAAGTTTAACTCAGTTAAGAAATGATCAAAATAAAAAAGCACTCAAGGCTCACTAGCTTCTCTATAGGGCCCAGGGGCCAACTGCCTGGGCCCAGCCTCTAGCCTCCAAGCAGACCCGCCTCAGGCAGGTTAGCATGAAGCAGCCAGTGCCCAGGTGTGGTTCATCCAGGGTAACTGCACCTGAACACACGCCTTGTCCTTCACTTCAGGCAAGCAGAGAGGAGATCCTATAACCAGGAACGTGAGCAGTTTCAGGTCTGAAAAAGCCAGGCTTCATTTTATTAACTTCTGGATGCCCTACACCCAGCCCCGGCCTGGCAACTAGCATGCACTCTGCACATGTTGCATTAAATGAAATAACTCCAGCCCTGCTCTTCTGCTAACTCACCTGAATATTACTCCACCTCTCTGAACCTTAGTTTCCCCGTTTATAAAGTGGAGGTGAAAACAGAACCCTCCTTGGGGGACTGTCTCAAGGATGAAAGCAATAACGCATGTAATCACATTCTGTGAATCCTACTGCACTCTACAAATGTGAAGGCTGAGAAAATAGAAAGTTGCCTTTGTGTGGCGACTTCTCAGATGTGCCCAGATATTATCAACATTTTAACATCTGAAAAGCCAGGCCGACTTTCTCACTAATAGTCTTCCATTCAGTACAGTAAATAATCTAAATTTCAAGCTTATTCTTGGAACTCAGTAAGGCTATTTTTATTTTAAACAAAAGAAAAAGCAAGGACAAAACAGAAAGGCCTTAAGTAGTTTTCCTTTCTCCTTAATTGGCTCTGGTGCAAGTAAGTTTGTTCACCACTGACCTAGATGATTCAAAAATAAATCATGACTCTCTCCACTCAGTCATCATTTCTTGACATCGAATTTTTGCTTACTTCAGCAGCTGGTAATGAAAGGACTTTTCTTGAAGTCACATACGGAACTGATAGTTTCCTTGATATATTAACTCTTCAGAATTAACATTAAAACACTCATTTTTGTAGACCACTAAGAAAATGAAGAAGCTGGAAAAGGACACAGCCACGTGGAAAGCTCGGTTTGAGAACTGTAACAAAGCTCTGTTGGACATGATTGAAGAGGTGAGGAAGTTTTCCCCCTTGTTCATCTTCCCTTGTCTAGTCAATATATTTATACTCAGAAAATAATTATGGTCTAATACCACAAAATAATTATTTTTGAAAAAGCGCTGAATTTTTCTGGGATGTGGTATATGATATTGTAATAAAAATAATTAGAGCAAACGTCAATTTAGTAATTTAGTCTCAGGTCCAAACTCATAAAGAGTGTTGTGACCCTAAGTCACACGCCTAATTGTTGATTCCAAAGCTGTCCCCAAAGCAGCACCACACCTGCTAGGCTGTGAATTCCTTAAAGGCAGGATGAGTGTTTTACCTGTCCTTGAATTTCCCTGGTGCCTGACACATTACAGGCGCAGAATAAATTAATTAGTTGATTTGAACATAACTGAGAGAAGACACTAGCCCAAGCACCCAGGGTATGTGCTATTTTATAGACAGATACGGAGATATATTGTTTAATTCCTCCAACAGGCATTTAAATACTGATATTACATCAGGCTCTGGAGATTCTGAGACCACAAAGGCAAAGATACATGGTCCTTAACCTGAGAGGCAGGGCTTTCAGGTGAAGGCCTCTCCACGTAAAGAAATGGAAAAAAGAAGTCTTAAAAGGTACAGAGTAGCACAAAGGTGGGGCTGAAGGAGTAAGATGATTTCATGCACAAACACACCAACATTTCTAGAGAAAAGGAGAATTGAACAGCTCAAGCAGCATCATGAATGAGTGTGTGGTGAGTTTCTCTGAATATAATTACTGTTCTAACAATTCATCCCAAATTGCAACCAATTCCAAAGAGATGTGCTTATTATTCATAAACATAAATCAAACAGTTGCTGGATTAGCATATAGCAGTTTATCTACAGAACAGATAAGGCACTGCTGATGGCCAAGGCCCAGTCCATCTCAATCATTTTGTCATAAACTTCTACTTATGCCTTCTAAGTCTTAGAAGCAGAAAATTCATTATAAGATTTTAAAAACCCTAGACTGAAGCAGAGAGAAGCTTTGCTATCTTTCTTTTCTAAAGAAAGGAATACGTGCCTTAAAATTCTACCAGAGTCTCCAACACAGTACAAAACTAGAAGTGATGTCCCTGACCAAGTATCTGTCCAGCCACCACCCTGTGGTCAGAGCCTAACAGACAAATTCCTGGACAAATGGTTTTCCTTCTCTCCATAGAGCATCCTGGCAATTTTGCTTTTCATGTCGTTTTATGAGTGTGTGTGTCTGTTTAAATCACAGAAAGCATTGAGGGCTAAAGAATATGAGTGCTTCGTGATGAAAATTGGAAGGCTAGAGAACCTCTGTCGAGCTTTACAAGAGGAGAGAAACGAACTCTATAAAAAAATTAGAGAAACAAAAATGCCTGAAAAGGATGACCAAGGTCAGCTCACCTCTGAAGACGACGAGCCAGAGTCAAATACCTCCGTGGGTGAAGAGGCAGATGCGGAGGAAGCCAACAGTGTTCACAATGCTATGCAAAATCTGGCCGCGGCCTTCATGGTCATTCATCGTCCAGAGTCAACCCTCGATGCGTCCAAAGAAATCCAAACAGAAGTCAGCAGTCCTCAAGGGGTCGGCGGCACGGCCCTCAAGGGGCTGGAACAATCCCCTCTGAGCTCAGCATGCCATTCAGGGAGTCCCCTGCAACCCCCAAGTCCTCAGGCTGAGGCAGAGGGAGGCAACGAGGCAGAACCTCCCCTCAGATCAGGGTCAGGAGAACAGGCCCAAGGCAATGGCCCCCCTGCTGCACCACAGGCTGAACCACAGCCCCGGAAGCCAGAGGCAGCATTTTCCAGCCAGGCGCCGGAGCCTCCGGCAGAAGCGTTTCTACGGGAGATGGAGGCCAACGGGCAGCCCCGGAAGCCAGAGGCAGCAGCTTCCGGCCAGGCCCCAGAGCCTCGGGTAGGAGCGTTTCTACGGGAGATAGATCCCAACGGGCAGCCCCGGAAGCCAGAGGCAGCAGCTTCCGGCCAGGCGCCGGAGCCTCCAACAGAGGTCTTTCTATGGGTGATGGAGGCCGACAGTCATGCCCCGCCGCCCGCAGCGGGAGAGCACGTGCCAGCTGGGGAGTCTAGATGTGAACCCAGGAGGCAGTCCCCAGCAGCAGCAGCAGCAGAGGGGCTGCCAGGAGGGGCCTCAGCTGGGCCCCCGCTGCCCGAAGTGGCCGGCACCAATCTGGAAGGAGCCGACTAAGCCTCCTCTGCCTTCTGAGGCTGTTCTTCCCGACTTTCCATCGTCCTAACAGATTGTCTCCTGAAAGAGGCATTAAGGGCTGGGGACGTCTAATGGAGAGACTTAGAGACTTAACTTAGTATCAAGACATTTTAATATGTTATGCGGAGTACCTTCAGCCTTTGCTATTTGTTCTCAACTTATAACTGATTTGGAGCTTTTCTATTTAACACTGATAGGTTAATTTTCTCAAATGGCAACAAAACATACGAGTAGCAAATTTATATTAATTTGCCATTAAGATGGTACTTAATTCAATTTCTTAATCAACAGTAAGATTTGGTGTTTAAAGACTCCCATCACAATATATAAATACTGAAAATGTGATGCTTTATTTATTTCCATAGAGTTTAATAAGTGCCATAGTAAGTAATGGATGACCAGGTTCCATTTAAACATTATATACATAGTGTGTGTGTATATGTATGAATATATACATATATGTGCTTATGCACTTATATACACGTGTATATTTTATACACATGTATGCAAATATATATTACACATACATTTATATCATCTCTTTTTGGCTTTCTCTCGTGCAGAATATTTAGATGCTTATCAAAAAAATTATCTCTTACTTGCACCTGGGACTACAGTAGACTAATGCTCTGTGAATTAGAAATAGGTTCAGAACACAAATATTAGGCTACATAATGTTGGGTAAAAATAAGTAATCCAATGGTAGGTCAATAAATTCAACCAATGGATTAAATGACAGAACAGCATTGGGTTAGATTGCAAGGCTATACAGAGCACATAGACACAAAGGTGGCCAAAAGAGGCCCTAAAAAATGGGGGAACAATCACAGCAGTAGACTGCTCACCTCTTGCAGCTGCTGCTCCTACACAACTCGGCCCCTTGCCTTGCAACACCCTCATGTGAAGCAGCCCACTCACACCTTCCTGCAACGAAAGGGTTGGAAGTGGGAAAGGGAGGTGGGGATAGAGGGATTGACGGCCCTCAGGCTGAGAGTCTGTGCTCTGGTACCCTGGCTTTTGAGCTAGAGGTCTGGAGAGAGCATATTCACCCGTCCCTGCCAACTCTTCAGTTGCCTCCCTGTTGTCTACCACTCTCTCCAGAGGGTTTCCCCACCACCTCCTGCTGTCACTGCCCTAATCTATATTCTCAAAGCTTCTGCTCCTTCTTTCCAGCCCTCTCCTTGGCAGCAGGAAATTACATTCAGCCCTCATCTCAATTATGGCTTAGTAAAAGCTATTATTTTTCCAAAACAAATCCACACACGGTTTAAATATGAGTGATGAGGCTTGCAAACCAACACACTTTCTGCTTTGATGAGTTCTGTACAGCCAGAAGTTCAAAGCAAAGGACAAGTGGGTCCCTACTCAAAATGACTTGAAAAATAGGTGAGGATTTAGGAGATGCAAAAGCTAGAAACACCTGGGGTTGTCTACATGAGTATTACATTATTACTGCGTGACAAGAACCTCTAATAATACTGACAGCATGAATTACTCTATCTAGAGTAAAGAGAGACTGCAACAAAGAAATAGCAGGGAAGAGAGGGAGGGAGGGAAAAAACAGATCTAACCCAACCCTACCTTAAAAGTTGAACTCAAGTAGAAAAATGGTTAAAGGCAAGATTCTCTACTACTCATCCAAGAAATCATTTTTCAGTGTTGCATGTGGCTGTCTGCTAAAGCACACAAAGTGCTTGTAGGCAGCAACCATATGCTATAAGAATTGTAAACTACATAATATTTGTTTGAAGCAGACAGTGAGGGTAGTAACAAAATGCTAGTCAGGAAAAAAAAATCAGGAAGAAAGCATATGCTATTTGAGAACCCATGTATTTTTAAAGGCTTAAAATTTTCTAACCACAGGGTATCCAGCCAAATTCAACATTAACTGAAAATCTTAGCTATTTAAACATTCATTTAATTCAGAGCCAGATATGTACTACAGCAGTCCAGGAGGGTCTCCTTTCCCATTATTTACAGAGGCTGAACTTCCAAGAATGGGGTAAGATTAAATAATCATAGTAAAGTCTCACTCTGAATGTTTAGCAAGAGAAACAGGCAGGAGAGGAGCTGAAATCCAGTAAATCAAATATTCTAATAAATATTCTAAAAAGTTCATTTTTTTTTAATCCAAAAGCTTTCACAGCAACACGTTACTCACTAGGGTGTATATCTTGGGCAGATTTTCAGATACAATAACTTGCCTGAAATTTGCAAGGCTTAATATAGGCTTTGGAAGAATTATTTTAATATTCAAAGAATGTTTTATTATAGTCCTTTGGCCTTACTAATTATAACAATAACTCATAAGGCCCAAAAGAGTAAGGAATTTCTGTTCTTTATCAAGGTCATATAACTATTTCTAGAGATGCCAGAAACACTGAAGTTATTGGTGTTTTCTAAATTAAATAACTATAATTTATGTATTTACTAAAAAGGCACTTCTCTTCCCAAATGCTCCAGTAGTGGTTTTATTTTAAAATTTTTCACTTATATTTATTTTTACTTATGTTACGTCTATGTTTCGACAATACCTAACAAAGATTGTGGTTATATTCTCTTGGTTGAATTTTTGGTCTATGAGTGGAATGTACATGGAATGAACACTTTGAAAATCTTGGTGTGTGTGTGTGCGCACACGTGTGCTCAGTGAGAGAAAAGAGGGAAGGAGGAAGGGAGAGAGAGAGAGAATGTGACAGCCCAGGCCTAATGAGCGAGCAGAACCCAGGCTCCTCGGCCTGGCCATCCGCTGCTGCAGACCTATCACACTTCAGTTCCAGTCTCCCGTGAGACCATGTTTCCACAAACTTCTCTGGCATGTGCCCTCTCAGAAATATTCTGAGGAGTAAGGGACGGAGTGTAGAAGGTGTCAGCTCATTTTCTCCTTTCTCTACCTGCTTCAAGACTTTTCTCTAACAAGACCGGAAGAGGCCCACTGTTCTGCCTTTTGCTTATTCCCTCTCCCCAACCTATCTTGATCCGGGAGGGGCTTCTGGAACGCAGCATTTCCTAGCATGCTTGGAGAAGAGGGTTGCTTAGCTAGAATGAAAAAAAGAAGATTAAACCTTTCTTTTTTCATATGGTATAGATACACATTTTTAAAATAGCTCTTTTTTTAAAAAATAATGAAAGCATTATGTGTTTGTTGCAAAACTGAAGCTGCTTTTCAATAAGACTAAGAGATAGCGAGGAGAGATCATTTCAGGAAAATTTCCTTAGCCCCTGCTCTAACCAGTAGTTAAATCCAGTATTTAGAAAAAGTGAAAGTAATTAAAATGTAAAGGATTCACTAAAAGAGGATATGAAATAAAAATGATAACTCTGGTCTCTAAAATTTGTTCCCATCATAAACTGGCAAGTAGGATTTAGGAAGTAAGTAGGCAAGTAGAGTATATAGGTTAAATTTTCACAAGGCTTAACTAATTTCCGTTTCTGAACCTGAAAATTAAAGTTATCATTAGATCAACCATGAGAGCATTCCGTGAGAACAGAAACATTCATAAGTGATAGCAATAAAGGTTTTCCTCAACACTGTTCAGTTGTATCCTCAATACCTGAAGTCGAGTCTCCCCTGATAGAACTGGTATCCCCTGATAGAACTTCCACAAATGCTAGTTACTGATGCATATGTGTGTGAATGTACACACACACATGCACACAACACACGTATAAAATTTGACATAGATTTAATTCTGTTCCTATAGGTGAGTCTTTACACCTGTATTTTCAAAGGATACCTACTATCATTTTTCCTGACAAGGACAAATTATAAAAAGGAATCATTTTCTTCATGAATAAGGATATTTGACAGAAACATTTAACTAGCAAAAGAAACCTACAAATTCATTGATCCATGGCAGAAAAACTATTCACAGAAGCTGTTTCACTCTATCTGGAGATAAGAAACAAGATAAATCACTTCAGCA
>NW_006795376.1:1086817-1098023 GCF_000442215.2 Lipotes vexillifer
TCAGCAGGACAATCAACCTTGGCAAAATCTGAATGCAAGTCCTTCCTGCTGGATATTAGAGCCTCAGACTTTCTATTAACACTGACGTTGATCCCATTTAATTAATTTATTTATTTGCAATATATGCAAATATTTTTGAATGAATGAATGTTTATTATATTTAAAATTTTTTTACTCTTTTTTAACCCCAAATTAATTTTTTAATTAAATCCACTTTTTAAAATTTTTATACAGTTTTTAAAGGTTACTTTCCATTTACAGTTATTATAAAATATTGGCTATATTTTAACTTTGAACTTTTAAAAGTGGCATATCATAATGTTCAATTACCTCATATCATAATTAAAAGATACCTAGGTGTCAGATTCATTATTTCAGAACTGACAATCAATGGATGACATAACAAATAACACAAAACCACCATAACAAGAAAAGCAAGAAGACATATGTTAAGAGAGGGGAAGAAAGAAGGAGAGAGAGCTATTATATAAAAGAAAAAATAAAAAGATAAAACTTTAAGACTATTAAGAGCAATAAGGGAAGTGGCACATCAATTGGTGGTCCCTTTTGTGAAAGCAGGATTATAATAAAGGGCAAGAACCATAATGACATTCACACACCTCCACACTGTAATGTCAACTTGGGGAAACTTTTACAAACATGTTTCTCAGTGTTGTTGTTTTATTCTTTCTTCTTGTTTGCCTTTCTTTGAAAATAATAAATGTGGTCTTTTTAGTATTAAAATAATAAAATTATAGAACATTTAGAAAATAGAGAAAAGTGAAGATTTACCCAATACTCTATCACCCTAACAACCACTGTCAGCATTCACTATATAATAGTGTATTTTATTTTATTATAAATTTATTTTATTTATTTATTTATTTATGGCTGCGTTGGGTCTTCGTTGCTGCGTACAGGATTTCTCTAGTTGCAGCGAGCGGGGGCCACTCTTCGTTGCAGTGCGTGGGCTTCTCATCGTGGTGGCTTCTCTTGTTGGGGAGCACAGGCTCTAGGCGCGAGGGTTTTAGTAGTTGTGGTGCACCAGCTCAGTATTTGTGGCACACAGGCTGAGTTGCTCCGTGGCATGTGGGATCTTCCAGGACCGGGGCTTGAACCCTTGTCCCCTGCATTGGCAGGCGGACTCTTAACCACTGCGCCACCAGGGAAATCTTATCATAGTGTATTTTAAATTACCTATCTTTTTTATTTAACATTGTATTAGTTTGTCTTTGGGGGAGGGTGCAGTAGTTCAAGTGAGAGTAATAGCTGTTAATAGCTGCCAGCTCTGTGCGTTCACACTGTGTGTTCAAATTTTATATGCTTACATGGAAGCATATTATACTATTTTTAGAATAAGCATGACTGTGCAAATACAGATACACAGCACACTTATATGTTTGAAAAAGTTATGCCATGCAATGCACTTAAATGTTCCACCGCACATATACAAATTTCCAAGTAAACCTACTGGACATGGGCTAGAGTAAGACGTCTAAACTTAACACAGCTCAAAAAATTATATAAATATCAAAAACCAACTCTAGAGAAATACAAATGCCTTAAATAACAAAAAATAAAAGTCCAACTCCAGTTTATGAAGTGACAGGAAACATATGATAATACCATAAATCATTACGTTGGCTAAATAAAGGTCAATGATCTAAAACAAATCTAATCTCTTTAAAGTTAATGAGACAGTTAGTGGCTTTGTTGCTCTAATGAAATGATGGTCACCATCACTAGCTATAGCATAGCTATTAAGTAGGGCAAGGCTAAAAACTGTTGTGACCTGAGATTGCTCTAATAACTACCAGGCAGATGCAACCAACCATGGAATATTCAGGGATCCCATATACTAAGAAAGTCAGAGTTGAAATTTATAGAAATAGTACAACAGGGATGCTTTCATCACATCTAAAGTCACAAGGTTAAACATATGTCAGATTGGAGGACTGGCAGTGTGATAGTATAAGCAAGATTTATTAGAATACAGCTAATGCTCTACCCAAACCAGTATAATTCCTCATAGACTACTGTAATATAGTGTATATTATATGTTAAGACTTGTTTTCTTAATAGTCTTATCAAGAAGTTATTCCCTGGAATAAAATCAGTCAAGTCCAAAGTGAAAAGTGTAGGATAGCACTGGTCCAGGAATCAGGCTGTTGAGTCCCTGTCCCTGTTCTGCTACCAACCAGCAAGGTGACTTTGGAGAAATCACTTAATATCTCTGGGCCTCAGTTCACTCATCTATAAAATGACAGCCTTGGATTAGATGAGCTCTAAGTTTCTGACAGGTCCGATTAAATTCTCAAAAGACTTAGGAAGTTATGTGGGTTTTCTACTCTCCAGAGAGGGTTTTAGTATAAGAGATCTGCATATCACCTTGGGCATGTCTGTTAGAGGTTAGGCAAGGGGAAAGAGACAAGAAATTACTCTAATAAAAAGTTGTTTTTAATTTTAAAATTTAGACAAAGAAAAGGTTAAGGGGTAAATCACAAATTCTTTGATTTTTTTCTCAATAAATATTGAAGTCTTTCTATGTGTGAGGTTCTGTGGTCACCCCTGGTCAGAGCACCAGTCAGAGCTCCCAGTCAGAGCACCTGGTCATCTGACTCAGGCCTGAGTGTCCCTCCCACTACTTGTCCCACAAATTTCAGCAGCCAAACAGCAGGAAGGAAACTTCTGGGAGCATTTTTTTTACAAATGCTACCCAGATCTCCAGGTGAGAAAGTGCGTGTTCCTGGTAGAGAAGGAAGGTTATATGAACTGTGTGTGTGGTTATTTGTGTGTGAATGTATAATGTATGTGAGTGCGTACCTGTATGTGAGGGCATGTATGAGGATGCATGTGCAACATGTATCAGTGTATGTGTGTAGTTTTGTGCAGGTGTGTGGTATGAATGTAGTTCTATGTGAATGTTTATAATTGTATGTGACTATATTTCTGCATAATAAGTTGACGTGAGCCTACATAAGTGTGTGGCTGTGTGAGTTTCTGGCGTGTGCAAGTTAATGGTGTGTGCGCGATAAGGCTGGGACAGAAAAGCTGAAATACTATAGATGAGGTTTTAGGCATGTGGCTGGCTTGTTTTTCATAGGATTATGTCTTGTTGCAGACTTCTGTTTGCACAGCTAATCCTTTTTTTGCTTGCAGTGTCACAGGGCTCGTTCTTTTTTGGCTGACAATCTGCCTCTGAACAAACATGCAGGTGGGTGAGGCTGTAAGTGGTAGTGGCAGCTGTTCATGAAATACGTGCATACACCACCAGCCCAAGGTGACGGCCACCACTGACTCACAAGTCCCATCCTCAGGCAAGGCTATGGGTATGTCCGGGGAAATTCGCAAAGACCATCCATAGCTTGACCAAGGAACATAAGCAGTGGCAGCAGAAAGGCTAACTTTATTCTGGTCTTTCTACATGCAAAAGAAATTTCTCACATGGTCACTGTTTCTAACAAAGGCGGCATCCTTGGAGGCAGAGTTATAATCTCCTCTACCAACCCCCTGAATATCAAGAATGTTTCTCTGAACTAAAAGCCCAGATCGTGCCCAATCTATTTATGCTTTAATCAGTGAGTCAGAGGGTAGCAAACCAGAGTTGATTGCAGATGCTAGCAGCCAGTCAGTCATGCCCATGACTCATCCTTTGCGCAGAGAGATTTTTTGCTCTGATACAATTCATCTCCCAAAAATATCTAGTATTGATGAGCTGTGCTGTCATAGCTAGACCATCTGGCTGCTCCCTTGTCAGTCATTAGAAAACGGATCCAGAAGTTCTCCAATTCAGTCTGGGAGTATTTTAAAGCAATGCCCAAAGGAAGGAGAGTGAGAGTTTTTAAAACAAATTAATTGCCTACCATACAAGTTAACTGATGATCTTCAAAAGTTAAAGGGAACGAAACACCTAACCATAAATAAAATTAAGAGACAAGAACAGAATGGGAGAAGATAGTCACAATAAACACAACAAAGCATTCATGTCCAAAATACAAACAGAAAAAAAAAAAAAGAAAAAAAAAACAAACAGAAATCATACAAAGCAATAAGACAAACAACTCAGAAGAACGTGGGAGAGACAGTAGGAGCACCCCACCCAGGCACCAGCGATGATGGAGAGGGGACATTGTCTATAGAGAATTTTAAAATGGTAATAAGACCAGCTGCAAGCCAGTCTTCTTTTTATCATCATCATGCACAGCAATCCTGAATAGCATCAGTGGTAAAATTGTCCTCCCCGGCAGAGATGATCACTCTTGCTGTGTGCCCCATACCCCATTTGTACACCACTGGCATGGAATAGGATGGGCAGTTCATAGAAGAAGAAATGCAAATGACCGAAACACATCAGGCCAATAAAAAGTAAAACAATGAGATGCTATCACTTTTGCTCATTAGACTGACAAAAATTTCAATATTGATAATATCAAATATTAGCAAGGATGAAGCAAACCAATAGTCATAACCTGTGGGTACAGTATTAGATGTCTGTCTTTTTCTTGTCCATTTGGGCATTTTGGCAGTGTGCATTACACTTTTTCTAATGTGCAAAAGTAAAAATTATTTAGCAAAGAGCAGACACATGGCTCTTGCCTGCCCGCATCCTTTCTTTGGAGGAAGCACTGTGTCCTGGATACATAGAGTCTAGGTGGGGCCGTCAATCACAGGCCCTTAGGCCCCTCACCCATCCTAGCCTCCGGGGCAGCCTGAAGCAGCATCACAGTCCATATGGTATTTAGTTCACAGACAGCAGCAGCTCCAGGATTTCCACAGAGGAGGGGGTTTAATCTGCTGTAAAGAGGGGCGGGAGGCTACTTGACATGTCATGAAGTTGCATTTGCTTCGTGGCAACCACACTGTTTTTACTCTTATGTTATCTTGGGGTTTGTGGGTACTGAAGCCCCTTGAATTCAATGTGCCTAAGTTTACCCAGAAGGGCCCAGTGAAATCTACCTCTTGGTTCTTTCTGCTGGAATTCTGTCTACCATGTGAAGATAGTCTTCGTGCAGAATAGTGTCAAGAGGAAGAAAGTGAGCGGCTTCCGTGGTGGCGCAGTGGTTGAGAGTCCGCCTGCCGATGCAGAGGGCGTGGGTTCGTGCCCCGATCCGGGAAGATCCCACATGTCGCAGACCGACTGGGCCCGTGAGCCATGGCCGCTGAGCCTGCGCGTCCAGAGCCTGTGCTCCGCAACGGGAAAGGCCACAACAATGAGAGACCCGCGTACTGCAAAAAAAAAAAAAAAAAAGAGGAAGGGAGTGGAGCTGCAAGATGAGAGAACAGACATAATCCTGATAACTATATTTGAGCCCCTGAATCCAGCTGGCCTTTACAGATCAAGCATTTCCCTTTTTGTTTAAGAGGGTGTGAGTCAGGTTGCTGCCCATCTGCATTCAGAGAGCCCTGGGAAAGAAGGATGAGGAGAAAGCTGAAATAAAGTGCGGCACACCAAAAAGAAGAGTTTACAATGATAATCATTGAACTTACATCAAAATGTTTAAAAAATCTCATTTTTCTCTTTAATTTCTCAACATATCTTTAAAATCTGTTTATTGCGAAAGTACTGAATTAGTACAACGAGAATTCTTTCGTGTAAACTACCACCCAGGTCAAGAAATAAAACATAGCCGAGCGTCCTAGAAGTTCCCTCACCTCCACACCTCCACAGGGAGCGACCTTCCTGATGTACAGCAACAGGGATTTGTTTTACTTCTGTGTGTATATATGTGTATGTATGCTGTTGTTGTTGTTTGGGTTTTTTACTTTATAAAAGTATTCTTCTGTGTCTGTCTTCTTTTGTTCGAAACTCTACACGTGAGATTCATCCATGTTACACATCCATGATTGTAGGAGTAATTCATTCATTTTCACTGTCATACAGTAATCTATTATATGACTATTCCACAATTTATTTATCCATTCTAATGCTGGCTGACATTTAAATTGTTTCCAATTATTGGCTGCTACAAATAACTTTGCTGTGACATTTCCTAACTATATACTTAGGAGAGGAATTGTTGGGTTATATGGCATGTGCCTCTTCAGCTATAGGAGATACTACCAAATCGTTTTCCAAAGAGATTGTACCAATTATTTCAACAACCAGTGTGTGAGAGCTGCCGTTGCTCTATGTCCTCCTCTTGGTATCATCAGGCAGTTTAATTTTATCCATTTGGGTGTGTGAAAGAGTATCTGACTGTCATTTTAATTTGCCTTTCCTGGATGACTAATGAGGTTGAACATCTTTTCTTATAATTACTGGCCAAGTGGATGCATATCCTCTTTTTGGACATGCATGATTTTTTTCCCTTTTTTTCCTGTTGGGTCTTCTGTCTTTTTCTTGTTCATTTGTAACATTCTCATATTTCTGGAAAGAAATGCTTTATTAATAACTGTAATTGCAGATCAATTCTCCTATTCTGTGGCTCTGTGAATTTTTATTCTTTTAATGATATATTTTGATAAACAGAATTTCTTGATTTTAATGTTGTTCAATTTATCAATATTTTACCTTTTGACAAATACATGTGTGTCCTCTTTAAGAAATCTTTGTCAACCCCAAAATAATGAAGATATTCTCTCACATTATCTTACAGAAGCTCTGGTGTTTACCAGAATTACCAGTTTACCCAGAATGAATTTTTGAATAAATATTGACATAGGGGGCAGATCAATTTTTTTCTACATAGATAGGCCATTCATCAAGCACCACTTATTCAAGCAAAACATTTTTCTCCATTGCTTTAGTGCTATCTTAGTCATAAATTGAAGGTCCATATGTGGGTGGGTCTTTTTGTAGACTTCTGTTCCACTGATTGATTTGTTCATGCTTGCATGAACACCACATTGTTTTAATTACCGTAGCTTTATAATAAGTATTTATAGCTGATAATCTTACTTTGTTGTTCTTCAGGGTAGTATTGGCTATTCTTAGCCTTTTATTTCCATGTGTAATTTAGAATCAGCTTATCAATTTACACACACACGTATATACACATACACACACAGGCATTTTTCATAGGGATTGGATTTAATCTATAAATCAATTTGGGGAGAATTTATATTTTTACAATATTGAGTTTTCCAGTCCATGAATGTGGTAAGTATCTCCATTTATTTCAGTTTTCTTTAAATATTTTCCAATAACAATTTATCATTTTGGGGGTGTTTTTGCTCATTTTTCATTAGGTTTAATTCTAGGTGTTTGGTGTTTTCTGATGATATTGAAAACAACATAGCCAAGTTTTACTTTCTAATTGTTTGTTGATTTTACATAGAAATATAATTTTTTTTTACATATTGACCTTGCAGCTAGCAAGGTTATCAAATTCACTAGCTAATTCTAATAGGCCATTTTTAGATGCTTTTGGATTTTCTGAGCACACAATAATGTTATCTACAAATAATGCCATTTATTTCTCACTTTCCACTCATTATACCTTTTATTCATTTTTTCTTAAGTTATTGTACTGGTAAGGACCTCTGATAGAATTTGAATATGTCTGGTGATAGCAGTCTTCTTTCTTTAGTTTCTGATCTTAAGGGAACATATAATATTTCACTATTAAATAGGATGTTTGCTGTTATGACTTCTGTAGACATTTTCTATAAGATTAAGTATGATCCCTTCTATTTCAAGTTTGCTATGAATATTTATTGTAAATAGATATGAATTTTATAAAATGTTTTTTCTGTATCTGTTCAGACAATCATGATTTTTCTTGTTTTCTTCTGTTAATGTGATAGATTACAGTGATTGATTTTCAAATGTTACGGTAAGTTTACATTTCTGGAATAAATTGAACTCTGTCATGAAGTAATATCCTTTTTACATTAGTAGATTTGGTTTGCTAATGTTTTGTCTAAGATGTTTGCATCTATGTTCATGAGAGAGATTGCTTTAACTTTCTCTTCCTATAATGTCCTTGTCATTATGGGTTGGGGAATGTTCCTTATTTGTCTATTCTTAGGGAGAGTTTGTGTATGTTAAGTATTCTTCTATCTTTAAATATTAGAATTCTTGGGTTAAGTTATCTGGGTCTGGAGTTTTTCATGAAAAGGATTTAAATTATGGATTTAATTTTCTTTAATAAATTTTTCCATTGTTTCTATCAGTTACTGAATGCCATATTTTCAAGAAATTAATCCATTGCACCTAAATATTCAAATTTATTGGCACAAATTATTCATGACATCCTCTTAAATTTTTTAAAAAATTTGTAATATCTGTAGTATTTTTCATTTGTGATACTGGTAATTTATGCCTTCTCCCTATGTCTTTTATAAGTCTTATAAGAGGGTTATCAATTATATTGTTCACAGAACCAACTATTGGCTTTTGGTTTCATCTATTTTATCTTTTTTAATTGCACATTTTGTTTTGTTTCATTAATTTGTATTAATTTCTTTGTTTTTTTTTTTTTTGCGGTACGCAGGCTTCTCACTGTGTGGCCTCTCCCGTTGCGGAGCACAGGCTCCTGACGCGCAGGCTCAGAGGCCAGGGCTCACAGGCCCAGCCGTTCCGTGGCATGTGGGATCCTCCAGGACCGGGGCACGAACCCGTGTTCCCTGCATCGGCAGGCGGACTCTCAACCACTGTGCCACCAGGGAAGCCCTGTGTTAATTTCTTGATGTTTCATATGCTGTTCTTTTTCTAACTTCTTGAGATAGATGTTTAGATTACTTTCTTCCTTTCTTCTTTTCTAACATATGAATTAAAGACTACTTAAGAATATCTTTAACTGCATTCCACAAGTTTTGATCTATTATATTGATTATCATTCAACATATTTTCTAATTTTCACTAGTTTTTCTTTGACATATGTTTAAAGGTATATTGATTCATTTCTAAACAGAAAATTTTCTATCTATCTTTTCTTAAGCTTTTAATTAATAGTTTAATACTGTTATGGTCATAAACCATTTTCTGTAGGATTTAATTCATTTGAAATTTGTTGAAATTCTTTATAGCTCAGCATAGGTCAATTTTTGGTAAATGTTCTGTGTGTAGTTGTTGAGTGTAATGTTCTATATATTCGGTATACAACAGTTTGGTCAATTTTTTTTTTTATTAATCAATTATTTTATTTATTTTTGGCTGCATTGGGTCTTCATTGCTGCACACAGGCTTTCTCTAGTTGTGGAGAGCGGGAGCTACTCTTCGTTGCAGTGCACAGGCTTCTCATTGAGGTGGCTTCTCTTGTTGGGGAGCACTGGCTCTATGCACACGGGCTTCAGTAGTTGTGGCACACAGACTCAGTAGTTGTGGCTTGCGGGCTGTAGAGCACAGGCTCAGTAGTTGTGGCACACAGCTTTAGTTGCTCTGTAGCATATGGGATCTTCCCAGACCAGGGCTCGAAACCGTGTCCCCTGCATTGGCAGGCAGATTCTCAACCACTGGGCCACCAGGGAAGTCCCAGTTTGGTCAATTTTGTTAATCATGTTGTTCAGATCTTCTTTATCCTGGTTGACTGATTGATTGAATTTTGGTCACTGGTTCTATCAGTTACTGAGAGAGGTATGTTAACATCTCCTACTATAATTGCAGATTTTCATATTTCTCCATTTTGTTCTACCAAGCTTTACCTTATACATCACCAGGTGTATATAAATTTACAATTGTGATATTCTTATGTTGGAATGACCATTTTATTATTATGAAATGTCCCTTTTTATCTTTATTAACACTTGTTGCCTTAAAGTCTACTTTATCTGATATATGTACAGGTAAATGAGCTTCTTTTGGTTAATATTTACATGCCATGTCATTTTCCATCCTTTTACTTTCAACTTCCCTGGATACTTATACTTTGCAACATGCACTTGTGTACAACATAGAGCTAGGTTTTGTTTTGATTTGGTTTTTTGTTTGTTTATTTTGTTTTATTCATTCTGACATTTTTTCTCTTTTAATTAGAATTTTTATTTATTTACATACAATAAGTGATATATATAAAATCAAACTCACCATCTTGCTATTTGTTTTAAATGTGTTCCTTCTGCTTTATGTTTCTTTTTTCCCTTTCTTCTTGTGTCTTCCTTTAGACTATGAATTTTTCTTATTTTTATTATCCCATTTCTCCCTCTTTACCTGGCTATTTTTAATTATACAATATTGCATTATGTATTTAGTGGTAACCATAGAGATTTCAGCATTCATCTCTGACTATTAAAGTCTAATAAATAGTATTAAATTTACCACTTTCTGGCCAAAGCATGGCCTTAGTCCAGTTTAACTCCATCTAATCCTTTTCTGCCCTCCCCTGATTTATCTTTCAGTTTATGTTCTCTCTCTTCAGCTATATCTAAGCCATTGTGAAACGAATCCATTGAAATCTTAATTTTAGATATTAATTTTCAAGTTTAGATATTCCATCTGATTTCTTATAGTTTCCAGTGCAATTTCTATCTCATCATTTCAATTCTTGAACATATAATCACAATTATTTTAACTTCCATGCCTGATAATTGCAATATTCAAATCTCTTGAGTGTTTCCCCCCTCAGTTTTCAGTAATTTTCCCTTGAGGTATACTAGATAATTTTTGTCTGAATGCAGGGCATTTTCTATTAAAAATTTTTGAGATAATTTAAAGCTCTAGATTGTATTATCTTCCTGAAGGGAGTTTATTTTTGCTTCCAACAGGCAGTTAACTTGGAGCAGATTATCTTACCCAATCATAAATTGAAGTGATTTGAAGTTGGGCTTCTATTCTATTTCTTCTACTTCCTATGGTATAGTAATTTGAGGGTCCCAACCTAAAACCTGAGTGGTGCCAAGACCCTAGATCACTGGCTGTTCCTAAACACCAATTTTTGCTCTTCGTGCCCCATAAAACTATTGGAATTGTAGCTTAGCTTCTCAGCCTCTCAGCCACAGCTTGGATATTTGCAAGTGCCTTGAGGGAGAAAAACAGTCCGAATGTCACTTCATTTCTTTTTTTTCTTTTTCTTAAGGGCCTTGTCCCTTCAGATTTTTCTGTCTGAGTAGCACTCCAGTGCCTTCACACAGGTATTCTATACATTTTCTCCATCTTTGCTAGTTGTTCTTGGAGGGAAGGTTACCCTGCAACAAGTGATTCCACCCTCACCAGAAGCAGAATTCTCACCCAGCTTGTCTTTTGAGCATCAACTTCATCATCTTGAGATTCTGGAAATTCATCATACTTCCTTTGAGCTCTAAAATTAAGGCCACAACTGGTTCAGCA
>NW_006795376.1:1098101-1099877 GCF_000442215.2 Lipotes vexillifer
CAGCAGGAAAGTGTGCCATGATAAATTAATAATGCCTACCCTAGAGAGAAGTGGTGGCAGCATATTTGCCAGGCATTTGTCAGACACAAAGGAGATGATCCACAAGTAGATTCATCTCTCTGAGAAGTTGCTTTGTATCCATTCAAATTTTAAAAAGACAGCTACTGCCTCTCTCTTCAAGGTAGACAAGGATTTGCTAACATGGCAGGTATTCATCCCATAAACTGAGACTAGCAAAAACCAAATCCCAATGGCTGATTGTTTCCCATCGTCTTGTATAAGAGTTTAAGTTTGAATTAGATAGGAAGAGGGGGCAAGCCAGCAACTGCAGAGTTTGACATAGAATACAGTTGTCTTAGTTCATTCAGGCAACTATAGCAAAATACCTTAGATTGAGTGGCTTATACACAATATAAATTTATTTCTCACAGTTCTGGAGGCTGGGAAGCCTAAGATCAAGGTGCCACCAGATTCAGTGGTTGATAGATGGCCATCTTCTCACTGTGTCCTCACCTGGTGGAAGGGGTGAGAAAGCTCTCTGGAGCCTCTTTTCCAAGGGCATTAATCCCATTCATGAGGGCTCCACCCTACAACCTAATCACCTCTCAAGGGCACCACCTGTAAATACCATCACATTGGGGATTAGGATTTCAACAAAGGAACTTGGGGGGAACACAAACATTCAGTCCATAACATTGCTTGAGACTCAGCTGTCAGAAAATGGAGGGTAATTATGGTGACCACATTTTCTATACCCCAAATAGAGGGAGGCACTGTCTGAGGAGGGCTAATGCTCTTATATTAGCAATAAGACAGAATGTTAGAAATTAAGACTGACCAGAAGCCAGCACATAGGTATCAAAAATATAATTCTGTCACTGGTTCAAGGTGTTCTTGATTTTCACTAATTTGGTTCCAAGACAGGACTTTAGAGAGTTGGCCACATTTATGAGATTTTTCCAGAACAGAGTTACAGGAGGGAAGAGCCTCCCTGCAGCCTGGTCTCAGCCTCCAAGCTGCTCCCGGACCCTCCTACAGGGAACCAGAGAGCAGACTCCTAACCTGCTTATTTTAGACAGTGGCTTCGCTTCTTGTCTCCAGCCTCACAGATTCCAAAGGCCTTTACTTTGAACCAACCTGCAAGCAGGGACCGTCAGAAGCGGCTGCCATCGCGCCGATCATGGGATTGTGCAGCTGCTTGCCCAAGGAGCTGCTTTGAATTGACCATCTGGACCAAACCCACGGCCTCCGCGCTGGCTGCCGCCGGCTCCGGCACAAAGAGAGCACGAGCGCCACCTACTGAGCGCTTCAGACGTAGCCGGCGTCGCGGCTAGCCGGGTCGGCCCGTCACCCAGCCATGGGCCCAAGCCACCTTTATACAGAGGTTAAGGTGGCCTCGTCTTCTGCCAGAGTTAGTGATTGTTTACCATGGTTAGGCTGAAAAAGTCTCAAGAAAGTTTATTTTGCTCTGAACAAACGAAACTAAACTACAGTTGGGATCCAGGCTGTATTCCACTTAAGTGAGCCGTGGGCAAGCCAGCCAGGGCAGAGCTTGACATAGACCACAGTTATTAAGGACTCACCCTGAACCAGATGCTGGGTGAGGCACTAGGGACAGAAGGATGAATGATCTACACTAGACCAACAACAGAAAGATGATAAAGCTGTATCTGTACTCCACAACTGGCAAACCCACTCGAGGAACCCAGCCACAATTCACTCCACAGAGTATATCTCAAATTATGGAATTGGGGGGAATCCGGGTTTCCCATCTTT
>NW_006795376.1:1099887-1103953 GCF_000442215.2 Lipotes vexillifer
CCTATGTTCTATCCCCACTGTCACTAAGCTTAGATTAAGAAGTCATGATGACTTCTTTATTGTTTTGTTTTGGTTTGTTTTTTGAGTTGCCAATTAACAAACAAAATATTTGGAATTTTGTTCTCAAAATAGCTGTTTTGCAGATGCCCTAAGCATCCTCTTGGCCTGCCTTTCAGAAAATCTTGCCAGGAAAACTCTCAAAGTACTAAATCCTTTCCCTGTATTCACAAACTCCTCTACGTGTGCTAATAGCACATTTCTGACAATGATTAGTAAAATACATTTTTAAACTTTTTTAGTGCCTAATGACATCAGGAAATCTTAAAATACAGACAGACAGACAGACATTAGGCTAGTTAGTAAATAAACACCCTATTAAGTCAAGACCCCAACACACAGTGACGCGGTCACGCTTTCGCAGCTGGGCAGCAGAACCTGAACACCCCGGGGGGCCCCTTCCCTACAGAGAGATCCTGGTGTTTTAGCCACAAGGCACAACCATCATCCAGGCATATTCTAATAAGCTGTACAGGTGAGCCTCCTCTTCTGGGAGGAGACCAGGTAAACGCAAATGATAGGAAATGGGCAAAGGCGTGCCCTGTTGGATGCAAGATACATAGACTTAAGGGAGAAATTAACATTCACAAACTAAAACTTCTTAAGCTACTAGTGTGAGAATTGTATCTGAGGCCCCCTAAAGTTTCTGGTATTTTACTATGATTTTACTTTTGAATACAGTCCAAGCGAGCAATAACTTGAGTATTAGGTATTAAATATTTATGTTAGCTCCTATTTTTACCCCTAAAGATTCATTCATCATGTTTTCCATCCATCCCAACCCCCTTCTTTTTGCAAGGTTCTGTGCAAAGTAGTTTTGAAAATGTTTCCATCCGATCATTTTGACTGCTGACCTGATAAAATTTCTTATATGCCTTATTCCTTAATTTCTACAATTCAGTTTAGACAGGGCACTTACAGCAAGTATCAACTACCACAAGTCCACAGTTAGCCATTAGGTGAGCTGCTGGGAGGACAGGCATACACCACTCTGGACTTCTCTCAGAACCTGCCACAGAACCCTAAGGCTGCTCTGGCCCTCATTCTTTCCAGAATACCTGCACTGGTCTGAGGATTGGCCTTATGCTTCTCCAGTCTCTTTTTGAGGAGTGCCGACTGGTGGGTACTGGGCAGGACTCAGGCTGAGGCTCAGCCTTCATTCATCCTCCTTCCCTCCCTTCCTCTCCCTCCTGCTCCATCCCTCAAGGTCAGCAAGAAAGTATGAACTGTCACCTGACCGAGTCAAAAATGCTCAAGACTTGGGGACAGCCTTGGTGAAAATAGACAGAAAATGAAATAAAACAAAACAAAATAACCACACATGCTTATACAGGAAGGAAACTTAATACTCCAACTCAGCCTCCTACTCAGAGCTTCAGTGCCCTCCATACTCCCTGCCCAAAAATTGTCATCACATTAAACATCTCCAGCGATGGGAACTTATAACCCCAGAGCAGCTCATTCAGTGTTTAGATGAACTTCCTTATATCAGCCAGAATATGACATAATAATACTAGTTAACTTGTTAGATATTCAATTTTGTATATATAATATTTTTTATTCTCCTCAATAATGCAGTGAAGATACTAATATGGTCCTATTCTACAGATGAGAGAAATGGAGCTTAGAGAGGTTACATAACCTGCCCAAATTCATCCGAAAAGGAAGATTCAGTGCAGGATTTGAACACAGGCTGTCTGACTCCAGAACCCCTCTAAATTATTGAGTTCGCATAGCATAACGATTCCTGCTTCCTCTAACGTCCACTAATTTAGTCTTTGGTTTACCCCTTGGGCCATGAGGGCAACTCCTTCCTCTTCCTCGTGTTAGCCTTGACGTTCAGCATAGAGGAGGTACTGTCCCTTCTCCTAGCTAATTACCCAGGTCCTTCAACGTGCCTCGTAGGGCATGATTTTCATTTCTCTCATTTTCCAGGCCCTCTAATCTAAAATGCTCTATTTGGTCTATGTCCCTCTGAAATGTGTTACTCAGACCCAGCATAACCATATCCTTGACGTGGTAGGACCAGTGCATGGTAGAAAGACGTGACCACTGCCTGCACTCTAGACTAGCACCATCCAACACAATTTTCTGCAATGACAGAAATGTTCTAGAGCTGCACTGTCTCACTCAGTAACTACCAGCCTCCCTGGGCTAGTAGGTGCGTGAAATGTGGTTACTGAAACCGAAGAACTAAAATTTGTGTTTTATTTTATTTAACTAATTTTATTTTGCACAGCCCGGTTTGTTAAATGGATACCTTGTGGAGAGTGTAGTTCTAGATTCCACATTTCTGCATCACATACTGATCCATGTTGAGTCAAATGTTCCCAATAAGTAAGTACATCCCCATCATAACATGTAGCTGGCTTTTGGGACCCCTGCGCATATTTTACATTTATATTTGACAGGTGTCTCCTCGTGATCATTCCAGTTGTCAACTTAAAGAAAAACACACAACGTAAGAGTTGTAAGTTTAAGTTTTATTCTGGGTCTTGCTGAGGAGTATAGCCCAGGAGACAGCCTTTCAGTAGCTCTGAGGGAAGTGCTCTGAAGACGCGAGAGAGAAGCCAGTTTATATAGGATTTTTGGCAAGGGAATACTTTCAGTCAAGCATACATCTTGGTCAAAGGCTACTACTGCTAATCACAAAGAAACAATATCTCAAGTTAATGATTTTAGTGCTTTTCTATGTATGGGAGATGCAAGAATCTGGGTTCATTCAAATTCTTCCTGAGATATGCATCTATCTAAGGGGCCTTCTTGTCCAAAGCACAGAGGGCCTCACCCTGTCATCATCTTGACTTCTTCTCGGGGTGCCTTGTCAGTCAGCAGCTGCAGCTGGTTATGACTTAATCCTTGTAGAACTGGGTGCTGAGTAATGCAGATGGAAGCAGTGTTGCTAACCAGCTGACCTTAAAATAGGGGAATTGTTCTGAATTATTGGGTGGGCCCAATGTACTCACAAAGGTCCTTAAAAGTGGAAGAGGGAGGTAGAAAATGATGTTGGAGTGATGCAATATTAGGAGGACTCAACTCACCATTGTGGACTTTGAAAATGGAGGGAGGGGGCCTTGAGCCAAGGAATGTGGACAGCCTCTAGAAGCTGGAAGGGCAAGGAAACAGATTCTCCTCTGGAGCCCCCAGAAAAGAATGCAGCCCAGCCAACACCTTGATTTTAGCCCAGCGAAACCTGTGTCAGGCTTCAGACCTACAGAACCGTAAGCTAATAAATTTATGTTGTTTGAAGATGCTAAGTTTGTGGTCATTTGTTATATCAGTGACGGAAAACTAATGCAAGTGGAAACACGTTGGTAAGTTAGAGAAATAGCAAGGAAACATCACTGAAACAAAGTAAACAAAGGAAGGAGTGGTAACATATGCACTAGAGAAGTAACTGGGGGCCAGACCATGTAGTTTCTTGTTGGCCAGTCTAAGAATTTTGACTTTTACTCTAAGAGAAAGGCGGAAGCATTACAGAGTTTCAGGTGGGACTGTTATGCTGAAAATTCACTGAGAGGGCAAGGCAGAAGCAGTAAGAGGGACTGGAGGGCTACTGCAATGAGCTGAGCAAGAAACAATGACCTTGTCTCTTGACAGTGACATTGACAATGACCAAGCAGTAGCACTGGGCTGTGTGAAGTGTTTGGATTCTAAACATATTTCAACGGCTGAGTTGACAGTGCTTTCTAAAATATTGGATATAGAATATGCAAAAGAGGAGTCCAGCATGATGCCAAGGATCTTGGTCTAAGCAATTGGAGTTGCCAGTAACTAAAACGGAGAGGGATATGGGAGGAGCAGTTTTGGAGGGAAGGATCAGAAACTCGGTGTGGGACATGTGAAGCCTGAAATGTCTAATAGACATTTCTGCTAGATTGCTAGACAATTCTGCTAGATTGTATTGCTCGACATCATTCTCTCCCTTTCAGCTGATGGAGTACACTTCCCTATTTTATTGACTTTGGTCTTGGCCATCAAAAATCCCCACCTACCCTTTCATTCCTGC
>NW_006795376.1:1104016-1120295 GCF_000442215.2 Lipotes vexillifer
ATTCCTGCTCTCTGCTACAAGAGAATAGACCAGACAGAGGTGGTGCCTTCAGACTGGTACCTAGAATGAGAAGACAGAGAAGATCCATCTGTGGAACAAGGGAAAAATCTGAACCCAACCTATAGCCTGGAGCTGAGATGCAGCTGAACTACAAACCCATGAGCAAGAAATAATGTGTGTCAGTGTAAAAGCCACTGAAATGTGGGGTCCATTTGTTTTTGAACTAAGGCAGCCTAGAGTTTAGGGAAGAAGTCTAGGCTAGATATGCAATGTAGGTATCCTCACTATATGGTTAGCATTTAAAGTCAGGAGACAGGATGAGACCATGAGTATAGATAGAACAAAGAAGAGGGTCGAAGAGTCACCACTGGGTACTTCACGGTTAAGTGAGTGGGAAGATGAAAAGAGCCAGGTGGGGAAGGATTGAGAGGAAGCTAGCCAGTAAGGTAAGAGGAAAAACTGGAACCTGTGGCATGGTGCCCTGACAAAGGGAGTGATCGCTGTATTAAAAGCTCATAATTTAAGTACAGTGAGGACTGAGAAATGACCACTAGCTTTAACATACGGAGGTCACTGATGAACTTCGCAATAGTCTTAATGGAGTGATCAAATGAAAACATCACTCTTTGTGATCCTGGTCACCTATTTATTCATTCATTCAATAACTACTCAGAGCACCTACTCTGTGACAAAGCACTATTCTAGACATTTGGCATATACCAGTGAGACAGACACCCACACCCACCCCAGAAAAATACATGCCCTTAAGGGGCTTAGATTTTATTAGACACACACACAATAAACAATAAGCATAATAAATAAGACAGAAGGTGATGACTGCTATTAAAAAATAGTGCAGGAAAAGGGAAATCAGGGATGCCAGAGGATTGCTGTTTAAATAGGGTGGTCAGGGTAGGCTTCGTAAAGGTGACATTTGATTAATAGATGTAAAGAGCTTTCTGAGCTAAAACTGTACTCCAAGATTTTATTTCCCTCAATGTCCTTAGTTTACATCCCTCAGCTGACATTAAGTAATCAAGTATATCTATGACCTGTGACTTTAGAGGAGTCCCCAAATGTTAATTAGTTGAATAAATAAACCAGGAGTAAAAACCAGGATTCAGCCTCCACTTATTTCACTGTTACTCAGAATAATCCAGTTAGTACTGTGATCTATCAGAACCACTCAACAAAGAAAACTCATCTTGGATTAAGTCTTATGAAGGTTCATAAGATATTATCAACTCAAAAAAAAAGCCATTAATAATAGATTATTAAAAACTGAATTACGGGGACTTCCCGGGTGGCGCAGCGGTTAAGAATTCACCTGCTGATGCAAGGGGCACGGGTTGGAGCCCTGGTCCTGGAGGATCCCACGTGTCGCAAAGCAACTAAGCCTGAGTGCCACAACTACTGAAGCCTGGGCGCCTAGAGCCTGTGCTCCACAACAAGAGAAGCCACTGCAATGAGAAGCCCGCACACAGCAACGAAGAGTACCCCCCCGCCCCCGCTCTCAACTAGAGAAAGCCTGTGCGCGGCAACCAAGACCCAACACAGCCAAAAATTAATTAATTAATTAATTAAAAATTAAAAAGAAAACTGAATTACGTGTACCTTTAGCTACTCATAGAAGAGGCTTAGTCAAGCAGACTTGCTAAATAAGAACACCAGCATTAGGAAGTTACTTTCACATGACACAGACCTGAAATTAACCTTGGTGTTTCACATGAGGCAGACAAGGGCCAACAGCCAGTTTCCATTCTGTCTGGGGAACATGCCCTGTGATTGCTCATTCAAGACTGTTGATGTCTGAACCACACACACTCCATGGGGCTCCCGGGTACATCTCCCTCCTAAGAGAACCAAAAATGCATAATAAGTAACAGAATCACTTCACACATGGTTTCCAATCTTAAATTCTTTATTGAAATATATGACCCAGTGCTAGGGGCCAATCATCAGGAACCTGTACATTAAGGTATTTCATGGTGGAGAGGAAAGAGTTGTGATGAAAAAGTCTAGTCCAGCAAGGTCCAACAGAACTTTCTCTAATGAGGCAAAAGTTTTACAATTGGCCCAGCCCAGTATGATAGCCACTAGCCACACGTGGCTATGGAGAACTTAAAATAGTGCAACTTGGGAAGGGGATTTTTATTTTAAATATTTTAAAATTTAATTAGAATGGCCACTTGTGGCTCTTGGCCACTGGACAGGATGGGACGGCTCTGAAGCCCTCGATTCTAAGTGATGCTTGTATCTGTTTCCCTTTCTATAGGAGGCGTATTGACAAAGAGGATTTTTAAGGTGCCTTCTATTTCTGAAATTCTCTAATGCTGAGTTTTTAATCTTAACTGCTTAAATAATCATAAACATGATCACCTTTCATCTGAATATGTGAGAGATGAAGTGACAGTTGCAGAGACAGTATTGTTTTTGAAGAGTTGAAAGCTTACTTCCTTGGCCCACATTAGAAATCTGACCTGGAAGTGTATACTTTCAAAATGAGCACATCTTCACAAGCAGACCATTTACTTCAAGACATTTCTGATTTTCTTTCTTTGGGGTTTAATGATACATTTTGAAATCTCTACATTCATAATTAGTATCTTGTTAATTAAAATTATATGTAAACCAAGAAAACTAGTAGTACCAAAGTACTTGTTCCAATCTCAAAACAGAAGTTCTAAAAGAGAAAACTTCAACTTGACTATCTTAAACATCATTCTTCTTAGATAAAACCATCTCTTTTGAATTTTAGCAATTTTGAATACGCTTTCTTCCATAGCTTAGATGATTTGCTAGAGATATTTTCTTAAAACTTTCAACTAATGCAAATCCAAATATGCACATCAGCTTTAAGAGAAATCACAAACTTTTTAGCAAAGGAAACAATATGCCTGTCACCTCCTTTGCAATGTTTCTACCTCGAAAGCTATAATAAAACATTAGTACTTCTTACACTAAGCATCATATAAATGCTTGTTAAAATCCCAATTCCAAAAGAATAAGAACCAGAGCCTATATCCCGCCTACACAGACACCAGATTAAAGACATCTGGAAAATGACTGCGATTCCAATACAATTCTTCAAAAAGCTCTTGCTTCCCTGCACACAAAGTGCTACGTATGCATTAATAAACCTGACAAAAATGTAAACGAGAGACATGCCAGGAGTGAAATTTCTCTTTCAGAATTTTTTCAATCTAATAAAATTCTTATTAATTGAAAAACGCAAACCTTGTAAGTCAAACGCTTTGTTAGAACTTCAATTCATTATTTTAAAAAGGATCTATGTTTACAATTTCATTTCGGTGTTAGGGTGATCACAGATGAACACGGTAATTTTGAGCAAGAAGTATTTTAGTTGTACATACCTCGAGGAGTCTTGTCACCTCGCGGAATGCCACCACTTCAAAAGTAGAATTCAGCATAGTTTTCAAAATATGTTCACATCTATTGAAGGTGATCAGCCTTCTGAACAAATGATCATGACTCCTTTTGGCTCCTACTCCTGCACATAGTATGTGCTCAATAAATGCTGAATTGACTAGCATTTAGCATGTCAAGAATGACATGTGAAAGATTTATTTTAGTGAGAAAGTCACAGATGTTTAACACCAAAAGTTAAAGGCAGGGATAGATGCTTTTTTTTTTTTTTGCCACACGACATCCAAGATCTTAGTTCCCTGACCAGGGATCAAACCTGCACCCCTGAAGTGGAAGCATGGAGTCTTAACCACTGGACAACCAGAAAAGTCCCAGATGCTATTTTTTTTTAACATCTTTATTGGAGTATAATTGCTTTACAGTTGTGTGTTAGTTTCTGCTTTATAACAAAGTGAATCAGCTATACGTATACACATATCCCCATATCTCCTCCCTCTTGCGTCTCCCACCCACCGTCCCTATCCCACCTCTCTAGGTGGACACAAAGCACTGAGCAGATCTCCCTGTGCTATGTGGCTGCTTCCCTCTAGCTATCTATTTTACGTTTGGTAGTGTATATATGTCCATGCCACTGCCTCACTTCGTCCCAGCTTACCCTTCCCCCTCCCCGTGTCCTCAAGTCCATTCTCTACGTCTGTGTCTTTATTCCTGTCCTGTCCCTAGGCTCTTCATAACCAATTTTTTTTTGGATTCCATACATATGTGTTAGCATATGGTATTTGTTTTTCACTTTCTGACTTACGTCACTCTGTATGACAGACTCTAGGTCCATCCACCTCACTACAAATAATGCAATTTCATTTCTTTTTATGGCTGAGTAATATTCCATTGTATATATGTGCCACATCTTCTTTATCCAGTCATCTGTCGATGAACACTTAGGTTGCTTCCATGTCCTGGCTATTGTAAATAGAGCTGCAGTGAACACTGTGGTACATGACTCTTTCTGAATGATAATTTTCTCAGGGTATATGCCCAGTAGTGGGATTGCTGAATCATATGGTAGTTCTATTTTTAGTTTTTTAAGGAACCTCCATACTGTTCTCCATAGTGGCTGTATCAACTTACATTCCCACCAACAGTGCAAGAGGGTTCCCTTGTCTCCACACCCTCTCCAGCATTTATTGTTTGTAGATTTTTTGATGATGGCCATTCTGACTGGTGTGAGGTGATACCTCATTATAGTTTTGATTTGCATTTCTCTAATGATTAGTGATGTTGAGCATTCTTTCATGTGTTTTTTGGCAGACTGTATATCTTCTTTGGAGAAATGTCTAGGTTTTCTGCCCATTTTTGGATTGGGTTGTTTGTTTTTTTGATATTGAGCTGCATGAGCTGCTTGTAAATTTTGGAGATTAATCCTTTGTCAGCTGCTTCATTTGCAAATATTTTCTCCCATTCTGAGGGTTGTCTTTTCATCTTGCTTATGGTTTCCTTTGCTCTGCAAAAGCTTTTAAGTTTCATTAGGTCCCATTTGTTTATTTTTGTCTTTATTTCCATTTCTCTAGGAGGTGGGTCAAAAAGGATCTTGCTGTGATGTATGTCATAGAGTGTTCTGCCTATGTTTTCCTCTAAGAGTTTTATAGTGTCTGGCCTTACATTTAGGTCTTTAATCCATTTTGGGCTTATTTTTGTGTATGGTGTCAGGGAGTGATCTAATCTCATATTTTTTTAAAGTAGAAGCAAATGGAGTCATTACTGACTTGCTCACTTTAATAACCTCTTGTGTCTATTTCTCATTAAAGAGTTTATAAATTCATGAAGCTATTAATTCATTAAACCTCACTCTAAGAATGTTAGAAAGTTGGTATTTACGTTTTCCTGTTGTAACAGAAAGCACAATTCCAAAGGTTAAGTGATGGGCCTGAGTGTGTAAGAGGCACAATTTAAACCCAGGCTTCCCGCCTCCGAAGCCAGGTCACTGGCCCTGGTCGGCTGAGTGAGTTCAGATGCCTGTCAGGGGTTAACGACCCTGCAGCACGTCAGCAGGTGCATTGCATCTTGGATCCCTCAAGCTGCATCGGGCCAGAAGAGGCAAACACCGGTACCGAAGGGCATCATCCTGGCCAGCACAGGGTGACCATGATCTGTTTCCGTCACATTCCAAGTGTCAGCATTTGCAAGTGATGTTCACTGCAAGTCTGGAGTGTGGATGCCAGCCTCCATGGGCAAACTTCAGATGAAAAATACAATCCCTATAGCACAACTGGCAGGCCGGTTTGTTTTCACCATGAAGGGGAAAAAATGGATCATTTTCCAGCCCAAGAAAGCGTAGGTCTTAGTTGGAAGCTACACCCAAGTGGGAAAAACCAAACGCGGCTTTCATAAAATTTCTAACCCACTTTATTAAATCAGATTTCATCTGTTTATTAGTCTCACAACCTCCTGACTCCCTTCGCGGCTCACTGAGGCCTGGTTTTAGCTCGCTTCACACACCCACTGATTTCAGCTGCGTTGAAGGAATACTGACACTTCAAAAGTAGAATTCAGCAAATGTTTTTAAAAGATGTTCACAGCTATTGAAGATGATCTGCCTTCTGAACGAGTAAGGCTGCTCTCAAAAGAAGCTCTTTTATGAGTCTGACATAAAGTGTGCAATTCCTCCCCTGGTATTAAAGAACTCTCTAGATTTTCAGGAGCCCCTTAGGAAGAAGCCTCCTGGGAAGCATCCTGAGGTTATCAACTTGTTGGCGATTGCGCGACCTTCAGCCCTACTTGCCAATGTGTGTGTTGTTGAGCCACTTTCATCATCTGTAAAATAAATGGGTTGAGTCAATCTCTAAGGTCCTTCCTGCCCTAATGTTATAAAGATGTTTTCTGAAATAACATACATGATCAAGATTAGGCACATTTTCAGCACTTACTACATGCCAGGATAAGTGCTAAAGCACTTTATTGCACTAAGCACTTTATTTACATTACTTCACTTAAACCTTAACAATACCCCTATCCCCAGGCAGAGACTCTTAATATTTACAGCTGAGGAAAGTCAGCATTAGCATGCCTGAGCAGTAGAATCTTCCTCAACCAACTTTTCCTTAGCCAATCCAGCAAATGCACTGACTCCAATTCATTTTGTAAAACTGCACTGTGATGAATGCCTTCAGTGCAGTGGATGCTAGCGGCTGGTAGCTTCTATTAGGCAGGGTCTGCATACAGTTTCCCCCTGCAAAGCTGTGTGCTTACCAAAAGGTAGTCATGTTTGTTCCCAACCTTGTTTATGCCAGTTATACTTGGCACTGCAATAATGTAATTTAATAAAAATAGTACATAAACCACGGACATATAATTATATAAAGAAAATACTATTTCAGTAACTCAGTAGGATGCTTTGGAATGATAGGACAAATCATACACACACAAAAACATTGTTGAGTGAAACATAGGAGATAATACAGTAAAAGATTAGGGGACAGAAATCCCCAAAGTCTAGAGAGGTGGTAAATTTACACTGTTTCTCATATGTCTTTAAGTTCTTATTCCATTTTGAAGAGAATGAGATGGGGGGTTTCTTAGATAATGCATCACAAAAGGAGATTTTGCAAGAAAGGCAGCATGGCCCTACAAGTGCAGGAATCACACATGAAAACTAACAAAAGCAGCAAATCTGTCCAATGAATGTGTATTCCTGATTTAAATAAAATGTTTATGGTACATAAGTCATTGGGGGTGGGACTTCTTTACGGAGGGGTATAATTAATGTAATAAACTACACATATTTGAAGTATACAGTAAGTTTTGACATATATATAAGAAACCATCCTCATAATCAAGATTATGGACACATTTGTCACCCCCAAAATTTCCTCATGCCCCTTTGTAATCATTTTCTCTAAACCCCCCCCACCCATTAATATTCCTCTGCCCATACCCAGGCAAAATTGATCTGCCAATACAGGTTCATTTGCCTTTCCTAAAGTTCCACATAAATGGAATCAGGTAGTATATACTTCCCACACCCATCCCGGCTTCTTCCTCTTTAGTGTAATTATTTTGTGACTCATCCCTGTTGCTTGTATCAATAGTTTGTTCCCTTTTATTGCTGAGTAGTATTCTACAGTACAGATATCCCATATTTTGTTCATCCATTCTCCTGTTGATAGACATTTGTGCTGTTTCTGTTTGGGGCTATTACAAATAAAGCTGCCAGAAACATTCATAAACAAGTGCTTTTGTGGACATGCTTTCATTTCTCTTGGGTAAATACAGGGAAGTGGAATAGCTGGGACACAAAATAGGTATATGTTTAACTTTTTTTTTTTTACATCTTTATTGGAGTATAATTGCTTTACAATGGTGTGTTAGTTTCTGCTTTATAACAAAGTGAATCAGTTATACATATACATACGTTCCCATATCCCTTCCCTCTTGCGTCTCTCTCCCTCCCACCCTCCCTATCCCACCCCTCCAGGCGGTCACAAAGCACCGAGCTGATCTCCCTGTGCTATGCGGCTGCTTCCCACTAGCTAGCTATTCTACGTTTGGTAGTGTATATATGTCCATGCCACTCTCTCACTTTGTCACAACTTACCCTTCCCCCTCCCCATATCCTCAAGTCCGTTCTCTAGTAGGTCTGTGTCTTTATTCCTGTCTTACCCCTAGGTTTTTCATGACATTTTTTTCCCTCTTAAATTCCATATATATGTGTTAGCATACAGTATTTGTCTTTCTCTTTCTGACTTACTTCACTCTGTATGACACACTCTAGGTCCATCCACCTCATTACAAATAGCTCAATTTCATTTCTTTTTATGGCTGAGTTATGTTTAACTTTTTAAGAAACTGCCAAACTGTTTTCCATCAGCAGTGTATGAGTTTCTTACTTTGCTTACATCTTTGCCAGCAATTGGTATTCTTTTCTTTAAGTCATTCCAATGGGTGTGTAGTGGTATTTCATTGTGGTTTTAACTCGCATTTCCCTAATAACTAATGATGTTGAGTACCTAATCATGCGTTTGTCACCTTCATTTTTTTGGCAAAGTGTTCAAATATGTTGCACTTTTTAAAAAATGGGTCATTTGTTTTGTTACTACATTTTGGGAGTTTTTCATTATTTTCTGGATACAAGTCCTTTTCTTCCAGTCTGTGGCTTGCCTTTTCATTTTCCTAACAATGTCTTTTGAGAAGCTCTTAATTTTAATAAAATTCAATTTATCTATTTTTTTTTAGATTTTACATTTAGATCTATGATCCACTTTTAGTTAATTTTTTTTAAAATAAGGTATGAGTATGGATCCAGGTTTGGCTGTTTTGTTTTTCACATGTGGTTATCAAATTTTCCAGCTCCATTTGTTACATTATCCTCTCTTCATAGAATTCTTTTTACACCTTTGTCAAAAATTAACCCATATATGTAAGTGTGGTTTACTTCTGGACTCTATCCTTCCATTGATCAACTTGTCTATGTCTGTGCCAACTGGAGGAATCTACTCTTTTTAACTTTTTTTTTTTAAGTTTTTTTTGATGTGGACCATCTTTAAAATCTTTATTGAATTTGTTACAATATTGCTTCTGTCTTATGTTTTGGTTTTTTTGGCCCCAAGGCACGTGGGATCTTAGTTCCCCGACCAGTGATCGAACCCGCACCCCCTGCACTGGAAGGCGAAGTCTTAACCACTGGATTGTCAGGGAAGTCCCTAACTAACTTTTTTGATTTACTGACCAACTCATGTCTAGGTTTGTCAGGTGGCTTTTACCGTATTCCAATGGTTAAGAAACTTGATACAACAGGAGAGGCAGGAGAAAGGACAAGATAGGAAAGAGAGATGGGCAGGTACGAAAAAGATAAAACAGAGATATCATAACAGGTAAAAGGAAAATGATTAGGAAAAGCAGACACTTTTAAAAAATGGCTTTTTCCCAACTCTGCCATCACCAAAGACCACCCCCACCTAATATAACTCTATCTTGTTTTGAAAGGTTACATCTGTAAAATAAACATTTATTAGGTATTAATTCATTTATGTTCTCATATATTATTCATCAAAGGCATATACTACTGCCAGTGTTTCTGAGCAGTATGAGATAACCAAGGTTGCTACAACTCCTGCCAAAAATAAACTGACCTTTTAGATATTCTGTGCAGCTTTGTGGCAGTCAATGTTCTGATCTCCATTAAGCTTTCTGACTTATTCACAATAGCCCCTGGGACTGCCACCATCTCACTCTCAGCCCAAACTACTTTCTTCTTAGAGCCATGAGGCTCTGGAGCTTCAGACAAACCCTAGCCTAGGGCCTTCCCCTGGCTTTACTTTCTTCATCAACCACTTGCTGTGTCATCAGAGTTTCAGAAAAATATGTGATTCGTTAATGTGATGCAAATAACAAGAAAGTGTAAGGCACTGATTGCCAACCCATGGTTTTGCAATAACTAGGAATATCACTAATTATTAGCTCAGGAGATAACCCCTACACCATGAAAAATTTTAATTGTCTCAGACACGTAACCAGCACTACAAATAAACAGGGACCAGGTTTAGCAACTCAGAAAAGTCTGAAATACCAGAGCTTCAGACAGAAGAGTACTGAAGAGAAACTCAAAGTGAAAACACACCAAGGGCAACTGTTTGAAAAGTTTGAAAAGGAAAACTCTGCCCCAATTGGGTTGTCAGATCCGACAGCCTGACGGGGTTGAATCCAGAAACATCTCAAAGTCAGATCACAAAGTGAACAGAATGATGGATTCTTTGTGTAGACTGTTAAAATGTCACCTTACACTCAGACGCAGTTCTCCTCAAGCAATGACTGATCTTAACAAAAGGGAATAGAAGTCAACAAATGAATGCACAAAAAATGAGGTAAAAGACACACTATTGATTTCAAATATTATTTCTCCCTTTTAGAAGTTAGAAGTGTTCCATTTGTTTTCTTCTTTCTAAAAACAGGGGATGCTTTCAAATGTGCTCACCCTCATGCAAGCGTCTCAGCAAGGCGTCTCAGAATTACTTCCACCTGGGCTGCTGAAGCAAGGGCTACTGTACCTTTTACATCCAGCGCCTTGTAAAAACAAACCCAAAGTTCTCAACCGAAAACAAACTACTCAGGCTTACCCAGTGGCGCAGTGGTTGCGAATCTGCCTGCCGATGCAGGGGATGTGGGTTCGCCCCGGTCCGGGAGGATCCCACGTGCCGCGGAGCGGCTGGGCCCGTGAGCCATGGCCGCTGAGCCTGCGCGTCCGGAGCCTGTGCTCCGCAACGGGAGAGGCCACAACAGTGAGAGGCCCGTGTACCGCAAAAAAAAAAAAAAAAAAAAAAGTACACTCCCGCGCTGATGTCATTGAGGACTGGGAGAAGGAATCCAGACTTAATTCCCAGTCAGCCGTGAACTACACGGACTTATTTATATAGATTTAAGTTCTCTGGGCCTCAGTTTAACTCTACAATGAGTACAATAGTCAATACGATTTAAACACACAAATGAATGTAACAAAACAGAGAACCAACTAGTGATTATCATCGGGGAGAGGGAGGGGGAGGGGCAAGATGGGGGAAGGGATTAAGAGGTACAAACTACTATGTAGAAAATATATAAACTACAAGGATATATGGTATAGCACAGGGAATATTGCCAATATTTTACAATAATTTTAAATGGAGTATAATCTATAAAAATATAGAATCACTATTGCACACCTGAAACTAATATAATGCTATAAATCAACTATACTTCAATTAAAAAATACACACACACACACACACACTATGTGAATACGACAAAAAACACAGTTCCTGCTTTAAATTCTGGTATCTCTAATTCTATGACTTTATGGCTGAGTTTTCTATAATACTTTGAGGCTTGTGAGAAATGCAATTAGATAGTTCCAAACTTGACTTTAAGATATGATCTAAACTTTCAAACAAGTGTATCAGAACCACTTGGCATGGTGTCCATCACCAGGAAACAGTGCTATAAGGGCAGATTCCATTTGGACACTGACAAATGTAATCAGTGTTTTTACTGAGCACCATGAGACAAAGTACTTTGCTTATTTTTACAATGTTTTTGCTGTCCCTGAGGCTTAGCAATACCAAATCGAGCTTATGTAAAGTGATTATCACAATGCTAAAGGCTGCCATTAGAAGAAAAGTATTCTTTAAAAATACATTATTTCTAGTACATCTATACAACACTTTACTATCTTCAAAGATATTTCACATTCAGTAGATAACATTTATCCTGTGTATAGAGAGCTGAAAGAACATGAAAAGAACAAAAGCTCAAGAAAAGCTTTTTTTCTTCCAAAATTTAACTCTTTACTAGAGAAACAGCCTATACAATTAGCAATCTAATTGCTGCTAAATTGAAGTCAAAACAATATAAGCAAGGTTTAAAGAAATGGAAACCGCTAAGAATGAATAAGATTTTCTTCCATTAAACTTAATTCTTAATAATCAGTTTAACTTTTTTTTTTCTATTATAGTAAGAACTGTATTTTCTTTTCAACTGCAAAGGAATTTTGTTGATATAAATTACACTATCACAAGTGTAATATCCCAAGTCGTTAAGGCTTTAAATGAAATAAAATTTATGCCTCAGATGTCTGTAGTAAATAATGGTAAGACAGGCTGTGAATCCACTGGAGACTCTTTCTTCACCCACGTTTCCTGTGTTCTTACGACTTTGTGGATTTCAATCCATTGGCTGAGTATAATACCTGAAATGAAGGGGACGAGGAAATTTGAAAGATAAGCTAAACTAGATCACAGTGCAAGTCAGCAAGAAGTTTAACAGCAACTCAGTTCTCATTTTCTTATAATGAAGAAGGATATAATCCAGTCTTTTTATTATGAAAATTGTTACAGGCCTAGAAGCAACAACAACCAAGTGTAGAATAGGATTATCTACTTGGTCAATAGGATTCCCTATAACCAGAACAATAATTGTGGATTATCCACATGGAACCAACTTTGTTATACAGAATGCTTATTTTGTTGCGAAGGGAATCTACATGTGGCACATCACTTTCAAACAGCATTAAAAGTTCGTAGTTTTTATTAGCTGCAGTAGTGACTTTGAAGTGGCTACCTGAATAGTGATCAAACCCTCAGAACGTCTTCTCTACTACCTTTTCTTATCAAACAATCCCAAGTTCAAAAACCT
Source organism: Lipotes vexillifer (assembly GCF_000442215.2). Taxonomy (NCBI): domain Eukaryota; kingdom Metazoa; phylum Chordata; class Mammalia; order Artiodactyla; family Lipotidae; genus Lipotes; species Lipotes vexillifer. The sequence goes on from NW_006795376.1 coordinate 1,116,563, forward strand.
GGAATCCCAACAAAAAATAAAGTGACACTCTAAAGAGAGAATACAGTGTTAGTTTCTGAAATTTTATTATTTTTAATACATACATTTCACAAACAGAAACCTTCTAACACCACACAATTCCATAACCAAATGTTTCAATTTTATCAACATTCTTTAACTATTTACACTGTCTTCCCTCAACAAAAGTGCAATCCAAGACATTTGACAAGAAATCTTCACTGATAAGAATACGTTTTTGAGCTGGTGTTAATGATGCCCATTCATTATATTTTCTTGCAATTACCTGGAATAATAATAAAGTCAACAGGACACAGAGATGAGCTGGGTTAGGCAGCAACCTTTTATAGGAAACAAAACACTGAACAAGAGCACTTTCTCCTCACCTCCTCCCCAACCTCCGACTAAAATCACCCAACAGCTGCTACCATGAGACTAAAGAGAAGAGCAACCTGGAGCTACTGACCTGGGCACGGGAGCAGAGACTGCATGTTAAGCATTGATCTTACAGGACAAAACAAAAGATTTCAGCAGGTTAGTTTGGGTGATCTAATAAGTTACGTATCAGTTTAATCTGTTAGTTTTAGGACTTAAACACCTAATAATATTTTCCTGATGAGTTAATTTCCCCCCAGACAGATACGAAAATACTTTTTACTCAGAAAATGAATGAGCTTCTACAAAAACTGAGAATTAAAGACTGTTTGGGGAAAGTTCTTTCTTAATTACGATGGGATAATTCACCCCACTCCCTAACTTCACAGCAAATGTCTATCTTTTAAGGTGTAAACCCAGTATATCAACTGCTTCATGCGCACCCAGAAGAGAGTAAAGAACTGAGCTGGCCTGAGGAGAAGACGAGATGATCAGAAACAGTCTTCCCATTAAACTAAAGCAGGTAATTTTATTTGTTCAAGGTATAACTCTTAAAACTAAAACAAGTTAAAGTAGATAAAAATCACTTATTAGCCACTCATGAGTAGGTTCATGTTACTGAACACTATTTATCAGAAAAACAGAAAGTGGACCTCTTGGGTGACTAATACCCTTTAATATCCAAACCACAACGAAAATAATCATCTTTTCTGATATATTCCAATTCCCATCAAGGTACTCAGAGCAAAGTACTTTGAGAAAGTGTGGAGAACATATTAAGGTCAGCAGATTCCAAAGTGAAATTTATTCTTCACATGGCTGCATACTCAATTACAGTTTATTCTCACATCAGCCAAATTTTCCATTTTAGACAAGAACGCAATGCCTTAAAGGCAAAAGATACTCTTGGATATGATACCTATGCCTCTCCTTTTATATCAATTCAGCATCCATAGAATCCTCACTTAATCATCAAAATAAATGCCCAAAGCAAATTGTACTCACTTACAGTGAAACTTCCTCATACTTATTTCTCAGAGTAGACAATATGAGGAGAAAATAGTGAATGCATCAGATGCTACACCTGCAGAAGTTTTAGGCTGAGGAGCTTTGCTGAATGTGATCTACATGTAAACTTGAAGCTTCAGAACAACAATACAAGCAGGTTTCTCTTTAGAAATTGAGGTGGGTTAAAGAACAAATATTTTACTATTCATTTTAAATTCAGAAATAAAATCCAATGGTCCTCTGAAGACAAGAGAAACTCACCCATTTTTATAACTGGGTACATGAGAGAATCAATAGCGAACAGCTCATTCAGTTACAGCTTTGTGTATTAAAGACAAATTTGCAAGGGACGTGTCCTATAGACCTCTTTTCCTTGCATCAAATACTGTGAGAGCAATGACAATTTGCTGCTTCTTACAGACATTCAGCATCTCCCCTCACTGTGATACTCTTCAGATCATCAAGCATCAAACGGGATGTTGTCAGCCGAATTACAATCATGCAAACCGAAAGATAAAGAATATTAGTCAATCTCTCACAGTCAGCTGTGCTCTTTCAAACAAAACATCAAATATTCCATGCAGCAGAACTGAAACTCACTTGCAATGATGCCTAAACACTTCTGAGAGGAAAAACAACTGTTTTTCTGAGGAAGAAAAATGGTATAAACGAAATAATAGAAAATATTCACATAACCCCAAATTTAGCTACCCATAAAAGGATCATACATTCTTTTAGCATATATGTGTATTATAGTTGAAATTATCAAATTCATTTTTGAGAAATCATATTCCAATTCCAGTGCTCTAAAGGTATGGGGTGCCAGTCTACTTAAATCAGAAAGCTCTAATAAACAGAAGGCTGGGACTTTGGAAAGCTCAATGCTCTGACCAATCAAGTTCTGTAAAGTACCATCTTCTTCACCAATGGTAAGGTATCATGGGGATCTTCAGAATAATCTATTTTCAAACATATTGTTATGCATTATAATCAGTGATTTCCCAAAATGAAACACTTTAAAAAGAAATACTAAAATTATTCTTTTCCTCCAAAGTTCACAAATAGTTTTTTCCTTTCCTTCTTAGGGCAAAATCTTTGATTTGGGAAACGCAGCATTAAAGGGGTAAAATGCAGCCATAAGCAACTTGGGGGGAAGATAAGTGTGGCAATTGGTTCTGAAACTCACCAGTTAGGGTCTGTGGCTGTGAGATTTACCTGTGAGAAGGATCTGACATCAAATGGCACCTCGACAGTGCAGCCTATATAAATCAGTACCGCTCAAATCATGTTATTCTTGGATTCTCCTTAAGAGCTTGTTTGACCAACTTCAAAGACGCAGTTCAAATGACAGCGTTCTGCCTTTTTGCCCTCTTGAGTCAGTCTGCATCATTTCCAAATTCATTTAGCATGTTCTCTTTGTTATAGGTCAGCTTACCTAAAAATATATACTTTCATATGCCTTGTAATTTGGATATTATTTTCAGTATGAAAACTGGCTGCTAAACTACAACAGGGATAGAATCAGGGCTCATGTCCACCTTCCAATGATCTGTCAGTGAGGGGAAACTGCAGGCCAGCATGCACTGCGGAACGCCAAACCAAGGTGGACAAACACACCATCAGCTCTCCAGGCACAGATTACATTCACTTGTCACGTGTGTTTCCCAACACATGTGAAATACCAACTGTGCCAACCTTTTAATTCAACCAGAGAAGATCTAAAAGTGGGTCTTTAGACAGTTAACATTTTAGTAAGAGTTTCTTCCCAACTCTTATCGTGCTCTCAGTTTATGACCACATAATCCCTTTCCTAAATTCACCCCATCTTCCCCACCACCCTAAAAGCTGCCCGACAGACTCTTAGTGATAGTTAACCCCTCCCCCAAGCTCACAGGAGTACCGGCTGGGCTCTGGTCATGACCACAGACTAACACTCGGGAGTCAAGAGAAGGCAAGGGGCAGCCCCCCTTTTAGTGGCACACATACACAAAGGAACTCTCCTTTCAATTAGAAAAGAAATGAATGTCACAGAAGGCTTCCCTAGAAAAGATATGTAATAAAGTAATTATATCAATAAAATAGCTATTACTAAAGCAAAGCTTTCATCAATAAGCTTCGAGAACTTTGAAGGAGGAAAATGGCTTCACGAAGTGGTAGTCCAGGTTGCCACAGTGTGGACACTGCTGGACGTTGCTGTACTCGGAGAAATACTGCATCCCAATCCGCACGTCGATCACTGGCTTCCCGCAGTGCTTACAGTTCAGGCGGGCCTGGGGGGGGGGGGCCACAAGATGCCGTGAGCCACAGACCCCCCTCCCTCACAGCGCGGCCAACGCAAAATCAACGAAAACGG
>NW_006795376.1:1120436-1144571 GCF_000442215.2 Lipotes vexillifer
GCCTGGGGGGGGGGGACACAAGATGCCGTGAGCCACAGTACCCCCTACCTCACAGCGCTGCCAACGTCAAATCAACGAAAACGTGAGACTGCTCCACCTGGGAAACTGATCAAGAGTTTAATAAAGCATCCCTTTTATTACCCAAAACAAGGTACGCAGAGCATCAGACAAGCATGAGATATACACTCAAATATTCACCCATCGGCCCTGAAAGATTAATGGCTCTTCTCTCCCGATGTGCAGCACTGCTAGTAATTACTCCTACTGGTGGGAAGAAAATTCTCAACTTGTACTGCCTAAACTTCTCTGGTAAAGTTCCCCTAACAGTTGGAAATCTCTGCCCCCTGGATTTTAAAAAGTGACTGAAGCCAACTTCCCTCATCCAAATCTGCATGAAATTTCTTTGAAGATTTTTTTTGTTTATTTTTAAAATCCATATACATTTTTCATTCTACTGGTTACTACATTTCTGTTTTCTTTGGGGTAAAAATAAAATTTCCCTAAAATACTCTAGTAAAATCGAGGATCCAGGAATAAGGGCCACCTTTACCCTGAGGCTTATGGAACCTGCGAGCACACTGTACCTTTATTCATGCCCCAGCCTCCCTCTAACAGCACAAGACCCAAGCTTTCAGCAATAGGTCCAAGGACTTCAGTGAATAACCAGAAATTATAACAGACTCTCAATTCAGACTCATTCTAAAAAGGTAATAGAGAAGTATAATCTCATTTTGTCCTCAAAACGCTCCTGTAGGTAGGTAGTAGTACATGAATTTTAGATGATGGAACTGAGGCACATGGTGATAAAGCAGAAAGGCTGAGATCTGAACCACAGTAGCTCACTCCAGAGCCTACCCTCTTAGCCATTACATGGACTACCTTTCTGTAACCTGAGAAAAACTCCCTTTTAACTGACTAATCTCTCTGAACAATATTAAAAGTGAGATTCTAAGCAAACCTCTCTCTTTAACTACTCTCTTTAACCTATTATTCCTTTCTAATAATGAATTCCTGCTTATTTTGGCCTCAAAGTCTTATTGGAAGATACTCCTTGATGCCTTAATAGTGTCTAACACTTGTACCTTCTCAGTGAAATTAGTTAATTGATTTTTTTTTTAAGCCAAAAGTAATCAAACCTATTTTCCATTTCAGTAAGGGGCCAGAAAAGAAGTGTTTGGGCTTAAATTGTTTTAAGGAAGAAATATATAGTGAGGGACAGCAGGCTGGGTGTGGCAGGATGCCATTCTGCTTTTCTCCCTGAAGATGAGGAAATAACCCCAGTGCCTTTCAGTGGTGGAGTAGAAAGAGCACCAGACTGGGAGTGACAGAGGCTGTGGTCACGGCTGTGACACGTGTGGGTAGACCTGGGAAAAACATTCTAATTGTTTAGGCCTCCACTGTATGTGGAAAATACGAGTCTTTTCCAGTGCTAACACTCTGAGTTATAGGCCCACACATTCTTTCACTTCCTTATTTCTTTAAAAGATAACCCTGTCTGGTGTGTGTGGGAGAGAGGCGTCCCTTCCTTTTGTTCTTCTCATTTCAAGAGCTGGCATCAAGGAACAGTGGGTAATATAAAATGCTACGGTGAATAACTAAAAGACAATGATATCTCACTTCCAAGGCTAAGTTTTAAATGGAAATGTGGTCCAGGTATGAGAATAGCATAAAGGAGTCAATCCTATCTGGAATCAAACAACAGGCTACAGATGGCCATTCAGGTCTCTCACAACCATATTTCTCTTCTCAGATCACTAGTACAGACACAGCATAGCTGAAATACCAACTGTGCCAACCTTTTAATTCAACCAACACAGCTTATCTTCTGAATAAACTAATAATGGTAAGGATATTCTCTTTATAAAAGTCAAACCATAATGGTAAAGATATAAAACTGTGTAATAAAACTAATGAAATGTTTATCAGGTATTTATATTAAAGACTTAGCCACTTAAGAGGGAAGGAAAATACCGCTCCAATCCATGAATATCAAAGAATTATATAACAAGTGTTTTCTTTTCCAAAGCACTTGGAAATAAATCAAGATACTTCCAAGGATTTTGTTTTGTCTCCTGTGTTTCTATGGACTTATGTAAGGCATTTTCCAATGTTAATACTTCCCTCTTTTCCTCATGACAGCTGAAGTTCAGATGCTTTCTTAGCAAGACGCCCCCCCTTAGCAGAGCTTTAAGGACTACAAATCTTTCAAGTCAACCTCAAACACCTGACAGGGCAGGCAGTTCCTGGATAACTGCACTGTCCCACAGAAAGGAAACAAAAAGAAAATCCTGTCTATTAAAGAAAGTGAAACTTTCTTCTTTCCTTTTAAATGACAACTTTTTCTTACTAGAAACTATGTTAATCATATAAAACATTAAAAAATATAAGTAAGCAAAAAGAAAACTAAAGGAACCACTCAGCATCCCACAACCCAGAGACAACCTCTGGTAATAGGCTAGCAGGTTCCTTTTCATGTTCACTTTTTACAAATGGAAGCATATTATTCTGCCATTTAAAGGCAGCTTTTTTGACTTAAAATACTGAAAATATTTCCCACATAATTACAAGATCCCTTTTAATGACTGCCTAGTATGCCAGTAACAGCAGCACCATGCTGCAGTAAATCAACCATCACTGCTGGACTTTGGGGAGTCCCATGGCTGCTCACTCCTGAAGCACGTTCTCTACACCCTCCCACCTCCCCCAACATAACCGCAGTGCTGCCGCTAACTCCTCTGCATTCATTTGGGGACAGAAGCCTGATAGCACCCACTACTCGCTCTGAGGGGTAAATACCAACCTGACAACATGGAGAGGCGGCCAGGATGTCATAGGTGTACATGGTGCCCAGCTGGTGCCAGCTGCCATCCCACCGCGACTTACACTTGATGCAGATGATCTTGTGAACCCCTTCCAGGCAGTCCACGCACACTGCATACAGATGCATGAGCCTCCCTGTACACAGAAGACACGATGCTGAGAGTGGCTGGCCAAGAAATCACCTTTTGTCACCAAAGGGGATTAAAACAATGGCTCATCTATCAGTTATAAGCAAAACTTTATCATTTGAATAAATATATAAAGCAAAATAGATGATATTTATCATATATCCCCAAGTTGTCCTTTTACAATAATGATGGATTACTAACTATTGTCAATGGGACACATACTTTAAGTTCAATCTTATTAAAATACCGGCTTCAGTGGGACACATACTTTAAGTTCAATCTTATTAAATACCGGCTTCAATTCATTTTTCCGAAAAGTGCTGCCAGGTTTATAATATGGACGTCCAAACTCAAAAAGACCAAGCCACAGATGCTCAAAAGCAGCCTGTGATCATGCAGGACTTTCTGCTCAGAGATCTACTGTGGATTATGGAGGCTGAACCAGCAATGTTGGTCTGTGTTCGTGGGCTCTCATCCATCAACAAGTCCCATCATAAAAAAATCCAAAGTCTGTCTTGGTATTGGTAGCCCAGAATTATACCATAGTGAAAATTACTATGTTAACTGTTCTGGTCTCCAGAATTGCTCATCCATCACCACATCCAATTTAGGAACCAGAATTATATCTTACTTGTGTTTTATTTTTTTTCAAAGGAGTTCAATGTCTTGTTATTTACTGGGCTCTTGAAAGTCATAAGCCCATTCCTCCACTATGTATCAATATCTAACGCTTGTGAAGGAAAGATGTCACCCTAGTTTATATGGAAGGGTTCAGGTTCAAATCGGGGAAGAGCTGGAATGTCCAGCGTCTGTCTGGGCAATGTGTAACAACAATAACACTGCTCTCTATGTGGGGATCGGGGGTTCCACTGTGCTAAAAAACTACCAGCAGCAGAATACATACTCCTAAGTGACTTCTTATTCAGAGTGTGCTGCTCGTTGCCACCAGCCAGACCATCCTCTTCATATTTTCAGTGGTTAAGGACCAGCCTGCTCCTTACACATTAGAAAGGGGTATACAGAACTTGCAGGGAAATCTTTCATTTCATTCATTTACGAGACTCTCTCTCCCCCTCCCTGAGGGCGGGAACTATGCCCTCCTTGAAGGCTCAGTGTCTTGCACAATATCTGGAACGTGGAAAGCACTCCGTAATTGTACGTTACATGAATGGATGGGATATATTAACAGCCTAAGACGTTATAACCTTGGAGGTCTCTATGCCAAAAAATGGGAAGGGTGACAAGAGCTTCTTGCAATACTGCCCACCTCTGCTGTAGGGCATTGAAAATAAAACAATCTCACACTCAGAGTGGCCTGGGGCATTTCAGGATGTCAGTTCAATATCTAGCAGCCACTGGAAAAGGCTTCATTTCCAATCTCCGTCCTAGACGGAGTTCTCAAACAGTGCAGATCTCAAACATTCAAAGACATCAAGGTGGCTGCTAGGAAGGGTGGGGACAGGGACAGACAGAGAAGTCACATGTTGGTGGCAATGATCATGATGATGAAGTTGACAGGGAACTTTCACTGAGTGCTTACCAAGGATCTGACACTGTGCTAGGAGGCTACATGAATCATTTCATTTAACCCTCACAACAACCCTCTAAAGTAGGCGTTACTGTTATTCCCACTTCAGATAGGAGGAACTGAAGCTTAGAGAGCTGGAATAGCTTGCCCGAGTTCAAAAAGATAATAAATAGCAAAGTCCAGACTTGTGTGACTCTTAACCTCCAGGCTACATCACGGGAATTCCTGGCTGGGAATTTGTTTCAGTTACTGTTATACATTGTCCTAAATACTGAGAATTTAAAATTTCTAAATTCTAGGGTTGTGAGTTCAAACAAAAAGCAGATTTCTGAGAGAATAATTACCTATGGTTCTAAGTGGTAAAGAACTGTTGTACCAAAAGAAATTCCTAACTCAATCAACCTTAATAAATTATTTAAACCAAACAAAAACATCTTCTTCTGGAAAAATCAGGGAAGAGAGGCTGCAGCTGGAGGCTGGGGAGGGCACTGAGGGGGAAAGGGCCCAGAGCAAGGGAATGACAATCCACATGGTCCACCACTGGAAATTACACATTATTTCAGCAGCGTATAATCAACTGCAGCCTGGAATCCTGTGGCCTGGAACGTGCCTTCCTACTGGAACTGAAAATGCTTTAAGGAATACATGGTTGAAACTCTGTGATGGAAGAAATTATTGACACTGGCTTGTTATAAAAAAAGATGGCATGGACTTCGAGATGTGGCAATAAAAACACGGACATATGCCAAGGCCCCACTTACGGCATTGACTTGTCTGGTGCTGATAAAACACCAGATCCTCAGATTTTATCATCAACAGTTAAACTTCTCAAGACTTCTGTAGTGCACACCTAACGCATCCATTATCTATTTGGATAATGTGTGTATGTACTTAGGTGTGTACACACACACACACACACACACACACACACACACGTACAGAGAATTCTTAGGCCTGTCTAATTTTTACCTTTCTCCATCCACTCTGATGGGTACCCTTAAGATCTGGTCCTGGGCTCTGTCATATACTCCTCCTTCTTTCTCTTTTCTCCCCATTCAAGGCCTCTTCCACTCTTTTAGCCACTAATTTTATAAAATAAGCTTCAGTGTTCATCCTAAATGTTTATTTCTAATAGCGCTTGTGAAAGACACCTCCACAGAAAAGTCCCAACATCTCTTCAAACCCAATACACACAAGTACCCCATCTTCCTTCCTCTAAGATCAGGTCCCTTCCCCAACTTTCTCTTCTCCTGTTCGTGACAATACCGTTTACCTGGTCTAGAGCCAAAGTGAGCCAACAAGGACACATCTTTACCCCGTACAGTAAAGCTGTCTCCAAAGCTGTGATCTTTCCTTTAATATAATCTCTTACAGCTGTTCCCACCTTTCAATTCCCCACCATCACCACCCAGCTGTCTCTCTTCTCCTTGCATCTAGAATACAGATTTAAGTTTCAACTGTATAGCTTCCACCCCTTTCAAACAACTTTTCCCCCAAGCAACCATTGGCTTTAAAAAAGGAAAATTGTTAAACCCTTCAATTCATCAATATGGCAAAGCTCTTTGTTATGGCTCGAAAGGACACCCACCATCTGTTCTCCACCTACCTTACTCATTTCCTACTCTAGAACCTCTGCTCCAACCAGATGGTGCTCTTCGGTTCTCTCACTGTCTCCTGACAGTCTTATGAACAACTATTCCTTTGCTTACATTACTCCTTATCAACAAACCCCCAGTGTAGTTAGACCGTGTACTTATCAAAGTCCAGTGCCCCTCTTGACACCTGCCTTCACATTACCTCCTTTGACTACCAAAGTGTCCCCTTCCTCTTTGGAAACGGTACGTTGCTTCACGTACATAATATCCAGGCGATACCAGTTCCAAAGGTGGTACTAGTGCCTTAGGCCTGGTAAAGTTAGTTACACTTTTGCAAATGCATCTTATATCCTAAGATTATAGACTGATGAGTGGCAAGGACTGATAGTACCCAGTACAAGTATGCAATTCATAAGTTTGATTGACTGGTGAACAGATTAAATGAAAAGGATTCGTCCATCATGAATAGAAAAAGGACAACTCTCCTTTCATGTACCCTGTACCCTTGTCCCCTCATTCATCTTCATAAAGAATATTTCCAATCATAAAATGGTGAAGTGAAGATGTTTCCATCTACTTCCCTCTAAAATTATCCCCACGCAGTATAAAGTACAAGTAACAAAATACAAATTCTGTCTTCCATGAAACTATGAGGTACTTGCAACCCTGAATATGAGATCAGAAATTAGATGGAGAAGTAATAAATGGTTTAGCTCTGAGACTGGAAAACAAGCACAGGGGAGGTTGAGACGAGGTGCTGGAAGAGAAAGAGTGGGGTATAACAAATTACTAAATAACCACACATTCTATATAACTTTTTTCATCAAGAAGCAGAGTCTGTTGAATCATCCCCTGAATCTGGGATAGCCTTACAACTTAGTTTTTTGAAGAACAGAATGTGATGGAAGTGAAGTTACTCAGTCCCAAGCTTAAGCCTCAAGAGAGAGAGGCCATGCAGCTCCATTCTCACCATCTTTAATGCTATCCTGAGAACACCATGTGAAAAAGCCCAGGCTAGTCTACCGGCAGATGAAAGGATATATAAACAGGGATAAGCCATTCTAGCTGAGGCTCCCAAGGCCAGCCAGACTGCCAACTGCTAGACATGTGTGAGAGGCCATCCTAACCAACCAACTCATAGAACTGTGAGAAATTATAAATCATCACTGTTTTACACCACTAAGTTTTAGAGTGGCTTGCCCTATAACAAAGGCTAAAAGACACAGGATAGTAGGCAAAACTCTAGAAAATGAATGACACCACCCCTCGCAAATTCAGCTCCCTTTCCCTGCTGAGAAAGATGAAACAGAAATAGCATGCATGAAACAAGAACAGGATGCTATTAAAAAGAACTTCTGGAAATTACAAATATAATAGATAACAGAAAATCTTAAACTCGGTAAAAGTACTGGAATATAAAACCAGAAAAATCTTCCAGAAAGCAGTATAAAGATAAAGAGATGAACAGGGCCAAAAATATACATAATAAAGGATCTCCCCCCCTCCTCAAAAAAAAAAGGATCAATCTAAGAGGTCCAACATCTGATTAACTGTTCTACAGAGAAGAAAGAAAGAAAGAAAGGATGGAAGGGAGGAAAGAAGGGAGGGAAGGAAGGAAGGAAGGAAGGAATGAAGGAAGAAAGAAAGAAAGAAAGAAAGAAAGAAAGAAAGAAAGAAAGAAAGAAAGAAAGAAAGAAAAAATGAAAATGGGAAGAAATCATCAAAGAAATAAATCAAAAGAAAATTTCCCCAAATCGAAGACTATAAGTTTACAAAATCAAAAAGCCAAGAAAGCATCCTGCCCAATAAATGGAAAAAAAGACATCATGGTGAAACTTCAGAATACTAGAGAAAATCTAAAAACCTTTGGAGGATGGGAAGGAGAAATAAAGGGCCAGGAATAAGAATAATATTAGATTTCTCAGTAGCAACATTGGAAGACAGGAGACAGTGAAGTAACGCCTTCAAAATTCCAAAGGGAAAATAATTATAACTTGGAAGTGTGAAGACAGAATCAAGATACTACCAGACTTTCAAAATCTCAAAACATCTATTCCCATGCTTCCTTTCTCAGAAAGCTCCTAGGGGATGCTTTTTAACAAACTGAGGAAATTTACCAAGAAAAAAGAGAGTACAGGATCTAGGCAACAGAAGATAAAAAATAGGAAAGAGATGAAAGAATTCCTAGAAGGACAGCTATGTAGTACAGCAGGCATTAAGTGCAGCAGGGCAGACAGGAGCAGGAGGATGAAAGGCTCCATGAAGGAAATTTCTAGAAAAAAATTCATAAAAATGTTTGACAGGTATGTGGACATGTTTTTGAAAGGTGCAGAGCTGCTGCACCTTGTAGAGCTGCACCTTGTAGAGCTGCTGGAGAGTTAGAACCACCAGCCAAAGCTTCAAAAGAAAAGCCTAAGCAAATGAAAATGTGAAGCAATTATTAACTTTGATAAAAACAAAAGGAGTCCCAGAGCATACAGTTCTCTAAATAGGAAATACATCTATACTTCTTGGCTCAGCACTAAATATTTATATACTCATAATAACAAAATCATGAAGGATTTAACTAAGAATTGTGCTGGATTATCCTGAGAGAAAGGGGAAGATGCAAGAAAGCATGAACCATCATCCACCTTAAAAGTAAACCTAGAGGTAATATGTAAAAATGGAGAATGAAGATAGCAGTTTTAAAATTATGATGGTAAAAACCTGAAGAATCAGTTAAGATTTGAAAGTGTCTCACTCTGAGAAGTGAGACAGCAGGGGTGGGTGGGAAGAAGATAGGTGGGGATATATCATTTTTACTATAGGCTTTTTAAAGCACACTTTTAAAGTTATAAACGGGTTATATGTCATGGATCCCATATTTATATAAATTCAGTAGTTTTACATGAACTGACAGATTTCTCTGTCAACTGACCCACCCCCTGTTATTCATTTTCTGGCTGAAATGTCCCAGTCTTTGTATGTCAGCCACAGCACGAATAATAAGAAGCTCCCCACGCCTCTCCACCAGGGTAATATCTGAGCTTTCATTTTCCTTTTGCTGCTATCAAGAAAGTCTCACCTTTCATACATTTCAAGATTAATTCAACTAATCTAAAAACACATTGACCCTTCCCTCGCTGTGTTATGTTTACAAGGATCAGAGAGAATACACAGCTTGCTGGGCACAGTAACATAGGTTTCAAAGGCACCTATTTTATAGCAAGTGAAACATTTTAATGCAATTCCTTCTCTAAAGTTCCTCCCAATTACGAAAAACTATACACCTGAATCCTCTCTTCAAATTACAGCGAGACAGAAACATAAAATTACCCACCAGGACCACTGTACTTGGTATAGTGTGACATCAGAGGAAAGGACACCACCTCACTGGGCAGAGCTGAAATATTCAAGTTAGCTAGCTCCTGACTAGAACAAAAACACGTCATCAGTTAAAATTAAGCCCCAACAGAGCCATCCCTTCATGTTGGCTTTTCACTTCTCACAAACAGAAAACAGGCAAGGTGAGCGAACACCTGTACCTTGAAGGTGACAGGGAACATCGTATTCGATCTCATCGTGTCTCGAGGGGCTTAAGAACAGAGTTCCGTCCACCAGCGGGAACTGCTCGAACACCGGGAGTGCCCGGTGGCACAGGGCACAGTTCACCACGTTCCTGTGGCTGGCGCTGAGGGCCGCGAGGATGAACTTCCGCAGATCCTCGCCCTGGCCCATCTGGGCATCGTCCTCCACCCGCACGTGGAAAGTGTTCAGCTTGTGCCGGGGGATGTGAGTGAGGAGCTCGGACAGGTCCAGGCGCCGCAGGAACTGCACGGGCGCGTCGAAGTGGCCCCCCCTGTGAACTGACAACCCGGCCGGACTGTAGTCAAAGTGGGCGTTTCGGAACACGTGGCCCCCCGCCAAGGCCTTCTTGTGAGGCTCCAGGTGGATGGCGTTCTTTAGGAACTCCCCGAGGTACCTGGAGGAGCGGGGGCCGCTGAAGTGGGCGGGGGAGAGGATGGAGTAGCCAGTGGGCGGGGACTGGCCCGGGGAGCCGCAGGGGGAGCGCGCCCCGTAGGCCGCGGCCCCGCCGCCCTTCTCCTGGGAGTTCTGCCGGTCCATGGAATGCCGGCGGGGGAGGTCGTGGCTCAGGCCTTTCTGGGGCTTGGTGGGCGGCCGGCACTTCTTGGCCTCCTCCACTGCCTCACCGGGGGGCCTCCCGGTGTTCCTCTCCGAGCCCGACTTCTTCTTTTTCTCATCCTGCATCCGCTTCACCTGGTACCAGTCCGTGTCCTTCTTCAAGTGGCCCTGGCCGCAGCGGCAGGAGCAGAAGCGGAAGGCCAGGTCGTAGCCCTTCTTGGTCCACATGTTCTGGCGGCACTGCTTCTCGTTCCAGCTGCGGGCCCGGCCGATGCAGTTGAACTGGACCAGGATGCTGCTCTCCCACTCGTAGAAGCACTGCAGGTGCATCCAGGCGCTGTGAGGGCAGTGCTCGTTGTTGCACACCACCTTCTGGTAGTCGTCCTTCTCCAGGTCAACCGGCCTCCCGAGGCTGCAGAGCAGCGGCGTGGCGCAAGGGGCTTCTGGGGAGAAACAGGAGAGAGAGAGAGTCAGCTAGCGGCTGCGGGATTCCAACCCACGGCCAAGTTGAGACCAAAGCTACCATCCCACCTTAGCCCATTCACGCCAAAGGTACAGTTTTTCTGGTGCGGAGATTTCTACTACTGGAATAACACCAGACAGCGTTCAAAAACATTCACCATTTTCTTCTGGTGTGATGTTGTACCAAGGGAATTTACTTTCTGATTATCCGTTCTCTGCTGAAAAACATACCGGTAAGCTTCAAAAAGTCCAAATCCTCCACAGTGCAATTAGCCGTATGTCAGTACTTGCAACAGTGTAGTATGAGGTCTTCCTGAGACGTGGGTGTAAGGAAAGGCAGTTTCAGGGTTCTTTTAAAAATGAATCACTCCTGGGGCTTCCCTGGTGGCACAGCGGTTAAGATTCCGCCTGCCGATGCAGGGGACACGGGTTCCAGCCCCGGTCCAGGAAGATCCCACATGCTGCGGAGCGACTAAGCCCGTGCGCCACAACTACTGAGCCTGCGCCCTAGAGCCCGCGAGCCGCAACTACTGAGCCTATGCGCCTAGAGCCCGCGCTCCGCAACAAGTGAAGCCACCGCAATGAGAAGCGCAAGCACCACAACGAAGAGCAGCCCCCGCTTGCCACAACTAGAGAAAAGCCCACGCACAGCAACAAAGACCCAGTGCAGCCAAAAATAAAATAAATAAAATGAAATTTTAAAAAACCCCACACCATTCACTTTATAAAAACAAACAAACAAAATGAATCACTCCAGTGAACTAGGAAATATGACAGCCACTGAACCAACAAGTTCAGATGGTAGCTCCAAAAGGGCCCTCGAAACACTATCACGGGATTTAGGTTATACTGAATACCACAGAGAAAAGAAGACAGACTTGCCTCATATAATACAACATGCCACCAAACGAAGCGGCAGAAATGATGGGACCCACAAAGCCTATGGCTATATTACAAATCATCCCCTTCAGTGTCGGATTCCAGGAACTTAGCAAAATGGCCCAAACTGACTTGTCTACCCCCGTGATCACAGTGGCTTCCCCATCTACCTCCCGGGTGTCACAACGCTTAATCTTCACTTCTCCAAACCCCAACCGTCCAGTGTAGCAATTCACAGCATGGACTCTGCAACCAGACTACCTCGGTTAGAACCCCAGCAGTACCACTGATGAGCGGTGTGCTCAGTGAACAAGTTACTTTACTTCTCTCTGTGTCAGCTTCCTCTGTATAAAATGCAGATAACAACTGAATGTACCTTATATGGCTCTTAAAAGGATGAAATATACGTATACACAGGTGGTGCTTAGAGCAGGGACTGGCACGTAGTAAACCTCTTCCCCTTCCTCCCATTCTTCAAGGCCCATCTCTAGATGCCAGGACTCCCCTCTTCCCTTGCATCCTGATCTCCCTACCCCCAGGAAGGTTCTGGACTGAACCTTGCTTGAGTCCCCACTGTGGCTGGTCCCCACCGGGTGATGACTCAGGAAAGGACGCCTATTACTCAGCTTTGTGCTCCTGGAACCACTGGGCTCATGCCTTGCACACATCTAGTGCTGAATAAAGGTGTATTGAAAAGACACTGGCACATGAAACCCACACATGACAAGCAGAGCAGAAGGAAGAGAGAGGGCTGTAATCCTAGGCAGAAAGACTAGTGCAGGGAAGCACACTGAAAAGAAGATGAGTGGTATGCACACTGGGTAAATTAACTGCAGTCACCTGAAATGCAGACACCTTTAGTATCTTAAAATGTTCATTAGTCAATTAAACAAAGTTCAGTTGCTTTTATCTTTAATCCTTCAGAGGAACAGCCTCAAAGGCAGTGACTCTAATGTAATGGCAATAACGAAAGTGATATTAACCCAGGACTAAGGAAATCAAATTTAAAGAATGACCTAGCAGTACCCTTGCATTCACGATACCCAAAATTTTTAATTTTAAATGCTGAGATGGACTTGATATTTCTTTTAAAAGTATTTTCACATTTCACATACTAGGTGTTTAGAAAGTAAGTAAATGAATAATGTCATGCCTCTTTTTCAAATTCCTAAGTCTTACAATTTACAGAAACATATAGGAAACATTTTTTTTTTTTTTTTTTTTTTTTTTTGCGGTACATGGGCCTCTCACTGTTGTGGCCTCTCCCGCTGCGGAGCACAGGCTCCGGATGCGCAGGCTCAGCGGCCATGGCTCACGGGTCCAGCCGCTCCGTGGCATGTGGGATCTTCCCGGACCGGGGCACAAACCCACGTCCCTTGCATCGGCAGGCGGACTCTCAACCACTGAGCCACCAGAGAAGCCCAACATTTTTTTAACTGTAAAAAACAGGACTGGTGGCATTCAAAAATCATACCTATAACAAATTAGCCATATTATAGAAATATATTTGATTGTTTCCTGAAAACTGTTTCTAAATTTACAAAGTTCCCAGCTCTTAAGAATAGCAGGCCCACAAAGGTATAAATGGAATACAAACACCTGATACAACCAAACCTTTAAGGGGGAAGTGGAAAGAAGGGAATCCCACATTCAGTGAGGTCCTGTGTTACACACCTCCCCTGGGACATTAGTCTGAGCTGTGATAGCTTGACTAACAAGCAAAATGAGAAAAGGTTCCTTTATACAAAGTCAGCATGGTTTTAAAAAATGTATAGGAGGGCTTCCCTGGTGGCGTAGTGGTTGAGAGTCCGCCTGCCGATGCAGGGGACACGGGTTCGTGCCCCGGTCCGGGAAGATCCCACATGTCGCAGACCGACTGGGCCCGTGAGCCATGGCCGCTGAGCCTGTGCGTCCGGAGCCTGTGCTCCACAACGGGAGAGGCCACAACAGTGAGAGGCCCGTGTACCACAAAAAAAAAAAAAAAAAAAAAAAAAAAATGTATAGGAACACTCCAGTACCTGTTTCTACGGCTTCACCGTCAAATTCCGTACTCAGCTTCTATTTCTCCCTGCCCAAGTGAAAATAATCAGGGCTCACCTCATTCTGGGCAAAAATCTCAAGTAGTTTCAAGTCTGGACAATAAGATAATGAGGCTGACATCACTTGGGCAAAGTCTGTCACTCTCTTTCTCATCCTGCATCCTTCCTCCCCACTCAGGCCTCGGTCCTCCCCCACCTTGTAAAAGGGAAAGACCTAACTGTAGTCATTTACACTGGCTGCCCAACAAACCCAAAGCTCCTGACAAACTCATTCACGCTAACAGGAACCCCCCAAACCAGACACTGCCATTTTCAGCTTCTTAACTGTGAAATTTACTGTTTTCACCACTCTTAAAGTAGTTTCAGGCATCACAAGAAGATGGGGAGTTCGGTGGGGTGGAGGGGCTTCTGAGGGGCTTCTGAGGTCGTATGAGGCTTTCTAGACAAAGCCCAAGGTAGGGACTCAGTCATTTTCATCATTGTAAACCCACTACCGTGAAGATTGTATCGTGCCTAACAAACATCTTGTTGAAGGCAAGTACGGCCCAGTCGCATTTAGGACTCTGCAGTGACTGGGTGCTGGAGGAGGGACAGGGGAGGAAGGTGGCCACTGGGGAGCACAGCCCACTGCTCCGCCCCTGAGTCGCAGCAGGCCTTCTAGACTCAGCACAGGATTCTCTCTGGGGCAGAGCCTGGCCCTCACCATCACTTCCTCAGACTTACCATAATCTATTCTACCCTCCTTCGGCATCCAGCTACCAAGTGCAAACTTTAGGGTTTCTGAACAACTATTTTACGACGGGGATCTGTTCCATACAGTAATTCTTCTTACATGGGAACACATCCCCTTGTTTGCTGAGCAAGTTCCCCTCCGGGTACGACGGTTCTGACCAGAGGGTCCTCATCGCTGAGCTTCCTGAGAGGCCAGAGCATGGTGACTGCGGATACGGACTCTGGAACCAGCCAGCCAGCCTGCATTGACTCTCAGCTCTAAACTTATTAGTTTTAAGACCTTTGACTAGTCATTTAACCTCCCTGTGCTTCTATCTTCTCAGCTGTAAAGCGGCAGAAATAAGAGTGAGCACCTACCTGAAAGGGTTGCCATGAAAATCAAAGGAGTTATTAAGGCAGGTTGAACAGTGTCCAGCACATAATGAGCACCATTTAAATGTAAGCAATTATTATTAAAAGCTTTATCACTTTATATTACCTGATGGAAAAACCAAAGGACTTTGAATGTGTTTAGAGCAAAGCTACAACCAGGAAGTGACTGTCCTCCTTTCTCCATCTGTAAATAAGTGCAAGAAATGTTCTGCTTCCCTACAACAAACAAAGCAGGGTGGTGTGCGTAAAATAATTCACTAAATATCTACTGACAAGTTTTAAAGAAGAAAGAATATTTACTTCTTCTAACCCCTTAAAGATTTTCTACTCAGTGTCAGACAAATAAGTATCTTGCTATGTGTATTTTTCAACCTAAACAATCTTTTCCAAGCCTGGATAACAGGGATTCATAAAAGGCATGGCTGTATTTGATTCATGAGATGTGTTCCTAAAGAACTTACATAATTCAAGACTGATTATCCCCTAGTCTGGGGGTAGAGTATGGGGAAATGCATCCTCAGAATGCATAAATCTGCAGCCGTGTGCTGTATTTTTGCTTTACTGGTGCTTTTTAATATCAGCATTACCTCTAATATTTCTCAGTTGTACCTCATAAATTGACAGCAAGGCATATCATAGTGTTTTATCACATTTCTGTTCCAAAGGTACAGATTTTCAGGATGTTTTTCAGTACCAGTATTAGCATACTTGGATATTTTGAAAGCTATAATAAAGGTTTAAATTATAAGTTAATTTTAAAATAATAACACAAATGTCACCAAAATCCATGAAAAAGTTCTATAAACAACAAGCGTTCACATAGTATTGCCAAGGGTTAGTAGGTATTTCTCTTTAAAAGAAAAGGTAATGACATTGGGTAACAAAGCATTTTTATAATTCAGTTGACCTGCTGGCTTTGAAAATATGAGATGGCTTGATGCATAACTTGGGGGAATGTGTCTGTTGAAATTTTCCATATAATGTGAAGCTTTTATTATTATTTATGTGTCATTAGTTGACATTTGCATAATTCAATTCGCATATAATGGGATCACACTGTACTAGGAAATAAATTAGCAGGCTGCCTTTTCTCCTGCTTGGAGATTTAGATCTTGAGGGCGCTGTATCAGGGAGAACTACATAGCACCCTAGCATTTCACGTACTGCATGAACTCACCCTGAAGGAGAGGTCGGTCCAAGAGCCCTCGGAACCAAACCACAATACCATAGGATGGGAACAGAACTCCAGATTAAGTATATGTGTATGTGCACTAGTGTGTGCATGTGTGCCTGTATGTGTGCATGTATATAACTGCAAAGAGACTGCCCAGTTGTTAAACTATCCCACTGTCAAAGACTCCAGAAAAGACTTCACGTCATCCTCAAGTACTATAAACCAAATTTAAAGCATTTTCCTTGCTTCTCTGAAACACTCTAGAACCTGATTTTGATTATCCTTGTCAGTGGCCTCCCCTTTACCTGCACAAATATTCAAAATATGGCCATAATCAAAACTCCTAAATCATATTTTTTATATGTAATTCCCATTTTACCACCTAAGTTATAAGCACAGCGTGCCCAAAACGTTGACCTACTTCTCTCTTGATGCACCCAGAATGGTGCCTGGAGACCAAAGGCCACAGTGGAGTTGTCCTCTCCCCTTGCCTCTGGATTCCCAAAGCCCCCAGCTTAAAAGACAAATGGCTTCACCCCCCCGCCCCCCCGTCTGTCCAATGGGTAAAACATATGGCTGCATGATTAACTGGCAACATGGGTTATCTGCAGACCAGGTACCTGTCAAAGTATAAGATCCATAACTCACTGCTGTTCAGTATCTTCCAAAAGCTCAACTGAGAGAAACAATTTTTAAGAAAGAGTCTATAGATGATGTCCACACTTTCCTCTAGATCAGAGTTCCAGTGTGGTGGTCTGGCCTGCAGTGTCTTATTAAACCAGTACAGGGTTTTTTGTTATGAAGTGTAAGTGCCTTTTAGATGTATCATGCCCTCTCTGGGTCATCCAGGCCTCCACTCCAGCCCCGTTCATATACTTACTCATATGCCAGGACCCTGGATTCATTTGGATGTGTGAGCCATGCACTAGATAAAAGCTATCCCTTAGTTAAGCCAGGTGTCCCAGAGTTGGTTACTTGGACCACATTGTTTTATTCCCTGGACAGGCTGTGTTGAATGAAGTGAGCAGGCCTAATAAATTTGTTTTATTTATGAAGGGACATTGTCATGGACATTGCTCAGTATTTTATAACATCTTATAAGTCACTGGTTTTGTTTTGCTTCATTTGTTAATCTGATGGACACTGTAGCGCAGGCCACTGCTTCTGTTTGCCTCTTTCCTCTGTGTGCTAGAAATCTGAAAGCCACATTTGTGACCTACCTCTTGTAATGCCTCAAGGCGTCCATTATTTTTCCCAACAGTATCATCTCTATTACTAATATTCTCACTTATTTATTCTTTCTTATAGTATTACATGTATTTTTGAAAGCCAATTTATTTTTAGAAGAAGGAGGCTATAAATGATCAAAACAAAAATCCGTTCCCCACCTCTCCTCATAACCTTCAAATCAGCTTTGCCTAATACGTGTCAAAATTTGGACTTGATGGGGGCCCAGGTGATCCCCTCCCTTCTCACTTTCCAAAGTCGGCCATAGCAGGGTGCAAAGTGAGAGGGGAGGCCGGTGCTGACCCATGACCCCGGGAGCCCCACAGACACAGCACCTTCAGGAAAGGCTGCCCCCTCTGCCTTGCCTGCAGCACAAGCGGTGGGTCCTGGAGCCGCTCTGCTCACCCGCTCCGTGCCTCTCCCCCATCCCACAGCCCACGCCTCTCACCCACTTCCCCTGGGCCCAGCTTCCCACTCTGCTATTCATACCCAGGCCTCTACTGTTCCCAGCCCACCTGGCTTCTCTCAGACACATCACATCTCGGGCTGGCTCTGCCAGCCAACCGGGCCCCTCTGGCCTCCTTGCCCCACCCAGACCGTGCAGGTGCCTCTCCCATCACCTGCTCCCAGCCTCACCGGTGAAATTAGACATGGTGAAGTGGGCTCAGACTCCCCCCAACTCCACCCCGCCTTGTCTTCTTCTGGGGGTGTGTGCAGGGGGGTCTCTCTCCTGGGCTCTAACCCACAAAGTCTAGACTCTTCCGGGCATTGTCATCCTCATGTGGGCCCAGTCTTGCCTCCGTTTAGCTCTTCCCAACAGCAGCCTCTTTACCTCCCCTTCTCCCCTTCTCCCCCCTCACCTAGCAAACCCAGGAATTCAGTTCTGGAAAATATGAAAAGGAGAATCCCATGTTCACTGCAGAGACTAGCTCTAAGGGGAGAGGCAGAAAAGAGAGCAATGAACTGAGAAATTGCAAGTATTACAGATGTGGCCACACAATCTGAACCTGCTGCAGGGTCACATCACCACTGACAACTACAAGAATCCAACCAACTCCATCTTCCTAGGATGGCTACTGAAAAAACACCAATGTAAAAACTTAATAGCAAGAATAGCAGATAACTGTATTCATCTCGATTTTATTAATGGCATTAGCAGTTATAATGACAACTTGTTTTAATCATAAAAGTCATATTCATTGGTAAACTAATCATAGATACATGTACTCACATATAAGAATATAAGAAAAAATAAGTTTATACCAGGTGCCAAGTGAAATAAGGCACATGCGGTCATATATATGTGTACATGAGCGTATCTATGAATAACTAGATATCACCTTATCAATGTAATTTCATACACATGCACGTGTACACACACACACGCCTACTCTAGATGCAATATTATTTCCACAGTGAACAACAACAAAAGACACTTGCTTTTGCTAACCAAGTTCTTAAACAGTTAAATTTGAACCTCGAGATCCACTGTAAACCCATGCTTTTGGCAATTACAATTGCCAGTAAACAACTGTTTGCTTTATGGGTTGCCCTTTCTCATGTCACTCTTTGAATACTGGCCAGCTCAGCATTAGCCACGGCAGGAATCTGTCAACACCTTTTGGAATTCTGACCACATTCTCTAAGATATTAATCATCCCTTGCCCCCCTGCTTGGCATCAAAGCAAATTCAGTGAGCATCTTCTCCTTGCAGTGACACAGGGCTTTGAAGCTTAAGGGTCCAGCAGGTTTGCTTCACCTTTTTTACAGACACTGGAATAAAAAAGAATGATGAAAAATATAGAAAAATATACACAAATGAGTATTTGGAACCAGGATATATTGTTCCACTCTGTGCACAGATGTGATGCCATCAGCATTTCCGCTTTCCTCCTTCTGCTCCTGGAATGAATCAGGGAACATCAATACGGTGCATGACAACCCTGAATTTCTTCCATCGTCGCAACTGATCATGAAAATGGTAAAGGTTTTTCATCTGCAAATATTATGGATTTGAGGCCAGATTTTTTTAATCAGCATATCCTGATAAGTAGACTTAACACCAGTTTACTAGGTCTGACACACTAAAATCTTCTGAATCTTTACTATAAAGAAGTCAAATACAGGATAATATGAGTACTTGACTACAGGTCTCTAGAGATCTGGACATCTGCAAAACAGTACAATAGTTATATTCTCAAAATGCTGTAAAAACTCAAACTATACAGATAAACTTCATATAGGAAATATTTCTAAGTGATCTGGTCTCTGAATAAGTCAGTTTTCTTAGCAGGTTTATTATACATAATTACCTAAAGAGCCTTCAAATTTTCCAGGATACTAATAAACACTCATTTGGGCAAATGTATGGCTTCTTTTAATAGCTATCGTTTAATAAAGACCCTGTTTTAGAAGATGGAATAAAAACACCAGGGTTTGTCTTAGGGTTAAACACTTAACTACAGGAGAAAGAAAATACATGGGGTCTCTGAAAATCAGCTAATTACAAGTCAATTCAAATAACGTTTTTGAACACCTGTTATGTGCCCCGTTCAGAGTCTAACATAGAGGCTGCAAGTGTTGCATAAATTTGTAAGCCATACTTTCCTATATCTTTGAGTATCTTATACTTTTTTGTTGAAAACTGGACACTTTAAATAACATAAAGTGGCAACTCAAAATCAGATTCTCTCTCCTTGCAGGATATGCTTCTGTTGTTGTTACTGCTGTTTGTTTAGTGATGTTTAATTCTGTAAAGTCTCTATTTTTTCGTCATGTGTAGCCACTGAAGTTTCTGCTCGGTTAGCTTAGTGGTCAGCTAATAACTGGACAGAGACTTCCTTAAATGCCCTAAACCAATAAGTGTCCCATCTTTCGCCAAGGGGCTGTGTGTGTGTGTTGAGCAAGCCTTCAATGCTTCAACAGTTTACAACCTTACTTAGCCTTTACTCTCTGCTTACTCAGAGCCTCAAGGTCAGCCAGAGGTGAGAATGAGGGCCTCCTCAGGTCTTTCCTGGACATGCTCAGAGCGCTGCCATGTGCACAGTCCTCTAGAGCACGAGGAATACACCAGAGCTTCTCAAAGCCCCTGATGGACCTCCTACTTCCAAGACTTCCAAGATAGGACCTCCTACTTCTTTTTAAGTTTTTTGACCCATTTCTTGTTTGCTCCAACTGGTATCACTGCTGCAGGCAGTTGCAATGATAAATAGTTGCTGCTGAGTGTTTTCAGCAGACATCCTAAGAGGGCTTCGAACACTGGGTGACCTCTGAGCCAGGTCACATGGTGAGAGTTCCCTAGGGCTATAGGGCTTTTGGGAAAGCTCCAAACCTGTCCTTCTCCCTCTAGTGACGACGAGGTTGCTTGTTTTAAAGCTACCACGCATACTACTATCTAAAATATAAACAACAAGGTCCTACTGAATAGCACAGGGCACTATATTCACTATCTTGTAACAACCTATAATGGAAAAGAACCTGAAAAGTATATACATATATACACATACATATGCATGTGTGTGTGTGTGTGTGTATATGTATACACACACACACACACACACATATACAGCAGAGTGATTCAGGTTAGTTGTTGTGCAACTAACACAACATTGTGAATCAACTATACTTCAAATATATATATAAATTTTTTTTTTTTTGCTGTACGCAGCCCTCTCACTGTTGAGGCCTCTCCCGTTGCGGAGCACAGGCTCCGGACACGCAGGCTCAGTGGCCATGGCTCACGGGCCCAGCCGCTCCGCGGCACGTGGGATCTTCCCGGACCGGGGCACGAACCCGTGTCCCCTGCATCGGCAGGTGGACTCTCAACCACTGCGCCACCAGGGAAGCCCTATATATAAATTTTAAAAAACAAAGCTACCACAGAGCTAGGGAGAAGGAATGGGAATAAAGCAAGTTAAAAGAAAACAAAATTCACTGTCCTTACAATTTAGTCATTTCCCAGAATAAACACTCCTAGGATTATTGCAAGCCTTTAGTTAATTTCTAGAATTTTGAAAAGTTGATTTTGATAATTTTTGCCAGTGTTCTCATTGTTTCTATGGAAAGGCAGATTTCTAGATGTACTTCTGTCATTCTAGAAGTGCTTCTTAATATAGATTTAAGTTTAAATACATATTTTGTTACAGAAAAATGATAAGATGATTAATAAGACAGTTTCAAGCAGGACGATACTCTTTCTTCGGATCAGACAGATTCTGGGTAAGAATTTAAAAATAAAGAAAAAATGTAAAATTTCTGACCATTATCTTTTAAATGGCTGATAATGGTTAGCAAGTTACTATGATATATGGATTCTGTTTAAATACATTAAAATGACACCATTTACAATAAACTATGATATTTGGATTCTGTTTAAATACATTAAAATGACACCATTTACAATAAACTGGAGACTGTATCCTCTGCATTTACTTAAACCTTTAAAAAAAACTGGGTGTGACAGTATTAATATGCAAAAGAAACTTTGTTTTCTCAAATTCTTTTAGAGGATACACAAGCAAAAAAGTTTTATCACCACCTTCAAGTCAGCCTTCTAAAAATTACACTTTGACGACAACATACACACATTCAGGAACCTTGGAAACTCCCAGACTGAAGCCCCATGTCCTTTGGCTATGATTAAGGAGCTCCAAAACTATGTCCCCAGGCTGGATCTCCCACCTGGTCACCCACCAGGCCCTCGCCCCAAGCCTCTGCTTCAGGTGCCATCCCTCCCTGTGGGGCAGTGCAGAGTGCAGATCAGAAAGGGGAGGAGTGGACCCGGACCACTGTGCCCACACCATACCTCAAACTCACCAGGGGGTTAAAACTCATTTCTTGACTAAGTGGTGAGTATTTGAAGTGAAAACTAAAAAAGTTTTAAAATAAATGTTCTCAAATATTTTGAGATCTTTCTCTACTAAAAATTTTTAAAAGACACTAAGTCCTGTACAAAAGGGAAGCTAATACTTTCAAAACATTTTGTCAACTTGTTTTAATTAGTATGGGAGCTATAGTAAAGCTCACTTAAGCATATCTGTCTTAACCTCTGATTTAGTTTATCCTCCCTTATGTTATTTTAGTGTGTGAGACTGTTCCAAAGAGGGTAGCAAGTTGAGTACATGGAGATTACATTCAGTTAAACATGTTTTTATGCTTTGAGTAGGATTTAAACACAAGGCTTTTCACTCAGACAAACTCAGACAAATCTATCCAAATAAACATGGAAGCCTCACATTCTCCCTCAACCAAAAAACAAAACAACAATGTGCTCTTCAACTATATTTAACAACTTGGGGTTTTAACATTCTCTTAATATATTGGATTTATTCTCCTAGACTCACTCTTTTCCTACGTTCAATTAAACTCACAAGCCTACCCAGCCTCAAGTTCAAACTAAATAGAAAGCTACAGGCTTCTATTTTACCCATTTTTTAATTTCCATTCTGGCTCCAACACTCTGACATCAGTAAGAGATCTGTATAAATAATGACTTTAAAGTAGAAAATTCATATTTTTTCTTATCTACCAAAGACCATGTCAAGACCTAAAAGGACATGGACCCAAAATATGTCTGGTTTAGGCTGAATATCAGGATGAAGATAATGGTTTCATAGTTTTCCCTGAATGTCTCTTAAAAATACCAACATAGGGCTTCCCTGGTGGCGCAGTGGTTGAGAGTCCGCCTGCCGACACAGGGGACACGGGTTTGTGCCCCAGTCCGGGAAGATCCCACATGCCGCGGAGTGGCTGGGCCCGTGAGCCATGGCCACTGAGCCTGCGTGTCCGGAGCCTGTGCTCCGCAACGGGAGAGGCCACAGCAGTGAGAGGCCCGCGTACCGCAAAAACAAAACAAAACAAAACAAAATACCAGAATAGAAATAAGACAATCCCTTGGTTCAGATTCTACAAACACGTCCTGAGCCCACAACAGGATCCTTTAGTGATCTGCCCAAGTCATTCAGCTGGTAAGGGGCCTTCCCTCTTCCATTCCCACCCACGCTGCACACAGATCAATAAAGAACACAGAGCCAGTTTATAAGGAGAGGAGGCAGTGACCAACAGCTTTGTGTAACCAGATCACAGTAAGCAGTTCTATAATTTGGAATAGTGTCTCATTCAAAATTATAGAACTGCTTACTATGATCTGGTTACACAAAAGTTTATTCAATATGGTCAATGTCCATATTAATCCTCAGAATTATTTAAAAACTAGGTCTACAGAAAGTCAAGTTAAAGAAGCAAGTGCTGGGCTTCCCTGGTGGCGCAGTGGTTGAGAGTCCGCCTGCCGATGCAGGGGACACGGGCTCGTGCCCCGGTCCGCGAAGATCCCACATGCGCGGAGCCTGTGCTCCGCAACGGGAGAGGCCACAACAGTGAGAGGCCCGCGTACCATTAAAAAAAAAAAAAAAGAAGCAAGTGCTGGGCTTCCCTGGTGGCACAGTGGTTGAGAGTCCGCCTGCCGATGCAGGGGACCCGGGCTCGTGCCCCGGTCCGCGAAGATCCCACATGCGCGGAGCCTGTGCTCCGCAACGGGAGAGGCCACAACAGTGAGAGGCCCGCGTACCATTAAAAAAAAAAAAAAAAAAGCAAGTGTTTACACCCAATTACAATATAAAGGTTTCCCAATCTTTGCACTCCTTAAAAACAAAGATAGACAATGAGGTAAATCTACTCTAGCTAACAGAACTGCTAATTTTAAAAAATAAATAAATAAATAAGCCATGAGCAAAGGCTTACTCGTTTCTTAACGAGAATAAAGCAACTTTTCTTGGAAAGCATGTAAAGAAACGGCACTCTATCAGTATGGAGACTATCGAATAGAGCAGCAGAAAGAGCACTGATGTTGAGAAACAGAAGCTCAACCTGCTTCTCCTGAATCCTGTTTGGGTCAACATGCCAACCCCCAAGAAGATTTTTAGGGTTACTAATGTATTTAAATCAATAAACCCCCAGCACAATGTGGTTAAATTCATTTCCGTACTCTATCTATACCCTAAAGTAAACTAAATCCTTACACTCCTTTGTTTTCCATGTGCCTTTTCTGTCCTGCTGA
>NW_006795376.1:1144588-1149557 GCF_000442215.2 Lipotes vexillifer
CTCTTTCAGCTCCCCTGCCTTCCCATCAAAATAAACCTGGGAAAATACTTTATAGCAGTGGTCCCCAACCTTTTTGGCACCAGGGACCAGTTTCCTGGAAGACAATTTTTCTATAGACGGTGCGGGGGGGAGATGGTTCAGGCGATAATGCGAGTGATGGGGAGCGATGGGGAGCGGCAGGTGAAGCTTCGCTCACTCATCCACCACTCACCTCCTGCTGCACGGCCCAGTTCCTAACAGGCCGGGACCGATACCAGTCCGCAGCCCGGAGTTTGGGGACCCCTGCTTTACAGCAATCCTTCCCACCCTGGCCGTCCCTCTGCTGTGATCTAGGGAGAAAAGACAAAGCTTTTGCCTGTGAGCCACACCACTCAGCCTATTTCTAAAATGATGCATCAGCAACCAACAAGCAACTTATAGAATCTGTTGCAACAAGGAAAGACTTGTCAAAGGAGAGGGCGTGTCTAAGTCTTATGCAGACCTCAGAAAAAGTGAAAATGAGACTCAAAAATAAATTATGTTTATGTCCAAGCCAAGTAGTTCACCATATATACACACTCAACACAGCTGTTATAATATGACTTGTTTTCAGGAGAGCATGCCATGAAAGTTCCTACTGCAGAGGAAGCTCGAAGTTTAGAGCCCAGCGATATATTAAGCCAATGATGTCATTATAACTAGACATTCATTCCTTTTCCAATTACTAACTTTTGTGGAACATAGGTATAATTTCATAGTATGACTATTTTCAAAGACTCAAAACTATTCATTTCTAGGCTTCCCTGGTGGCACAGTGGTTAAGAATCCACCTGCCAATGCAGGGGACATGGGTTCGAGCCCTGGTCCGGGAAGATCCCACATGCCACGGAGCAACTAAGCCCATGCACCACAGCTACTGAGCCTGCACTCTAGAGCCTGCGGGCCACAACTACTGAGCCCGCACGCCTAGAGCTTGTGCTCCACAACAAGAGAAGCCACCTCAATGAGAAGCCCGCGCACCTCAACAAAGAGTAGCCCCAGCTCGCCACAACTAAAGAAAGCCTGCACGTAGCAACGAAAACCCAATGCAGCCAAAAATAAAATAAAATAAATAAATTTATTTAAAAAAACGATTCATTTCTAAACTATTCATTTCTAAACTCATTTATAAAAGAGTTACCAAAAATATCCAGAAGGGCTTCCCTGGTGGCACAGTGGTTGAGAATCTGCCTGCCAATGCAGGGGACATGGGTTCGAGCCCTGGTCTGGGAAGGTCCCACATGCTGCGCAGCAACTGGGCCCGTGAGCCACAACTACTGAGCCTGTGCATCTGGAGCCTGTGCTCCGCAACAAGAGAGGCCACGATAGTGAGAGGTCCGCACGCTGCGATGAAGGGTGGCCCCAGCTCGCCGCAACTAGAGAAAGCCCTCGCACAGAAACGAAGACCCAACACAGCCAAAAATATCCAGAAATTTGTCTTTTGCCATAAGAGAATTTGTCCAGTTAAATATAGTTCTATTAAAATATATAAATATATACAAATGTATATATGATTATATTCCATATGAATTCTAAACAGTATTTCCAAGTCTGTCAAGAGAAAAACATTTCAAATCAATTCTTTAAAAATTCTTCCAAGTCATCTTTAGATCACATATCTCATGGAACATTAAAAAATAAATTATGAGGAAAACTGATATATTCCAAAGTCAAAAATTTCAAATCTGACTATCTCAAAGAGGAGGCTTGTTTTTAATCAACCAAATCCCAAGAAAAACAATGATTTAAAAAAACACAACCATACATTTACATAAACACACTGATACAGATACATACCCAGTATCACGTGCCTGTAGAAGTTATTTTGATAGAATCCATAATATGGTTTGGTACATTCACAATTCCTTAAACTTATTTAAAATGCAAAATGTGAAAGGGAGGTAAGGAAACAACTGAAAGTCGTAAGTTAGCATTCCAAATGCTTTTACAACACAAACTCCCACTCCATAGGACCCTAGAGGCAGATAAAGAGCAGAAAGCAGAAAGGCCTGAAGTGAATGGAGATACAAACTAAAGAAAGTGTGATTACAGATACAGGCACACCAGCGTAAATCATAAAGTACAACAGGCCAAAAGTAAGGCTCTGTTAATCAAAAGGTTAAAATCACAGTACACTCTATGGTTATAATGAAACCTGGGGACAGATGATTCACAGATCACAACAAAACCATACACAAGTCAGCTATCCTCAGGCTGGTGAAAGCATCCTCCACAAGGCTTCAGCCTCCACAGTCCTTCCCCACAGTGGGGTCAGAAACTCTAGAAGGAGCTCACTCAAGGAGTTGGGCTTGCCCTGAGACCAGCAGGTGAGCACTGCATATTCTCTGGGAAAATCCACAGAGCAAGAGCTCCCAGACCTGAACTTGTAGAGAAACTAAAGGCTCCCCCAAGGAAGCAGAATAAGGATTTTGGAAGAGTAACATTCACTTCAAACACTGTGGGGCAAAGCCCAGGTTGGCCCTGGGTTCTTTCAACAAATCGGAGTGTGCATTCATCACTAAGGGAAGCAGCCACACCACCACATGACAAACAAAAAACCAAACACCCAACTAGAAAACACTAAAAAACCCCAAATCATGACATAATCACTTGCTTTTTCAAACAGATCTATGGTTTTTTTGCAAAGAGTTAGTCACAAACAATAACACGTTATCCTCGTTTTCCACAGATAAGAATAGTTGGGGTAAGAAAGGTTCATCAGCCTTGCAAAATGGCAGACCTCAAGCTATGACCTGTGTCTCTCAAATCTCACACTCTTTAAACAAGCAATGCGTTTGGGAACCTCTTCCAAGCCACAGACATTTGAGAAGCACAGGGCAGACTGGATCAGTGTGACACACAGGGTGCAAATAAACTCTTGGTTCAATTCAGTACTACATTCTCATTTTACTAACACAGAAATGTAATTTCAGCACAAGTGCCAGAAAGACAAAAATGAGAACTTTCCTATGATTCAGCATTTAAGTTCATTATCACAAGGAAGTTATGGGTAATTTAGCCTTAAGAGGCCTCAGTTTGTAGCAGAGGCGATAAGTAAATAACAAGCCTTTATCTACAAGTTTCAAAGTCCTTGGAAATGGCTCGAATAAAAACCACAGGGGATTTTAGGAATGTGCAGGAAATGACAGGTGTTGAGCACAGGAGCTTCAGCTGTCAACCAGACAGCAGTGGTCAGGGAGTAGGTCAAGGAGGGCAGGAACTGTAACCAATTCCGAGAAACAGAGCTTTGCAAATTAAATACAAAAAGGAAACAGACCCTCACAAATGTAACAGCATTACTGTGCACTGATACCCAAATGAACTCAGTCACTACCCTGATGCCAGGCCCAAACTGCTTTTCCTACAAGTAATTTCACAGACAACTTTCTCCACTCTCCCCTTTCTCTTAAGGTTCTATCTCTATGTGGATGTTCTGTGATCATACAAAATTGTAACATGTCTAATCAGCAACACCTTAAACAAGGCAAAAAGATAAACAATAAGCCAGGGGAAACATATGTCAAAAAGTATCCTGAATATAAAAAGACCTTGTTTAGATCAATGACAATACAACTATCCCATTAGTAAAATGGACAAAAATCACAAACGGAAAAAATACAAATGAACCATATACATATAAAAAGACATTCATTTGGCTGGCAATCCAATAAATGCAGATAAAAATTACAGCGAGATGTGATTTTTCATCTATCTGATGGGCAAAGGTGAAAATGGCTATCAAAATCCCTGTGGAAGGGTGTGAAGAAAGAAGCACTCCATGCAGGGCCAGCATTAGTGGAAACAGGGAAACCCTTTCTGGAAAGCGGTTTGGCAACATGTATCAAAGCCTTGAAAGTCACATGCCTGCTGACCAGTGATCTCACTTCTAGGACTGTAGCCTAAAGAAGATAATCGCATCCTCGCTATGAACTGTGATCCATTAAGAACAGGAAGTGTCAGTTCAAATGTTCACTATCGCCACAATCCCAAGACCAGGAAGTCCTCGTGTCATAACGAGAAGGATCAGATTAACAAGAGCGTACGACGTGTCAGCTAAGTGCTTCCTTGGTCAAGTGTTTTCTTGTTTCACAAATTTAACTTCAGTTCAAGTACCAGAATGATAAGCATGAGGCCTTCTAAAAGTAATTTAAATAGCCCTATTGCCTCCTTAATGGTTTTATACTAAATTTAAGCTCCCTACTTAAAAACTTGTTCATTATTCATACACATGTCTGCGTATCAGTCAAGATGGAGCCAGTAATCACACAGGATCCAACTGCCACAGCAGGGTCAGGCACATCTCTCTGACACGAGTGTGCCTTTTCTGCAAAAAGGGAAGGAGGCTGTCCCTGGAGCTGAATGCCGCCATCCTCCAATGCAGACCGCAGACGGCTAGGTGTCCCGCTTGGCTTCCAGTCAGCACTCCATAAAGGGAGTCATAGCATCATCACTGTTCCTGTCGCTGGCAACAGCTTCTCCTCCTTCCTATGGGTCCATGGGTTCTGTAGCCCCAACGCACCTACCATCCAGGTATCTTACCTAATTTCCTACTGAACTGCAACACATCATCGGCATTTGTAAAACTAAATGCCTAATACGGTGGAACCATATCATTATAGGGCTAACGTTAACTCCAACATATAAGCACTGCCCAATAAGAACAGATCTGAGGAGTTGGAAACAGAAGAATTCTTGGAGCTGCCCTGTGTATCAGACGTGCTCGTTTCTGCCTCTACCACGGAAGCATGCTTCCCGTTTCCCAGTGTCAGGCTCTCTCCATGGCTTCTGGCAACACTGTGTCTGTTCGTTAACAACAGTCACCAAGCATCAGCCTCTCAGATTACAGACTGCACCTGCTGCCAATCAAAAATAGCCAGACCTTGGGCTTCCCTGGTGGCGCAGTGGTTGAGAGTCCGCCTGCCGATGCAGGGGACGTGGGGTCGTGCCCCGG
>NW_006795376.1:1149859-1152569 GCF_000442215.2 Lipotes vexillifer
TGCTGAACCTGCGCATCTGGAGCCTGTGCTCCGCAACAGGAGAGGCCACAGCAGTGAGAGGCCCACGTACCGCAAACACAAACAAACAAAAATAGCCAGACCTTGATTCCCCCCATTCCCCAGTCTCCATTTCTGCCCAGACACTGAGGTTTGTCAGGCATAACAAGTAATGTGTGACTTTAATAAGAAGTTATGTTGTAATACTACAGTTCTACTAAATATTATATTGACATAATCATCACACAGGAGCACTCATTTAGAAACCTAAAACAGTTTGTGATTTAGTTTCAACACTAGTGTCAGAAGACTCTCCTGAGATGCTTTTATAAATTGAAGGGACATCATCTAAGATACCAAACCTATGCTAACCCCTGGGAAAACCATCTATTTTTTATCTGAGGGAGACAAATATCTCCCTCACTTATAGGAGCAACTTGATACCCTGCTAACTTTTGCCTACAGTCATTTTATCAGTTTTATAAAGGCATATGCCTTAAGGCCATCTATTTCTAATAAATTTCCAATAAAATGAAAAATAGAAATCCGGATTTATGACACTATCTTTTGCTATCTATCTGTAACTGCTATTACAGGGGTGATACTGAACTGCAACAAATTTTGAAGGGGTCCAGAATATGCCAGTGTGGGCTAAAAATTATTTTGAACTTAAGGCATTTGAGTTCCTGAAATCTCTTATCTGCCTAAAAGCAAAGCCTCTCAAAAGAACTCAATTGTCATAAATCCCCTCCCAAAAAGCAACCTGGGAAGACTGACTTTTACCACCAGAGATAACTCTCCACACCACACCTAAACAGACATTGTCACAAAACTATCATCGCCCATCTATTCTCTTAGGGCCCATTTATCTTTTCAAAAAGTCACTTGTGGGCTTCCCTGGTGGTGCAATGGTTGAGAGTCCGCCTGCCAATGCAGGGGACACGGGTTTGTGCCCCGGTCCAGGAAGATCCCACATGCCGCGGAGCGGCTGGACCCGTGAGCCATGGCCACTGAGCCTGCGCATCCAGAGCCTGTGTGCTCCGCAACGGGAGAGGCCACGACAGTGAGAGTCCCGCGTACCGGAAAAAAAAAAAAAGTCACTTGTTTTCTATAGGTGTCCTTTCTCGCCCTCTCCTACTCTAAGAAGCCACTCATTTTCCTAGAAGTGCCCTTCTCCCCTCCCCTTCACCTAATTAAAATGGTATATAAGCCACAAATTATAACCACCCCTTTGAGTCACATTTCTTCTGTGAGTAAATCTGTCTTTTCTCTTGCTGCTCTGTCTTTTGTCAGTTTAATTTGTAGACCCCAAATCCATAAACCTAAGAGGGTAAAGTTTTTCCTCCCTGACAATTTAATTCAGTGAAATACACCACACTACATGTGCATATGAGAACCATGCTAACGTTCTTATTAATTATTCTAAACAGATATAAGATTAACAGTTAACACTTCCTTTTTAAGTTTTCCTCTTCCTTCACTTTTCTTTAAATTTCCTCTTAATATCTTTCGTTTCTAATTCTTATTGTTTTCAAGTATTATCCTCCTAAGTATAATTTAGCAGAAATAATTTGTTTCTTCTTTCTACTTCTGATAAATCAGAACATATAATTATTAAGTATTAGAAATGCTATTTATTTTTTGCCAGTTTATAAAAATCTCTCAAATACAATCAAGCTAAAGCATCCTGTTGATTAAATAAAGCAAGCTACTATTTCACCAACCACTGAGAACTGGAAGCCTTCTGAAACACACAGATTTAAAACACATAGTCACTTTGTAGAAAACAATGACATCCCCCCCTCACCAGTTTATCGTTTGTTTCTGGGGGGTTTTTTTGCGGTACGCGGGCCTCTCACTGTTGTGACCTCTCCCGTTGCGGAGCACAGGCTCCGGACGCACAGGCTCAGCAACCATGGCTCATGGGCCCAGCCACTCCGTGGCATGTGGGATCCTCCCGGACCGGGGCACGAACCCGGGTCCCCTGCATCAGCAGGCGGACTCTCAACCACTGTGCCACCAGGGAAGCCCCAGTTTATCGTTTTAAAACTGATTTGATGGGATAAAAATAAAATGACAAAGATAATTAGTCCAACCTGGCACAGAGACAGATACTCTTCTACCAAGATATGAAAAATAAACCACAGGGACAGCCCCTCCATCCAGAGAAAGTCCTTCTGTTCAGATGGCCCCAAGTCCTCCCTTGGCGTTAGGTTCTCTGAAGTTCACCTCAATTACCTAACCTCCCATGGCTCGCAAAGCATCAGGATGCTGGTGCCCACAAATTAAGACAGACTTTCCAAACAGCAGCCTTGGGTGCTGTGACACTTTCATCTTGCTGTGCAGAAAGGCAGTGTGTGCAGTGTGCCCACTACTTTACTGAAAAATCACAATCAACAGTCTGCAACAGGTTGTACCACCAAACCTTGATTAGCTGTATTAAAAGGAAGATTGCCAAAAGATACCCATTCTGTTAAAATATACAATAACTTTACAAGCTTGCCAACAACGTATGATTATCCCCATTTGCAGGCTCAGCTGACCATGCCTTTGCTTATAAACCTCAGGGATGGTTCTGCACTGGTGACAAAACATCCAGATTTGACTGTCTGGCCCCACTCCCTTTCCAGTCCCGTGTCCTACCACCGTACCTCAAACCAGCCACAGACTCCTGGCAGCAACCAGAACTCAAGGCTCTTTCCCACCACCTCCT
>NW_006795376.1:1152632-1154580 GCF_000442215.2 Lipotes vexillifer
CCTGCTGAAACATCCTTTGCTTTCAGAGCTAACTGCGTCTCTTCCTGCAGCACTCAGCTCAAATGTCCCCTCTTCCAGGAAACGAATCCTTTCTTCCACTGGGCACCCATAGCACATTATCACGCCTCCCGATGTCTGTATGTCTCTGTCCCAGCTCCACCATAAGCCCAGGGGGGTGCAGATTCTGAGGCCTCCAAGTATAATTCGACATTACACTTCCAGTCATAGAAAACAGTAGGCACATAGTAAATGTTTAGTAAATGGATGAGTGCATAGATGAACAAAATAGTGAATGAGCAAACGAAAGCACAAGCTAATGAATGAACTTTCAAGTTGTTACCTGGGGAGAGAGGAGGGTCTTTTGTTTACTTCTCAATAATATTAAGCCCCGGCTCATCCCAAAAGAACACCCTCAGTGCCTCACCTCCTCTGAGCTACCCTTCACTTCCACGTGCTCAGTTCACTTGCCCCTGTCCTCAGACACAATCCCCAGCTTTAATCCAATATGTGACCAGCTCACAACCTCTTGCTCTTTATTCCACAGCTGCCCTTGTGTAGTACACGCAATAACCTACTTGCACTTATTTCCATAAAGACTCTCAACTAGACCGTAAGCCCCCGGGCCCAATTCTTCTGTCCTTATAATGCCAGAGCCTGACACAGTGCCTGACAAATAGCAGGCACTCAAAACATATGAGATGGATAAATAAATGAATGAAGAAAGGAAGAGGAAACTGTTCTCACACTATGTTTTTAACTTTTTTCTTTTGGCTAAATCATCTGATTTTTCAAGGTAAACTACGATCAGAGAGAGATGATGAGGGAAGAAGAGAAAACCCTGTATAGTCAAATCAATGCCTGAATAAGAACCTGTATGATACCACAGCCTTTTTCTATATTAATAAAGAAACCACCTTACTGTCTCTCAGTGTGTTTTCAACAGAATAGTTTAACAAGCTTTGTAATTGGATAAGGCTGAACAAATCACAAAACTTATAAAAAATATTGTTGATAGTGTCCATATCTGCCAGACCCTATGCCAAGATCTTTCATATACACTGTTTTTCTTAATCTGCAAAAACATCCCAAAGGGTTGCATTTAGAAAATGAAGGCTGAGAGAGGTTAAGTCACTTGCCCCAAAGTCACTCTGCCAGTAAGTTGTGGCACCTTGGGTTACACCTAGGTCTATTCAAACAGCATGCTTTTTGACTAAAACTTTAAAAATTCTAGGACTTACTTCTTAAGATTAGAATAATGGTGCAGACAGAATTTCAAAGGCTTATGCTTTCATCTTCACTAACTATCACCAGTTGCTAAAATGTCATTCACCATTATTAGGTACTTTGTTGAATCCCTGTGAGCCAGCAAATCACTAAAGAGCACAGGGGAAATAAATGCGGCCTTCGAAAAGCATGGCAGCATCTGCTCCAGGCTCTTGATCCAAATGGGGCCTTCCTACTGCTGCTACATTTGGGGGTATCAGCAATTCTCCAGCATGCCTTTAAAACAGTAAGAACTAGGAACTGAAGAGGCTGTGGGGAAAGGGCACTCTGGCCACAGCCCTTCCATAGGGCAATCTGTAAGCATGTATTCATTAAAAGTCATAAAAATGTGCATATTCTTTGACATAGCAAGTCTACAGGTAAGAGATGTAAAAATAAGAACTTAAAGATCAAACAACAGCAGAATGATCAGTTTATCCAAGATGCAGACATAAGATGGCATATGAGGCAATCATTAAAAATAGTGATGCAGGGCTTCCCTGGTGGCGCAGTGGTTGAGAGTCCACCTGCCAATGCAGGGGACACGGGTTCGTGCCCCGGTCTGGGAAGATCCCAAATGCCGCAGAGTGGCTGGGCCCGTGAGCCATGGCCGCTGAGCCTGCGCGTCCGGAGCCTGTGCTCTGTAATGGGAGAGGCCACAACAGTGAGAGGTCCGCGTACCGCA
>NW_006795376.1:1154690-1160353 GCF_000442215.2 Lipotes vexillifer
AAAAAAAAAAAAAAAAAAAAAAAAGAAAATAGTGATGCACCTGTATTTACCGCTCTGCTAAAGTGTCCACAAAATATTATACATGGTAAAAGCAGATTATAAAATATATGATCTGATCTTCTTTTTTTCCCCTGAAAACTGTATATGTACTTTTAAAAGTCTGTAAGAAAAAAATTTTAAAGGCTATAAGAATATGTATCACAATGGTGATCTAAGTGGTAGGATTACATGCTTGACTAGAAAGTCAAAGAGAACTTTGCCTACCTTCTCTATTTTTAAAAAATTTTTCCCACTACACCCATTCTATTACTGGCAAAATAATAAAATAACGAAATATTTTTAATTAAATCAACTCCTTAAAAATTCCAAGGAGCTGGTGATCAAAATCAATCAAGACAGACCTTTTTTCCTAGAGTCTTCCTTTTGATACCTTCAAACTCTTTAAATTGTACATAGCTAACAGCCTGGAGTAAGTTCATAGGAGGATTAAGCTGCAAGGTATTTCCCACTTTATCTCCTGTTTTCAATTCTCTATGGAATGATATATATTCTTGGACTTATAAGAAAGCTGACATTGAAGGTTTGGGTTCTAGAATTTAAGGCTCAGGTCCTGTAACAAGTAAAAAGAGAAAGATTAAGGACTGTGCATAAGACACCATTAGCAGAGCATGGAATGGTTCTGACTATAATATACAAAGTACACAACATGAAGCTTTGATGGATGAGGGAATATTTTCTACCAATCTCCATTACAAAGGTGGATTTCAAAATACAAGGTCTAAAGCCAACAGATATTTGCAAAGACATAAAAAATTAACTTTTAAATAAGGTAAGAAAATTCCAAGAGGACAATGGTGCTCTACATACCTTAGACCTTCAAATAAATATTCCTTGATTTTAAAATAAACAGCAGGCAAACATTCTGCATTTTCCTTCTGATGGATACAGGTAATTTAAATGTAGTAAAGAGGGACTTCCCTGGTTAAGAGTCTGCCTGCCAATGCAGGGGACACGGGTTTGAGCCCTGGTCTGGGATGATCCCACATGCCGCGGAGCAACTAAGCCCGTGCGCCACAACTACTGAGCTGGCGCGCCACAACTACTAAAACCCTCGCGCCTAGAGCCCGTGCTCTGCAACAAGAGAAGCCACGGCAATGAGAAGCCCGCGCACTGCAGCGAAGAGTAGCCCCGGCTCGCTGCAACTAGAGAAAGCCCGCACGCAGCAACGAAGACCCAGCGCAGCCATAAGTAAATAAATAAAATAAACTTTAAAAATAAATAAATAAATGTAGTAAACATTTAAGTAAACACCTAAAAAGAGAAACTATTTAAAATATAATACAAACCTAGGACTATAAAAGTGTGTTTGGTGGCCTAAGTATGAGAAAAATACGATTCGTGTTTACGGGGAAGAGGTGGCACTCCAAAAATCTATTTGTAAGCAGACGTATTAAATTCAGAACACATTTTCCATCAAAACAATGTTACTGTATTATGATGGTTACCTCCTGGCCTGTTCTGCGAAGATTTAGTCGTTCCTGAGAACTATTTATCCCACGCCTGCATTTTAGGTGAATGGCACTAGTGGTCTGAGTGAAGAATCTAATACGACCAGCAGCTCTCCTTCACTCACCGCTGAAGGCTCCGTGCTCCCTCTGCACGGAGGCTCTCCAGCTAAGAGACGACAACCCCCAGGTCACTCCTCAGTCCATGGCGGGGGAGGGGGAGGAGGTCCCGCCCTCATGCCTCAAGGTAAGATAACTCTGCAGGACCATCCTAGCTGCGGAGCTACCTGCAATCACTGCATCACATTTCAACTCCTCCCTCTGCCCGGCCCTGCTTCCCTCACTCCCCCACCAGTAACGATTCCAAGAGCACATTCAGTAAACCTCTGCCAGGTAAATCTTTGTCTCAAACACTATTTCCAGAATCTAAGACAAGTGGCTAACCCTTAGCAAGCTCATATCATATAAGTCAGTCACTGTGTGTGTGTATATATATGTGTGTGTGTATATATATGTATATATATGTATGTGTGTATATATGTATATATAAATAATACATAATAGATATAGATATCTTATTATATATGTATGGGTAGGTACTATAATCCCATTTTAAATATGCAGAAACTGAGGCTCAGAGAAGTCAAATGACTTGCCCCAGATCACAGAGCAAGTAATTTGAGGAGCCAGGTCTACTGAATGCAAGGTCAATCACCAGGTAAACTGACTCCATCAACTACAAAGAACTGTTGAATGAATGAAGGCAAACTCAGCAGCCCAGGGGTTCTGGTGGCAGTCAGGAATGAGTGGAGTGGTGAACCATGGTCATCCATAAAACAGGAATTTATAAAAGGACTTGGGAATCCAGACCCATTAAAAAGTGGATACTATGACCAAGGTTCATATATTTTTAGGCCTCAAGCAAAAAAGCAGTGGCCTAATGGAACCAGAATTCCAGAATGAGACTATGTGGGTATAACCCACTGAATGATTACTAGATCCTAAAAATAATGACTGGCAAATCTTGTCCACCTACAATCAAAATGTTGCAATATGTGCAGACAGATGTTTACTATATAGGAAGAGGACAGCGCTTTTACTCCAGTCCCCACAGAAATCTTCATAAACCTTCATATCTAAAAATAAAATAAACCTTCATATCTAAAATAAAGCTTCATTTCTAAAAATACTAATAAATTTCTTTTTAGGGCTATATAGTCCCTACAACTGACATGCAACTTACCCAAGAAGCACAACTGCAACTAGTTCAGCTCCTTCAATTACAACCCCGCCCTGGCTTCCCCAAGCTTTCCCTAACTAGCAAATCTTTTTTTATAGAATCAGTAGTTATTTATAACTACTGACTAACAGTGAAAAACTAAGAACTAATATTATCCTACCCTGGTGTCCATGCTGCCCAAGAACCACAAGACATAAAACCATTCTATAAACTCCATACAACTACAAACAAACACTATTAACTTTAAGGTGAAGTCATTAAGTTTGCATGTTTGCAGATGTAGATCACAAATGACTCGAACAGTGAGAACAAACTGTTTAAAAGATTAATAGAACGTAGATTTACTGCACCCTTGGAATAACTGTTTGATTGGTAATATTTATAATCACAAAATCTAATGTCACAGCTAAATAAAATATTGAAATATACTTAGAAATACCATAATAGTTGATTAATGTCATTTTTAAATTTAAAAATAATTGGGCCTTATCAGTTGATTCTGAGAGTTTGCACATATCAGTTGCCCCTACCTTTAAAAATTCACCAATGGCACCTCTCCCACCCCTACATTATAAAGCACAGCTTTAAATAGCAAAAAACAAACAACAGAAAAAAGCATTTATAATTTCCTTATTTACCAATTTTGCACACAGGAGGCCTCAGCATCTATGTTCGATTGTCATCAACTGCAGTGAGAGGTTCTTTAAATTAAGGTGCACCATTCGCTGAGACTTCACACCAGGTCAGAGCCAAGAATTTGGCAACATAAAATTCAACTCACTGCTCTAACATAACTCAAGTTTGTACCTTCTCTAACTGTAATTACTGCAGTGTTTGCCCCATTTCTTCCTCCCCCCCCACCCCATTCATTTAGTAAAACAAGCTCCAAATCAGAAATACATACC
Organism: Lipotes vexillifer; assembly: GCF_000442215.2. Classification (NCBI taxonomy): domain Eukaryota; kingdom Metazoa; phylum Chordata; class Mammalia; order Artiodactyla; family Lipotidae; genus Lipotes; species Lipotes vexillifer. The sequence continues at coordinate 1,158,341 of NW_006795376.1, forward strand.
TTCACACAGATATATACAGAACTGCTAAATATACCTTAGACTGCCACTTCAGAGGAGAGCAGTAACAGGGACACCATAACTGTAGCTTAATGTTTACGAATGAGGAGATACCACCACCCCGAGAAAAACATTTCCTCACACATCGCCTTAAAGTGGCCTCATCTTTTGGAGAAAGAAGAAGAGGCAACAGTCAACCTGAAGCTTCCACTCCGACAATAAAACAGCAGAGGGTAAAGCCAGAAACACCCTGGGAATACCAGACCCATGCAGATGTCCTCTCTTGATTGCCACCTCTCCTTTAATACTTAACACAGCACTTGTAACACAGTAAATGTTTAATATCTTTTGAACGAGTGAATGACAGCTATCATTCACTGATCACTTACTTTTCTTGAGAAACTTTACTAAGCTTGTTACAAATGTAACAAGCCTTTAAAACAAGTACTGGGGGCTGGGTAGGGAAGGGACACTCTGAGCCTCACAATAACCTTATGAGGGAGCCAATACAATCAGTATATAATTCTTTTCCCCAATTTTACAGGTGAGGACATTGAGGCTCAGAAAAGCCGTCCTTCCCCAAGATGACAAAACTCTAAATGGCTGAGCCAGGAGTCTGTCTTCTTTCCTTTTGCCACATCAATACCAAAAGGAAGTTTAGAGCGAGGAAAACAAAAGAACATGGAGAATACAGTCTGGCCAAAAGTTGTATTTTCAGACATTCACAAATGGGATGTTTCTGGAAAAAAAAAAAACAACAACTTCCCATTTCAAAACTGCAGAGACACAGCCAATGTGGCCTAAGGTTCTGCTCCTAATAGGCTACCTTTAATCTCCTCTGTTCAGATCACTGTCAGGTTCTTCTAAGTGCAGGTAACCTGTTTAAAAAGTGAGTGATCTGCGTAAAGAATGGCTTCAAAAGCTGAAACCTATAAGTTAAAAGCCAGATATAAAGAACCTAATCTCCCTTCATTAAAATACACCTATATTCCCTGTCCTGAAAAACTGCCTGACCAGAGGAATTCAAAGAACAGTCCAAGTCCGAAAAAGTGTTTGCCCGAAAAAGTGTTTGCCCTATAACTAAAATTATGCCTCTGCAGTGACAACGGCAATCCTGTCACATCTTCACTATTCCTTAAATGCACCCTCAAAAGGTGCATTCAGGCACTACCTAAGATTATTAGGCTTCCTTCTAAAAGTGTGAAGCAGAATTAAATAGAGGATGATTTTTTTTTTTTTTAACTCCGGGCTGAGAACGGAAGTCAAGTTCAGATTCTCTTCCTTCCTCAAGCGAGCAAGAGAATTAAAGAGCACACCCCCACCCCCAGCGACACACACACACCCTACAGTAAAAATGTTTTGGGGCCTCTTCACCTGTGGCAATCGACACAGCAAGCCTCGGTTTTCTGGGATTTGAGGCTCTCCTTCACTCTGGGGAGGGGAAGGCGGGTGGGTGAGGGGAGCAGAGGCAAGAAGGAACTGGTGCCTAAGTTTTCAATCGGACCATTCTTCTCAACTTGGGCAGCTCTTTTTTTCCTTCCTTCCTTCCTTCCTTCCTTCTTTCTTTCCTTCCTTCCTTCCTGCCTGCCTGCCTTCGTTCCTTCCTTCCTCCCTCCCTTCCTCCCTTCCTTCCTCTCTCTCCCCGGTCCGGGGCACACGCTCGGCTTTGCCAGCGCGGGCACGAAGGGCAGGGCCCGAGCGGAGCGCCGCCGCAGCCAGGCACCCAGGAGTCCCTTGGAGTCTGGGGCGCAGGCTGCACGGGGCGCGCGACCTGTGCGCCGCGCGGACACCGAGCCGGGGCCGCCGATCGATCGCCGCCGCCGGGCGTGGGGACCGGGAAGGGGCAGCCGCGGCGGGGCGGAGGGGCGGGGTGAGCACTTCCTGACTCTCGCATTGTCCACGCATCGCCCGCGCCACCCAGGGCCCCGCCGACGCGCCGTCCCCGTCGGCGAGTAAGTTGGCGCTCTCCCCTCCGGCCCCGTCTTACCGTTCTTGGCGTCACCAGCGGCTGCAGTC
>NW_006795376.1:1160682-1164916 GCF_000442215.2 Lipotes vexillifer
GCGGGCCGGCGGCTCCTCTGGCGCCCGTCTAGCCGCGCGGCCCGCGCCGCGCCATCCCGGCCGCCGCGCCCTCCCCGGCTTCCTGGAGCCGGCGCGCGGCCACCCGAGGCTCGCAGCCGCGCGGGCGCCGCGGGCTCGGGGCGCAAGCTAGACGCTCCCGAGCCGGAGGGAAAAGGCGGGTCTCGGGCTTGTTTTGATTCGGCTTCGCTGACACGCTCTGGCCACGCCCCCTCCCGTGACGACACTGGGGATTCGGCCTGGCCGCGCCCACCAGGTGACCTCACGGTAGCCCGGCCCGCCCGCGTGGCGTCACGCCCCGCGCTGAGCCGGCCACCTTGGAGTGACGTCATCGGGGCGCCCTCACTCCCGGGGCCCTGCCGCACCCCGGCGCCTGCGGACCGACCTTCCTGAAATGGCCCCGAACGCCAATTCAATGGCATCTGGAGTTAGTCGGGGGCCTCCTGACCTTCATGCAACTGAGGCTTAGAACAATATGGCCTGGGAAAAATAGGCGGGCGACCAGAACAGGAATGGAAAGCAGAGGTTTTCTAATTAATCATCCATCGAAAGGCTTTGCCATTCAGAAACAATCGTAGATTCAGAAATTAAAGAAATAGAGTTGAGTTCCTAGACAATGGGAAAGCACAGCAGAGTCCGTGAATGGAAGGCCGTCACAGCCTAGTGGTGAAACCGCTCACTCAAACAGGACCCACCATTCACGGATGTTACTGAACATCGCCTGGGACCAAGAAGCAGGTAGTGCCTGGAGGGGAAACCCAATCCCCTTGGATAGGACTGAGTTGTCCTGAAAGATAGGTGGCCACTGTTGTGAGCAGGTGGAGATTAGAAGGTGACACCTGTGATAAGGTAGTGACTTGAGGGGCAGGGGACCCTGGGAAAAGTTTCACATGGTCTCTTTTTCTGAAGCTCTTTTTCTGCTTTATGGAAAACCAGCTCTTTCCCAACCCTCCGGTCTCAGCTCAAACACATCACTTCCTTCATGATGATATAACTGACACACCTCCCCAGAAGAGCTCAGAAGTATCACCTCATCCATCTCTAATTATGTTGTCAAAGTATAAGTTTACTTATTTCCTGTCTATCTGCTTCTCAAATGAAAGCTCCATAGGTAGGAGATATTATGTGTCTTGGGCACCCCAGCAGACACCTAGCATATATTTGTTGAGTGCATAAATTAAGTACTCTCCCCATAAACTATGGAGCGAAAACTATGTTAGCTGACAATTTACAGTTCTCCCTTCCTATATAGTGTGATCTTCTTTAATTAACCCAGCTCTCCAGTAAAGAATCTTAGGCTGTGTTCTGAAGCCTAAAGAGGTAGACAGGGAGGTACCCGCCCTGTGCCCACCTAATGGGGAGACTCTGACTGGGAACTCTGGGCATTTATAGCAGAGTCTGTTCCAGAGCCTGGAGCTACAGGAAAGAGCACTGGATACTCAGGAGCAATTGGTGGTTGGACTTTTCAGTAGGGAAGTGATGAATCTTTTACTTCCCTAATTTTGTTTGAGGAAAGTGACTCTTTATAGAGGGCCACCTCATAGTTATAATAGATATTTTGTGCCTATACTTTCATGTCTATTTCTCTCCCACCCCAACTCCCCTAAGCACTAGAAGAGCCTGGATTGTCTATCTTTCTAACTAATTCTGCAGAGTCTAGCATAAAGCCTGACCCACAGTTAGTGTTGAATAAAATTTTGTTGAATGGAGGATGCCTAAAGCATTCTTCTTCTGGATATATTTTTCTGAACCTTAAAGTCTCAGCTAAATCATCAATTCTCTAGGAAGCCTTCTCTGATACTCCAAAGTTAGATTCATCCTCATGTGCTCCCTGTACCTTGCCCACCACAAGAGCTTGCACACACAGTATTGAAATTGCCTATTTACTTGTCTCTTGTCTGGGCCCCCACTAGACTATAAGATCTGTGATGGCAGAAGCTGTCTGTCTTAGTCGTCACTGTATCCATGGTACCTAATGCGGTGCATGGTTCACAGTAGGTATTTAATGAATGCATGACACATACATGAATAACTCAATGGACAAATGCTTTGAAGGTAGATGCAGCAGGATTTGGTGGCCACTTGGACGTGAGGGATGAAGGAGAGAGTTAAGAAATTCCGAATACTGGAGGAAAGAATGATGGTAGTTAATGAAAGGAAGACTTCAAGGGGAGGGTATTGGTGCTGTGGAGGAATGTAGTGAGTTAATGTGGGCCACTGGACTTAGATTAATTACATTACTGATATCCCTCACTGGACATGGCTGAAAGATCTCAAAATATTTTGGTAACTTTGGCTTTGACTTTTTTTTTCTTTAAGTGTTTTGAGTTTTGGTTTTTTCTTTAATGGTGAGGATGAAGAAGCTTTAAAGTACAGGAAAACTGAGATAATTCTTTTCTTGAATAAGCGCGTTGCTGTCATGCCATATTGAATCAGAGTAATCGTGCATGTACCCTGCAGACAGACATTCCCACCAGCTGCCTCCCACCTCTACATAACTGAGACTTCAGAATTGGAAACTTTCCCACAAAAATATCATAATTGGCTCAAAGCACACAGACACCCAGCCAGTTGCTGTTCTTGTTCATTGTGTGAGCCACCTCCTTCTCATTCAAACTGAAACAAAATGAAAAGGAGGAAGGAGAAGCGGGCCATTTCTTCCATGCCCAACCTTGCTAGTCTATTTTTAGCCTTAGTCAAATTTGACACACAGGCAATAGTTCTGATTTTATTGCAACAACAAAGAAAATGTACTAAATTCAAGATGTTAAAAACAAAACTTAGGTACAGTTAAAGGATTCCGTTTTCTACTTTGCATACAACATGCGGAATTTCACAGGAATCCTACTGTTCTAGCCCTTTTATCTTTCCCTTTTCCCCACCATTTCTGAAGGAGAAAGAGAGGGAGGAGGGACGGAGGGACGGAGGAAGGAAAGAAAGAAAAGAAAGAGAGAACCAGGCTACAAAGCACAAGATGGAAGAGATGACACAAGGCCCTCCCCTCAGATGCTTCCGGGGGAAGAACTCTAGGAAAACTGAGGAAGCCACTGAGCTCTGTAGAGCCACACTTGGCTTCTCTTTCTTTAATTTTCCTGATCAACTCATGTGCTCTGAAATAAACTTCAGAAAAATCGTACCTCTACCCAAGGTTTCCTTTCTCCAAACATCATCACTCGCTCCATCACCCAGGTCTTTGCAAAATTCAATAAAACACAGCAACAAATTAAGGTCACCGAAAGTAAACAATTTACACCCTGGAGAAAAGGAACAAGTTAATCTTCAGGGCTGGATGAGAATAGGTGGTCATTGTTCCAATGTTCTTGTTCTGTTTGGTTTTTTTGTTTGAAATTTGTCCCTGTCTTCTGGACTGTCAGAGTGAACTAACTCATCTGGACCAGAGTTAGCTTGATCTGCTAACATCACTTTAAGTAAATATACCTTGAACAATGTATATTACCTCTTTGCACCAGTTTCTTCCTCTGGAAATAGCTTCTCCTTTGCCCACAGTTTTACTTTGAGGAATAATGATAATTGTGATTACAAAGAACTTTGACAAAAATGGAATACTAATATAAATAATAATATGGATTATTAAATGCCATAGATCTGCTCTCCTATTAGATCATTCCCAATTATCAACAGTAATTTTTTCTCAAATATGTACCCTCGAAATCTCTGTTCAGGCCTTTAGTTTGACTTTTACATTATTTCCATAATATACAAAAGCAGTCACATAAAAGATCAGAATTCTGCTCTCAGTGACCCCTGTACTGGTTGCTGACTCCACTTCAGTGACTTCTTTGCTCGTACTGTTGTCGCAACTCAGCATTAACACTGTCTTGGACCCCAATAATCTAAACAGGATGCACCTTTCAAGGAACAGATCAAGTATAATCTTTTGCAAGACAGATTTCCCTGGACTCATACCACCCCATACTCTCATTTTCCACCTCTGTGTGCCTACCACCTGGCTCCACCAATGTTTTCCAAACTGTGGGTCATATTCTCCTGACAGGTTTTAAAATTAATTCAGAGGGTTTCTCTCAGGATTTTTTGTAAATTGGAATAGAATAGAAAATATCAGAATGCATTGCATATAGAAATTAAGTATTGTTTTGTAAAACATACATATTATTTTGTAAAATTTAGTTTTACACAAACCCAAACAAATATATATATATATATATATATATATATATATATATATATATATAGA
>NW_006795376.1:1164926-1201399 GCF_000442215.2 Lipotes vexillifer
CTGAGTCATGATGTAAAGTCCGTTTCTCATTGTGGGTGCAGACAAATGAACAATAACAGCAAAAATATCTGAAAGTCACTTGCTATATCATACCATGAAGTATCTGATTTTATACAAGCTCTCTTTCCAAGGTCTTCTCACCACAGGGAGAGCATTTTCTCTCTTCCATTATATTTTAAATTCTCTGAAGATAGGCACCATATCTCATCTTTTATATTTCCTCCGATGAGCCTACCATCAAGAGTGCTTTGCTTGCAAGTACAGCAAACACATATGAAACAACAAAAAAAAATTAATCACCTATTAACCTGAATGGAAACACTTCTTTTCTCATACAGTGGTCCCCTCAGGTCCCCAGGAGATAGGTTAGCAGAGGCTAGCATTGTCAAAGAAGGCTTCATTGGAAAGCATTGAAGATCAGCCTTTTAAAAAGGCATGAAGGCAAGAATAAGTATGGAGCATACAAAGGGGAGAGAGGAAGCTGAAGACACTCTAGTGTTCGTCAGGTGGAGCTGGAACAATCAGATCACAATGGGCCCAGTGCAGCAGTGGACACACAGCTGGTTACAGTCCAAACCTTGATAACTGCTAAGAAAGCTAGAACTCACCCTCCCTCTTTCCTTCCCTTGCTTTCTTTTTCCCCAATAGTACTTAATTACTATACTACATATTTTTTATTTTTATTACTATATGATATATTTTAATGTTTATTTACTTTGTTTACTGTCTTTCCTCACTAGAATGTAGATTTCAAGAGGGTGAGGATTTCTCTGTTGAATCCTCAGTGCCTAAAACAGTGCCCCGCTGACAGTAGGTGTTCGACACATATTTGTGGCATAAAAGAACGTATAGAAGAACACCAGAAAAGAATAGTTCAAACCAGAGGTCAAGTGGGGGAAGAAAGAGCCTCTTCTAAAACCACTTTACTATGTTCTTGGTAGACATAACATCCTTCTCCCATAGCTAGGGTAATATTTAATCCAAAGGAGACTAGCTTTGTATAACAAGGAGCCCTATGACAGCCATATCTTCTTCAGCAATTGCAGTGACCACGCTAATATCACTTTCGACACCTTATGTCTCCTCCCAAACTGGCACTGAAAATTCCAAGACTCTTTCATCACCTAGATTTCACCTTCAAGATCCTCTTTGTTTCTTCCCAATTAAATCAGTATTTTTCTACACTGCCACCCTAAAGCACGATTTCACCACTATGCAGTATGCACTATGTCTCTCCTTCAACTGTCTACAAGGTTTGATTTAAATAATACAGCATTGGTCTTCTCTAAATACCTCTTTTAATACTGCACTAGTTCTATTGCTGCCTACCAAATTACCCCACAGTTTAGCAGCTCAGAACAACAAACATGCATTATTTCACAGTTTCTGCATCAGGAATCTAGGCATGGCTTAGCTGGGTCCTCGGGCTCAGAGTGTCTCACGAGGCTCCAGTCCAGGTGTCAGCAGGGATGCAGTCCTGTCAAGTCAAAGCTTATCTGGGGGGAGGATCGCTCCTGAGGTTGTTGGCAGGATTCAATTCCTCAGGGCTGCTGGCCTGAGGCCTCCCTCATTTCCTTGTCATGTGAGTCCCCACAGAGGGCAGCAGCTTCATCCGAGTGAGCAAGTGAGACAGCAGGAGAGAGTAAACAAGACAGAAGCCAGTCTCTTGCAACTTAATCTCAGAAGTAACATCCATTATCTTTGCTGCACTCTGTTCCTTAAAAGCAAGTCCCTGGTTCAGCCCACGCTCAGGGGGAGAGGATCACGCAAGGACATGAATACCAGGAGATGGGGATCATTGAAAACCATCTGAGAAGTTGCCCACAAGTATGTTAATATATTGCTTGCAATCCAAATTCTAATTCCTAAGGGCTTCAAGTTTAGTTTATAAGACAAGAGGGGTGGATGGTGGTAATCACTTCATAATGTATACGTATATCCAAACATCGGTCTCTGTACACTGTAAATATAAACAATTTTTATTTGCAATATGACAAAAAGAGTGAGAAAAGGTACTGACTTGTTCTGGTTCTTTCTTTTTAAATTACTGTTTCAACTAATCAATCTTTGATGACTAAATTTCACGAATTTAAAACTTTTGCAAAATGATTTTTGTTTAAACTGTTTCAGTTGTCTTATTCAAAACACTACTGATGGGGCTTCCCTGGTGGCGCAGTGGTTGAGAGTCTGCCTACCGATGCAGGGGACACGGGTTCGTGCCCCGGTCCGGGAAGATCCCACATGCGGTGGAGCGGCTGGGCCTATGAGCCATGGCCGCTGAGCCTGTGCATCCGGAGCCTATGCATCCGGAGCCTGTGCTCCACAACGGGAGAGGCCCGCATACCGCAAAAACAAAACAAAACAAAACAAAACAAAATAAACACTACTGATGTTTAGAACAAACACACAGTATAGTACATTATTGGATCCGAATGCCTGCTTCAAGGACACAACTTTTTTAAATGCTAAGGTTACTGCGTGCCTGTTTCCGGAGTTAATTTTGATTGATCTTAAATAGAATTCTCTCTCAAGATTCCTCTTCCTCCTTTATTTCCACTTAGAACAATTTCTACCAAGGGTATCCTGAGAAACACTGCTTACGAAAGATGTGCCTCTATTTCTACGGTTAAATAAGTCTAAGAAACACTGCATATTTTATGAGTCATGATATATATTACTATAGTAAAGACCCTAAGAAGTCCAGCAGTAAAGAAACCTGCTTACTCCTAACTTAGAATTTCCCAAGTTTATACAACCTATAAATTCCTTTACATGTAGTAACATTAACATCCTGTAAAACTAGAGTTCTGCTAAATAGTTTTTGGGAAAATAGTGCCTTTGAGCAAAAAATAACTACTTCTAGCATTAGCCTTCAAGTGAATAGATACAATGGTGAAAATTCAAATGAAAGGTAGACAATGGATCCCTCTTGTATGCAACCAGTTCTTTGGAAAATGTCTTGGGTAAGATCTTTAAAAACTCTATAAACTCCAGCTGTCATAATGATAAGGCTGCATTAAGTACTAATTCTAAATTATGTAAAACAGATGAACATTCACGATACTGCTTGCATTTTCAGAAATGTATTTATGCTATCATTATTCCATTGAAGAACAAAAAAATTAGTGTCCACCACCTACTAAGGACTACTTTTTTTTCCAATGGGGAGACAGCTTTACCAATATTACAACCAGAAGTAGCGTCCAAGTTTTGTTCAGAACTTTTGCTATAATAAATACTCTAGAATCTGAAAATAAATCTCCTGTCCCCTCTGAGTACGATAACAGTTCTTTTCTTTGCCATCACACGAAGAATCAGTTTCACCTTTAGTCCAGTTATAAGGGTTGTTATGTATGTTTCTGGAGTTAATTTTGCTTTTGATAGTGAATAGAATTCTCTCTCAAGATTTCCTTTCCTTCTGCAGAATATTCATTCTGAGTGCTTGAATGTAAATGTGGTACTGCATGTATTGAACATGACCACAAGTTTGCTACTCCTCTCTTCAAGAGGCGAAGTTTATTTCCCTCCCCTTGAGTCTGACTTGGCCTTGTGACTTGCTTTGACCAATTAAAAATGTAGCAAAACTGATGTTGCTGCAGTTCCCATCCCAGCTGTTTGCTCATCCTCTCTTAAAGCCAGACATTATGCTGTGAAGGAGCTTGAGCTAGACTGTGGAAATGATGAGAGTCCAGTGGAGGAGGTGACAAAGACTCTTTGCTGTTGACCAAACTTGAATCAGACTCCTCAGGGTCCTCTTGTTGATTAGGCCAGTTTGTCAAAAATATCCCACCCTTGGTATCTTATTGCCCTGGTCTGCCCTCAGCAAGAATCCTATTAAGTTGGTTTAGCCAGACTCTCCCTACCCCTGATGTTTTCTCTCAGTAATTTTCCATCCACTGACCCCCACCCAGCTCTGCGGCTATAAATTTTCTTGTTGTGTTTGGAGTTGAGCTCAAACTCTCTCCCCTTGTAGTAGTCCCCCTGAATAAAGTCTGCCTAACCATCTTAAACAAATTTCAGGAACACATTTTTCCTTAACAAAGGATCTTGGACAGCTGGAAGATAAGAAGCTGTCTTCCAGCCTCAGCCAAGCTCCTAGCTCAATGGTTCTCAGCCTGAGCAGTTTTGCCCACAGGGGCATTTTTGATTGTCACTTCTAGCATCTGGTAGGTAGAGGCCAAGGATGTGGTTAATCCTGCAATGCACAGGACAGCCTCCACAACAAAGAATTATCCCAGCCCCAAATGTAGTGTCAAGGTTGAGAAATCCTATCCTAGCTGAATGCAGCCATATGAGTCACCACAGCTTCACCATATAGAGCAGATTGTCCAGATGAGCCCATTCAAGCCACAGGATTGTGAGAAATAGTACCTAGCTGCTGTTCTAAGCAGCTCTTGGGGTAGTTTCAATGCTGTGCTCTTGTTTAAACACTGAGGAGGGGAAGGGAAGGAGTCCTGACTTGCAGTGTTTGCACCTGCCCAAGGTATAAATGCTCCTACATGGCCAAGTTTAGGCTACCAACATGAGCCACTGAACACAAGGCTATAAAGAGGTGTGACAGTTGGCTCTGTGAATCAGTAGGACTTGGTTATACTGTCACAGGCAACTGAGGCAACATATGTAAAACGTCCTTTTATATCTGAATTCTAGGCAGGGGCTTTCCCATGTTCCATTGACCACCTAGTCAGGGGTCTCTACTTATATACTGTCTGTGATCACATTTCTATCAGAAGCTTCTTTAAATGCCGAGACATTGATTCCAGTATTTCTGGCTTGCGCCATTTTTTACACCATTAAAACTGTCAAATTGGGTTTAGTCAAGAGGCTCCCACAGAGGATCACAGCATGGGCTCCACTCCAAAGTAATGCCACAGCACTCTCAAATCTGTAGTCCTGAGGCGAATGGTCTGATTTGGAATAAAATATTGCTCTCCCTAAACTGTGGGTTTTCTTTGTGAAATGTAACTTCTGAACAATAACTAGAGGATCCAGGCTAAAGTGGAAGCAGGGGTGAGGAGACAACCACCTAGGCCAGCTTTGGGCCCATGCTAAGGCATGCTTTTGTTCAGAAAAAAAAAATTTTTTTTGGCCACTTGGCTTGCAGGATCTTAGTTCCCTGACCAAGGATCGAACCCTGGCCCCTGGCAGTCAAAGAGCGCAGTCCTAACCATTGGACCACCAGGGAACTCCCCAGAAAAAAAATTTTTTTTTCCAGATAGATGGAATTTCTTCTAGCACATAAGCCCAAAACATTATTTGTTATTTCCTAGAGCACCCATTCGTCAGGTTTCAGGGTGGACACTGGATTTAGGTTCTATTAAGTGTTATTATAGCTGTGTGGTTAGGAGACTATGCACAGAGCCAAACTTCCCAGCTTTCAGACTTGGCTTACTAGCTATGTGACCTTCAGCAACATATCTGTGAAATAGGGATAATAATGGTATCTATTTCAGAGTTAAGACAGATAATTTTTATGTAGTGCCTAGCACATAGTAAGCTCTCAATAAACAATAGCTATTATTTTTATTAGCAGGAACATTTGAAGTTTATATTCACTGTTGCTACTTAAAGGCCCTCCTTTTAACTGTAAATGCTATTTAACATTCTACTTTTTTAACTGTAAACAAGTTTTTTTTTTTCTAAAAGCGGTGCTGGTTCTAGGTCAAGGATAAACTGTTTTCAGCACACAACTTTAGTCTCATCCAAGAACAAACCACACACTACTTCCTGTTGTGTGCAAATACGGGTGCCTTAAAGAGACAGTCAAAACCAGAGACACACACGGATGTGAAGATTGCAACAGAGTGCACTCTGGTGTACACAGCTGGCAGCCAGAATGGGAGAAGATTATAAGAAGCAATAGTTTCTTTGCCCAAGAGTTTGAAGTTGATTTGTGTGGGTATAAGAAGTTATTGCAAGTTACTAGATTAAAAAATAATGCAATGAAAACAGTAGTTTTGGAAGAATAGTCTGACAGTAACATTCAGGACTGATAGGATAGAAAAAGTGGTGACTCGGAAGCCAGCAGAAAATCTACTGTATCATTTTGGGGATGAGATCATGAGAGTTTGGGATTAGGAGGTCAATGGGGAAACCAGAGGAAAGGATGTACATGACAGACATTTTGAAGGAAGAAATCATAGGCCCTAAAGACAAAAATCTTTGACCTTAAAGAAAGGCAATCTCATCAATATCTTATTTGGTTTAGATGGAATTTCACTACCCACAAATAAACTGGTAGCACATTCCATTCTGGGAAAGCCCACAAGGGTAAAAAAAGAACCCAATATTTACCCTATTGGTTTGTTTGCTTTTAAAGAACAAAATTAATGTACTATTAATCAAGATTTGAAAGCTCTAGTTAACACTGGGCATTTTGCCATTAAAAGATGCTGCCCAGTGAGCTAGATGTCTTTTGTACCAACTCTGGATTAAGCCAACAATCCTGGGTTCAATGGTTTCTCAAGACATTTTTAGGTTTCAGTCTGAGATGAAAGAAGTGCCAGACATTTCCTGCCCAGCCTTCTAGGTGACTCTATTTCCTAACCTAGTATCCAAAGAAGTAGATTTAACTACTCAACATGTATTTTTCTGGTACCAATTTTATGCAAAGCTCTGTAATAGATGGATAGCAAGCACCGTTCATTTATAAGTCACGAAGGTGTCATGACCATAGCATGAACAGGTTAAACAGAAGGAACTTTAGATTTGCTCCGTCTATTTACCTTTAACTCACGTATGGGATATCTTCTGACTTCTTGTCTATAGGTGACAATTTGATTCACAGTCTTTTCCCTTCGTCTTACCACAGAAGAGAAAACAGGCATGGATCAAATTACCAGCTGATTCTTTTCTATTTTATAATGACAACTGCATTTGGTTTATTTTCAAAATATTTACTGAGCATATAATGAAGCTCTGTGCCACATCCAACTGCAGTGATGAAGAAACAAACCCAGTCCACTCTCATGGAGTTCAGAGCCTGGTGAGAGAAAGCCACAGATAATGTCCTTATTCTCATGTCTTTCTTCTAAAGGACTTACAGAGAACAAAGAGATGTGCAAAAAATGAAGTGTATTAGAAGGAAATGAGAAAGATAGGGCGAAGGGAAAGCAATGATGGGATCATACAGTAGAGGTGGACTAATACACAAAGCATATACAGTGAAGGCCTACATGTATTTGCTAAGAATCCACTAGGAATTTGGCTCTAAGCTTTTTAGCAATCTCTGTAAAAGAAGAAACATGGTCAGTCACACAATCCACAGGTTCCACCAGATAAAAGCGGACCAACTACTCAAGAAAAAATATAGCTAGTCCTGATATAAGACCAAACAAACAAACCCCCAAGGATCCTACAAATGCAATACTATTGATATCCTGAAGAGCATCCTCAATAATATCCTTATAGTGAAGGAGTGGGGCTATTTCTTATAGCACATCTCAGTGTGAGCTGATGTCTTATCATCAAAGTCCAGTTCAGTAAAAGCAATTTTACATGGTTTTGCCTAAGCAGAGAAATTCATTATAATGTGATAGAAATATGCATAAAGTTCTATGGGAGAACAGAGGGGACACAACTGCAATTTCATTGTTCAAACTGTTGGAGCATGGGACTTCCCTGGTGGCGCAGTGGATAAGACTCCATGCTCCCAATGCAGGGGGCCCGGGTTTGATCCCTGGTCAGGAAACTAGATGCTACATGCATGCCGCAACTAAGAGTTAGAATGCCACAACTAAGGAGCCCTCATGCCACAACTAAGGAGGCCGCATGCCGCTCCTAAGGAGTCTGGCTGCCAAAACTAAGACCTGGTGCAACCAAATAAAAAAAAACCAAAAAAACTGCTGGAGCAGATGTCATCATTGAGGAGAGATTCTGGGAACTTCTATTCAATTTCCAAAGGAAATATGCAAGTTTTGCTGCAAACACCTAACCTTCTTAAAACTCGAATTTTTATTATGGATGCAATATTGTTTTTTTTTTTTTATTAATTTTTTTATTTATTTATTTTTTTGTGATACATGGGCCTCTCACTGCTGTGGCCTCTCCCGTTGCGGAGCACAGGCTCCGGACGCGCAGGCTCAGCGGCCATGGCTCACGGGCCCAGCCGCTCCGCGGCATGTGGGATCTTCCCGGACCGGGGCACGAACCCGTGTCCCCTGCATCGGCAGGCGGACTCTCAACCACTGCGCCACCAGGGAAGCCCGCAATATTGTTTTAAAAGGGCATTCTCACCATGGCAAAATTCACATTAAAAAATCAAAAGACACTTTCAATCGAAAGATTCTCATTTTCTCTACAGGGTACATATCTCAGCTCACCTTTAATATTAAATATAATGAATAATAAATTGAGGGGAAAAAAAGAGTCTACTAACCTGAGTGGTGGGTGCCCATAGAATCGATGAGAGGTTAGAGTTATATCAAGTTTATAGTAGGCTCCCCCGCAAACCCAAGACCACAAAACAAAGGGAGTTCTTGGGAGATGAGTTCTGATTCTATGTTAAACTACATTTTAAAAACATGATAATGTCAGGAGTTAGATTTCTACCTGATAATAGAAAAAGAAAGAGCAAACAGAAAAAGAGGTTGTCAACATAATGCACACATCTGGTATCAAAGAGTCTTAAATTGCTAATCCATTCAATGAAAAGGGGTGACAAGATTTGTCTTGAAGGGAAAGAAAAGCAAAAAGAATGTAAATGCTTCTATGGTTGGTTTTATGAAGGAAGTATTTTTCTTCAATATTCAAACAGGTGTGAAAGGGAAGTGGCATTTTCCAGCTCTTTGTACCATGACCAGCTTCCTCATCAACAGGTTCAGGGCAGCCTGGGTGAACCAGTCAAGTGAGTGACAGCAGGGTCTCCATAACACGGTGATTGAGACTAACACCAGATAGCAAAGGATAATGTTAAATCTCCGCAGATAAAAATGCACAAAACGAGAATGATTGGCACAGATGAGAAATCTACTTGCCCACCACCAGTCAGAGAGCACTGAGAACCATTTGCATTGATTCTCTATCTCCCAGTACCTGTGATTAGCTGCTGAGATTACAAAACAATATTTAAGATCTTCACCCAGCAGTGCTTTAGATACTAAGGTTGACAACATTTTGTGCATGACAGAAATAAAAACCGAGTATTTCAAATCCATCTGCCACCCTGTGAAGAGGGTGGATCATTCAGCTTAAGAATCTTTTGTCTGCTGAGCACAAATGAAGTCATCCTTGGTACTACAGACACTTGGAGACAGTATTAAGTGATGGGTTAGGAGGCGTGGGCGTGAGATCTATTTCTAAGCAGAGAGAGGGGAAAGGTGGGCGGGAAGGAAACTAGAAGGGGAGGAAGCTGGAGGTGTTATGAAAGGGAGGAAAGAGGAAACACAGGGAGCTAGCGACGCATCAACTGGCGGGAGGGAGAGGGAGAGATCTGGGGGAGAAAAGAGATTTGAGGAAGGAGACTCGCCTCTTTGAGGAAATGTTTTGCCCTGTAACCAACTGCCCCAGTCTCCATATACGCGTATATCACAATGTAAAACCTCGTGTAAAATACCAGCCTCTCAACACTGGCTTCCGGGGTGGATTTTCTTTGGGGGAACGAAAAGTCGTGTTTGATCCTACTTCACAGCTGGAGTGGGGCGAGAATAGAGGCGGCCCTGAGAGGACAGGCACATCTATCCAGTGTATTTTCCTAACTCTGTGACGAGCCAATAAAAATCATTGAAAGCCTGCAGCCATCTTTGTCTCCACATCACTCTTCCCACTTCATCCACTGAGTGTCCAGATCCTGTAGATTCCGCCTCTCCAGTCTCTCACAAGTAGACCTCCTTCCTTTCTATTCCCACCACCATCTCCCCTGTATGACCTTCCCTGACTTCTGGCAGGGCTCAATCTCTCCCAGCCCTCAATACCCGCCACCCTTTACTGTAATTCACTTCCCCCTTGGATCTGTTCTAACTTATATTTTGAATTATTGATATTTACGCAGACACTGACTCTCTGAATACACCGACAGCTATATGAGAGCTGCGTTCTCCTCAACTTTATAGATTTGACAAATAGTGTTTAGGAAATCTTCGTGAAAGCAAAGGAGAGAGAAGGAAAGGGGAATGAAAAGGGAAGTAGAAAGGGATGGAATAAAATGAAAGGGGAGAGAAGGAAGGGAGGGGAAGAAATTCAGTAGCATCTTTTTATCCGGGGTATGTAATAGGTCTTCCGTACAAGTTTAATTTTGTTTCTTCTCAAAATAATCTCTTCCGTACTTTTTCTTTTTTCATAACCGCATCCCTATTTTATTTGGAATAGGTGACTCACACAGCATTTATACATATTCAAATACCAGTGTTCAGCCCCACATTTCCCTCTTACCCTAATACCTCTTCTACTTTGGTTTTCTTTACAATCAGTGTTCTTTATTCTTAAGATAGTAGAAAAATAGACTAAAAAGTTTGGAGGCTGTTCTAAATAATTGTATTCTACTATATACTTCATTTATCCTTCCTGAGTATCAAAGCTATTTCATGAGGGCCAGTATGTTATATATTTCTAAAATGATTATTTTTCTCATTTCTCTGGCTCAGAGAAATCTGACAAGAACCTCTGCAGCTGCACTGGTTATAGTCTCAGACTGATCCTCAGCCAGGTGCAAGGACAATGGCTGTTTATTAATATACCCCAGGCCAGCTGTTGTCTTAACATGTGCAATGCCCAGGCCCTGGGGATGAGGACTCTATTTTATCTGCAGCCTCCCCCTTCTTGGTAAGGAATAAACTTTGCTATCAGTTTTGAAATAGCTTCTAATAAGTTAAAAAATAAATTTTGTTTTATGCAATGTATTTTTCACCCAAAGCACCAATGATAGACCCTAATGTCTGCTGTGAAATGATGGGTGAAATGATGTATGTCATTTCACTCGAGTCTGCCATGGAAATCAATCCTCCATGAAAGTACCCTGTAATCGGGTATAATTGAACATAATGAACAGGTAAAACATGAAACAGAAGAACTCATTGGCAGGTAATATGTAAGAGGACCAAGGGAATACTCGTAAAAGGGAAACAAGTCAATATAGGTGATATTTCAGTTTTTAAAACTACTAACAAAGTTCTCTAAGGAACCCCCAAAATAGCGAGAGGGGCTCCAGCTTGCAAATAGGCCATACTCTCCATTCTGTCACTTTTAAGTTTGTGCCTTATTCATAAATACTTGATCATCATCATTCATAAATACTTATCATCTAAAATCAGAAAGGCGGCAGAAACCAAAGTATTCTGTGTCAGATTTATTTTATCCAAAGTCATACAATCTTACATTGGGAAGAGACCTTGCAATCTGAACTCCCGTTGAGCCCTGGAATTCCTTCTACCAAGTCCTGAAGCAGATGATCATTTAGCCTTAGACTGACTCCAAACTTGCTTCATCATTTAGCCTTAACTTGAACTCTTCCCATGACAGTGAGCTAAGGCAGGCTACTACATTATTGGAGATTTGTGTTTCCCAGAAATTTCCTTTGTATGTTAAGGTGAATCTTGCTTCCTTATAATTTCTCTCGATTGATCATGGTTTTGCTCTCTGGAAGATTCTACGTTATCATTTGTGGAGAAACCCTTGAGTAGATAGAGTGACAATTTAAGATATCCTAGGTCTGAAGAGTAGACAATTAAGAGAGGTGAAATAAGATACATACTTATATATCCAACGATGCCTTTGGATCAAAATAAATAGCATAGCTCATTATTCCAACTTACATTCACAGTACGTAGTGTATACAGTTAAGATTTAAAGGTATGTCACCCTCAAGTACAATGTGATACCTTCTCTAACTAGACTCAGCCGTCATCCCTCAATTTCTTATATTGTTCCAATTTCTGTGATCTCCCTAGCCTAAAATCAAGCAGGTGAAAGGCTTTGGGAATAAGAGACAGAGGAAAATAATTTTTCCAAGTATTTTTTTCCCTGAAAATATTCGGGAATGGCATTTCTTTTTGCTTAATTTTTAGCCCAATAAACTTGATGTTAAAATTTGTCACATATAAACAGAGAGGCCTTGGGAGACATCTGCATCACTCCAGACTCAGGCAAAACTACAGACTTTGCAAACAACACCTTGAAACTCTACCACTTCCCCTGCTTCTGAGGTTAAAAGCAAGTGCTTGCCCTCATTACTCTAGTTAAGATCTTATCTTCTGTTGTTTTTCTTCCTCTGATAGGCTGCCCTGGGCACAGTAGAAAAGTGCTTTGATATTTGCTTTCCTCCAGGCTCAAACTAAAAGAAGACCATCAGGAAAATACACTCGCACTCACACATACACACCCACGCACGCGCACACAGCATTAGTCTATGCGTTTCTAACTTTCCTTCCTCATTTGTGATGGATAAATCACCATGTCCTCTGCTTTGGGTTTTTATAACCATAACTTCATAAAAGAGATTTGTTCGCTTCAAGTAATTAACTTTTTCTTCCTCTAAACAAATTTCGAAAGGGATATATTTTCAACACTGTAGATTAGTTCTCTCATAGGTTACTAATATGCTGAATTCCTTTTGAACAGCAACGGAGCATACATTTCTATCATATGCTTCAAAGAATATAGCGGACTGAGTTCTAGAAAGCAGGAGTGCTTTCTAGAAATGGATACATTTTTTAAACCAAATGTCCAAATTAAGCCAGATTATGCTGGGAATCTGAGATATTTAAAAATCATTAGAATTGACAGAATAAAGAAATACCTATTTAGGGCTTCCCTGGTGGTGCAGTGGTTGAAAATCCGCCTGCCGATGCAGGGGACATGGGTTCGTGCCCCGGTCCGGGAGGATCCCACATGCCAAGGAGCGGCCGGGCCCGTGAGCCGTGGCAGCTGAGCCTGCGCGTCCGGAGCCTGTGCTCCGCAACGGGAGAGGCCACAACGGTGAGAGGCCCGCCTATCGGAAAAAAAGAAAAAAAAAAAAAGAAAAACCTATTTAAATGCAAAATAATTCTTTTTCTCTTTACCTTTTTAAGGTCAGTGAAAGAGAGTTCTCACAATTTTACAACTGTTAAAAAAATTAAACTATATAACATCTACTTCATAAATATTTATCCAGTTTAGTCTTAAAAAACAAGCCAGGAGGCAGTACTTTCCACGTGTTTGCAAATAAGGAAGCAGGCTGAGGAACGAAGAGCTGAGACAGCCTCAACAACCCAGGAGCCAAACTTGGCGTCTCATGACATCAGAGCCCAGGTGTGTCCACTACAGCATCACTATTATACTGATCTGTGGGTTCACTTTGGTCTGCTATTCCAAATAAAAAGACCCTTGCATTTGCTTTCTAAATAGTTATATTCCAAACATCGTTAGCTTAGTAAATCTTGAAAATTTTCAGATGATTCTTCATTCATGGACTAAGCCAGGTCCTTTGCAGGAGATTTCCAAAAATAAAAAATAAATTGGAACAGATGAACTAAAAGACAAGTTTTAATTTTAAAACTAGTAATTCTAGGGACTTCCCTGGCAGTCCAGTGGTTAAGACTACAAGCTTCCACTGCAGGGGGCACAAATTCAATCCCTGATTGGGGAACTAAGATTCCGCAGGCCGTACAGCATGGCCAAAAAATAAATAAATAAAATAGTAATTCTATGAGATTACACACAGACACACATCAAAGCAAGAAACAAACATATACTTAAATAGACAAATTAGGGTATGTGAGAATCCTGCTTTATGCAAGACACAGTCTCACCCTTAGACAAACATTAAAATGACCTGGAATTTTCAAAAAATAAACTGTGAGAACCTCACCCTCAGAAATTATGATTTAATTAGCCTGGCAAAGAGCTCCCAAATTAAAAGTTTTTCTTAAACTTCTTAAAAAGAACTTCTTTAAAGGTCCCTGGGTCATTCTAATGTACAGCCAGGACTGTGTCTGTGGGGAATTTGGAGAATGGAAGCCAGGCAGAGGACAGTTCCTACTTTTTCTTCTTGAGAGTCAACATTTCTGCTTGTATTAAAGAGATTGTAGTGATAAATACCACAAGAGGCATCCACTGGTATTAGTCTTGGAAGGCTTTTAAAGGAGATGAGGCTTAAGCAGAATTTTGAAAGGGAACAGAGTGTAATTTTACTATGAGAATAGAGGAGCCCAGATTAGGTCAGGGAGTTAGACGTGTAAGAGTGAATTATGTTCAGAGCTGGAACAGAGCTTTTAACTGAGAACAATTAAGGAATACCAAGAAACCCATGATGAAAACTTTGTTTCTTCTAGGCACTCAGTAAATAGTAATTAAATTTCATTGTAATTGAATTGAAGTAATCTTAATGGAAGATCATTAAGTGGCTCAGATTAAGTTCTATATTTATCACTGTGTCCCTGTGTCCGTTTAATCCTGGGTGTGCTCTCAGAGATTCAGAAATATTATGACCCAAGGATCATTCTCTTCACTCTCCCTTCCTACTGCATATTACCTTTATTTGAATGGAAATGCATACTCATAGTAACATCTCCTCCTTATTTTCAGCAGACCAAATGTTACCCTGACCCCACTCAATTAAAGATAATTCTGAGATAATACAAAATTTCCCATTATCCCAAACATAGTGGGTAGCTCTTAAGGTCCTATGATGATGGTCCCATGACCATGGGGGGAAATGGATTATATTAATATTTCACTAAAACATTTCCGCTGAACTTTAGAATCTAATAATACCATTAGAGTTATACCTAGTTCCTTGTTAAAAATTGTAAAATATTTCTCATCCTGTTTTAAATATTACTTTTGTTTCCAAGAGAGAGTAGAGGAAAATAAGGATAGTTTGTGAGGTATGTAAAGAAACTATTCACTGGCTAATTAACTGAGAGTGAAATTTTAATGAGACTTGCTTGAAAATCCAACATGACCTTCCTGTACCATCTTTCCTTGAGGACCATGTCATCAACGCTTAAAGATCAGTACCTGTAGCTCCAATAGCAAACATAGCAGCAGCTGTCATCAACAGGTAGCAAGACATGGCAGGATTAAACAGAGCATCCTTATCATCTTCAGGTGGAAACATGGCATAAGGTATGCTGGACATTAATAGGATCTGTGGGAATGGTGTAATATCTGACCTTGCAAAATATTGAAAGAGTCACAGGCTGTCTTTGAGGCCACTACGCCTCAATCATAAATTTATTCATTCACCCATTCATTCATTCAGCAAACACTGAGACTGCACTATGTGCAAGACGCTGAATAGGCCATGCTACTCTCTGCTGTCACAGGGCTTCGTGGGGGAAAACTGTCAATAAACAAGTAAGCAGATTTAAAATTATAATTAGAAATTGAAAAATAAATATCATGAAGGCAATAAACAGTGGGTAACGTAAGCGACTAATGAGAGGGCACCAGCCCCGCACAGTCAGGAGAAGGAATTTGAGCAGAGGGAAGATTCTAGATGAGGCTGGATGCTAAGGAGCTCAAGGCCAGGTTGTAGGGGACCTCTTTTCTATTTGGCCCAGATCCTCTCTGCTGCCCAAGAACACCTTCTGCAGGATCCAAACCGAGTCGGTGCCTCACTGTCTCCTTTGTGAAAACTATTCTGCAGTAGATTCAGCCTTGTATTGTGCATACGCACATGCGTGTATGCATGTGTGTGTGTGTATGTGTTGGGGGAGATGTTGCTAGCATAATTCAGGTTTTGAAATAAAGTTAATTATTTTTTTTCTCCCACAGTTATAAACTTAATTTTTCAAGAAAACTACATGGGCAATTACTGTTGAGTATTGCTCATCTGGGGAGCCCAAACTTACTGACAGTGAGAAAGCTACCCCAGTGAGACCTCTGAATCCTCTAATTTGCTGAGTTTGGGGGGTGATTTGGGGTGGGGCAGGGAATAGGAGTGCTATAACAAGAGCTTAAAAGGCTGTGATGCATGTCAGCAAGTTAGGGAGTATCTCAAGGGAACTGATGTAAAAAGTCAGTTGTGATGGCTATACCATTTAGCTTTGATGTTCTCAACTCTTTGAACCTAATATCTACTTTTGATAAATATAAAAAGCTCGTATACTCTGTTATGGAGTGAATTGTGTCCCCTCCACCACCCCGCCCCCAAAATATGTTGAATTCCTAACACCCAGTATCTGAAAATGTGACCTTATTTGGAAACGGGGTATTTGCAGATGCTCAAGATGAGGTCATTAGGGTGGGCCCTAGGCTAATATGACTATATCTTCATAAAAAGGGGAAATTTGGACACAGACACAGTCACACAGGGTGAACGCCATATGAAGATGATGGCAGAAATCAGGGTGATGCAGCTACAAGTCCAGAAATGCCGAAGATCGCCAGCAAACCATTAGAAACCACGTGGGAGGTACAGAACAGGTTCTCCCTCAAAACAGCCAAACCTGCTGACACCTTGATCTTGTACTTCTAGCCTCTAGAACTGCAAGACAATGAATTTCTGTTGTTTTAAGCAACCCAGTTTGTAATACTTTGTTATGGCAACCCTAGCAAAACTAATACACAAGACTTCCCATTTTATACCTCTTTATTTTTAAATAATTGTAGATTCATAGGAAGTTACTTTTCCATTTATTTTGAAATTTCAAAAAGACTTGTAGGAATGTGTATAGGTTTATCAAAAGTAGATGTTGGGTTTAAAAGTTTCAAAACTTCAAAGCTAAAGGGTGTAGCCACCACAACTGACTTTTTACATAGGTTCCCATGAGCTGCTCCCTAACTTGCTGACATGCTTGTCAAAAATATGTATCATAGCCCACCCATTCCTGGAAATTCTGATATCCATCATGGTAAGAGAGTATGTATCCCACCTTCACACTGCACAGTTGAGAATCACTGTTCTAGCTTCTCTGAATTATTGGGTGGGCCAAAAAGTGCCTTCGGTTTTTAAGTAAAAATAAAAGACACATTTTTCATTTTCATCAACAACTTTATTGAACAACATATTCACCCTTTTGTTCCACTACCTTCTGCCATTTTTCAGGCAACTTCATAATTCCATCTTCCAAAAATTTTTTATCTTTTTGAGCAAAGAACTGTTCCAGGTGCCTTTTACAGTTTTCCAGGGAATTAAAATTTTTTCCATTAAGAGAATTTTGTAAAGACCAAAATAAATGGAAATCTGAAGGTGTAATGTCTGATGAATGCAGAGGATGTATCAGAACTTCCCAGCCAAGCGGTAACAGTTTTTGCCTGGTCATCAAAGAAACATGTGGTCTTGCCTTATCCTGATGGAAGGTTATGCATTGTCTGTTGACTAATTCTGGACGCTTTTCGTTGAGTGCTGCTTTCAGTTGGTCTAATTGGGAGCAGTACTTGTTGGAATTAATAGTTTGGTTTTCTGGAAGGAGCTCATAGTAGAGGACTCCCTTCCAATCCCACCATACATACAACATCACCTTCTTTGGAGGAAGACCAGCCTTTGGTGTGGTTGTTCATTTCACTTGCCCCATGATCTCTTCTGTTCCACATTCTTGTACAGTATCCACTTTTCATCGCCTGCCACAATTTGTTTTAAAAATGGAATATTTTCATTACATTTAAGTAGAGAATCGCATGCAGAAATACGGTCAGGAAAGTCTTTTTCGCTTAACTTATGTGGAACCCAAACATCAAAGCGATGAACATAACCAAGCTGGTGCAAATGATTTTCAACACTTGATTAGGATATTTTGAGTTTGTCAGCTATCTCCTGCGTGGAATAACATTGATCGTTCTCAGTAAATGTCTCGATTTGATCTCTATCAACTTCAACTGGTCTACCCAGTTGAGCATTGTCCAGAGAGAAATCTCCAGCATGAAACTTTGCAAACCACTTTTTTTTTTTTTTTTTTTTTTTTTGGTACGCGGGCCTCTCACTGTTGTGGCCTCTCCCGTTGCGGAGCACAGGCTCCGGACGCGCAGGCTCAGCGGCCATGGCTCACGGGCCCAGCCGCTCCGCAGCATGTGGGATCTTCCCAGACCGGGGCACGAACCCGCGTCCCCTGCATCGGCAGGCGGACTCTCAACAGCTGCACCACCAGGGAAGCCCTGCAAACCACTTTTGACACGTTCAATCATTCACAGCCCCTTCTCCATACACTGCACAAATCTTTTTTTTGTGTTTCAGTTGCATTTTTACCTTTCTTGAAATAATAAAGCAGAGTATGCCAAAGATGCAGCTTTTTTTCTTCCATCTTCAGTATTAAAATGGCTACACAAAAATTCACCAATTTTGATGTCTTTTTTAAAATGCACGCTGATATGACAGCTGTCACATACAGTCTAACAGAATTGTTTCGAATGAAGTTAAAGACAACTACGTGTGACTAGAGCCATCTTACGGAAAAAAACAAACAAAACTTTTGGCCAACCCAATATATAGGAGTAGGGAGGGAAGGCCTGGGTGCCAGCCAGACCTCTTCTCAACCCCAGAGGAGATCTCCACCAAGATATAATATTGGGGGGAGGTAGTAGAATGCTATACAATGCCCCCCCCTGAAACCTCCACCTGGTGATGTCCAGAAAATACTCTAATAGCAGGCTGGACAATTATTTCCATCCTTAGGCATGAGTATCTGGGAAACCACCAACTTAACAGAGGAATGGGAACCAGGAAGACCAGGAATGGAGACCAGGAAGATCTTTATACCGTCTTGGCCCCAATCCTAATATGTTATGGAGTGACGGAATTTCATCTTGTCTTGGAACTAAAGTTATAGGTAATGTATCATCTTCCTGGGCACGGTGGGGGGTGGGGGTGGGGGTGGTCATAACAAAGTACCACAAACCAGGTGGCTTAAAACAACATAAATATATTGTCCCACAGTTCTGGAGGCTAGAAGTCCAAAATCAAGGTGTTGGCAGAATTTGTTCTTTCTGAGGTCTCTGAGGGAGAATCTGATCCATGCTGCTCTCCTGCCTTCTGGTAGTATGACGCTTGTAGATACATCCCTCCAACCTTCTCTCTTCGTGTGGCATTCTCCCTGTGTGATTGTGTCTGTGTCCAAATTTCCCCAAGTCACAAGACCTGTAATATGAACACCAGTCATATTCGGCCATGACCTCATCTTAACTCGATCTTCTGCAAAGACCCCATTTCCAAATAAGGTCATATTCACAGGTACTGGAAATTAGGATTTCAACGTATTTTGGATAAAGGATGTAATTCAACCCATAACAGGTATCAACCCGGCTCTCTATACCGTGAGAGACAAAAAAGTGTCTATCAGTAAGGTTCTCAGATCAGGACCTGATCCCGCAGCATCAACTACTCAACCATTGGGAAGAAGCTACCATGAGGATGGATACTGTCAGTGGGCTCCCCCTACTGGAAGAGTCAATGGTATGTTCTAACCACTCTCACCCAGCTGCATTTGTACCTGTGTCTCCAGGTAAAATAAGCCAATAATTTTCCTTTCTTGTTCAGTCTTTAGATTCAAGGTTACATTATTCTCATAACATGAATTGGAAGCTTGTCCCTACTTAACTATTCTTTGGAATATTATGTATAAGATGAAAACTATCTGTTCTGTTGCTTGAAGATTCAGTAAACTTGCTTATAAAACCATTTTGGCCTTATGATGTTTAGTTTTGTTTATAGGCAGGTTTTTTTAAACTGCTGATTCTCTTTCTGTTTGCGTGTATGTGTGTCTGTCTATCTCTTTCTCATTCCCTGCTTTATTTTTTAATTTTATTTATTTATTTTTTATAAATTTATTTATTTATTTTTGGCTGCGTTGGGTCTTTGCTGCTGCGCGTGGGCTTTCTCTAGCTGCAGTGAGCGGGGTCTACTCTTCGTTGAGGTGTGTGAGCTTCTCATTGAGGTGGCTTCTCCTGTTGTGGAGCACAGGCTCTAGGTGTGTGGGCTTCAGTAGTTGTGGCACGTGAGCTCAGTAGTTGTGGCTCCCGGGCTCTAGAGTTCAGGCTCAGCGGCTGTGGCGCATGGGCTTAGCTACTCCGTGGCATGTGGGATCTTCCCGGACCAGGGCTTGAACCTGTGTCCCCTGCATTGGCAGGGGGATTCTTAACCAGTGTGCCACCAGGGAAGCCCTCCCTGCTTTATTTTGAATGAATTTGGTTTTATACATTGTCTTTTATTCTTCAACTAGTTTGGAAGTCTTACTTTATATTCCTATTACTTTACTTTCACTTTACTTCTTCTTAAATGTTAACATGCTATGGCAAGTTCTGGTCAAGCTTGTTGTACCTAATTGTTCTTCACCTTTGAAACCCAGGAGACAACTGATTGCATAGCCTACGCATTATTACACAACTTCTGTACCTAGAACCAGATGTTCAACGACATAACTATGTAAAGGCAGCTTTTGAAACCATCATAGCTAATTATGTTGAAATTTGAAAAACTGGGGGTACAAGAAGCTTGATAAACATTGCTTTACCTGAAACAGGCAGAATTCTATTACCCAGTTCAAACCTGTCTGTGAAGCCTTTGGGAAGACTCAAGAAGCCACGCTCACTGAATATATCTTTGTGTCTCATGTTCTCTGTTATGCTTAGAGCTTATCACAGTAAAATGTACCTGGTGCACAATTTATTTGTCAAAGTGCTCACTTTCATCAAGACCTAGAATCAGTCCTCAGCAGAACTAATCTGCCTGGATACTTAACAAAGTCTAAGTACCTGGACTTAGAATACAACACTCTAAAAAAATCCTCCCATCTATCTCACTTACAAACTATTTTCTAGAATTTAGTTTTACCTTGTTTTTAACTCCATAAATAGACATTATTATTTGTTTTACAGACCTATTTTATAATCTTTTTCATATTTTATTTCATTTTTCATCTTGCATTTCAAATTCCTGAGGGCATGTTTGTTGTATCTACTGACTCTCACTCATGGTAGATCATCTCTCTGTTTGTTTTGTGACATTCTGTGTATGTTAGTGACCTTGTTTCACCGGGTTTTATCCTGTGGGAATCCCATCCAGCCTGGGTTGTAGGGCAGTGTCTCCAAGGAAGTTTTGTGTTTTTCTCTGCTCTGACAGGAGATCAATTTTTATGCTAAGTTCTAGATTAGGAGATTCATGTACCATACAGATGGTGAGCAAAGAAGCAGATAATAGTAGACATAGAATGTAATAAATGATAAAGAAAGCCTTACAAATTAGATGTGAAGAAAATAATTTTTTTTAAGTAACCCTGGAAACACAATGAGTGCAAGAATGACTGCAAATTAAAATAAAACTATCTAGGAGGTATGTGGCGGCGTAGACCAGAATGGAATGCAGAATATGACAAAACAATCTAACTATATTACAAATATATGAAACAACCTCACTGAAGGAGGTTGGGGCCAGCAGTGGAGGGAGGCACTGACCTCAAACTTTGGAAACGAGTGGAGTCTGTAAAACTAAAGGCAAAAGAAACTGTATATAGACACTGTACTCTAGCTGATAAAGCTGTTTCCCACAAAATTTGATTTAACAATTCTGCTACTGCTATACATGTATACTGAATTTAAACAATTAAGTAAAAGGATGGCGGATGGTGGCACCCTGATTTCTCACTGTTAGAGTGAGAGATTACAGATAAGCAAGGAGAGGTACCTAGAATGATGCACGTGTTAATGGATTAAAGTCGGAGACAGTATAAATTTATGTTTAACTTCATATAGATGTAGATGGTTACATATAGAAATATGTATAAATATGAGTATATACATGGGTTATTAAACACATATATATGTCCTTGCACAATTCCCTCTACTTTTGTATATGTTTACAATTTTTCCATAGTATAAAGTTTCACCTTACTAAAAATGACTGCACATTTTTAACAACACAGATGCCATATCTATGAAATTGGATAAGTTTTGTTTGTTTAATAAAATCCATTTCTGGAGGTGCTATGGTGGAATATTACACTGATACTCAGCAAATAGAAATATAAGTTTGTAAAACCTTCATGGAAAGCAGTTATGTGTAGATATCTATGTATAATGTATATTTTTATAAATATATATATATATGCATACACACACAGACTTAGAAAGGTCTCGTGTACTTAAACTTTTAGGTTAAGATGGCAGACTGAGTGCATCTTTATCATCATTTTATCCCATATCCCACTGAACTGTATAAAAGATATATGGAAAAGAATACATGAAAGAGTGCAACTAGCTGTCTAGAAAGTTTAAAGAACTGGGAGAGAGTGTAAAATCAAATTGACAAAGAAACTAGAATTAAGGACATGTAACAAAATAGGAATTGGATTGGAGAAGTATGCTACTCTCTGAGAACCTACTGGAAGACTAATAGAACTCCAAGCTTAGAGTAAGAAAATGCAGTGAGCTAGAATAAATCATGGGGCAATCATCATGATAATTACTTAAAAACTTGGAATAT
The DNA here is from genome assembly GCF_000442215.2 of Lipotes vexillifer. Lineage (NCBI taxonomy): Eukaryota > Metazoa > Chordata > Mammalia > Artiodactyla > Lipotidae > Lipotes > Lipotes vexillifer. Next base: position 1,187,254 of record NW_006795376.1, read on the forward strand.
CTAGGCCAGCTTTCTCTACATGTATCTCTCTTCCTCTCTTAATCCTGTTCCCTGGAATATTTGGCCCTAGAATAACGACTCTTTAAAATAAGTAAGATTTTGTGTCGTGGGCCAAAGAGAAACATAGAATAAGCCTGCTTTGAACCCATATGACTCATATGGAAGACTTTCACACCCAGGAGAGAAATTCACTGAACACTTCCCACACTATCTTGGCCCCTAAATGAAATTTGCTTCATCTGACAGTTGATGTTGTTCTAACTCCAACTGCCTGAGTGTCTCCAAAGTCTCTTAGGATTCATGAAGAGAAGGTTAGCATTGGTATAACCTACAGAGAACCCTACAATCAGCCCTTCTATTTGGGGGACAGTCTGCTATGGAAAGAGATTCACAGTTGCTAGGCAAACACAAGCAGACAACCTGAATGATCAACCATGTTCCTTATTACAAACATACATAGAAATCACCAGACATTTGAGGCATGTAAAGGTTGGGTCAAAATGAAAAAACAGCAAGCTTATCCCAGAAGAACCCAAGGTAATATAGGAAAAAGAAGATAAGGTTGAGGACACCTTTTTCAATATAGATTTAAAAGATTGATGAAGATGATAGAAAAGTTAAGCAACATAGATAATATACCTAGCTGAGTAAGAGGTGTTTCAGAAGTAACAAACATCAAGAGTAGAAAGAAATGTGTAAGAGATTAAATATAAAATGATTTCTCTGAACTGAAATATGGAAGCATCATGTCAAAAGGGCCACTAAGTATCAAGCAGGGTAAATGAAAAAAGACGCAGGGGCTTCCCTGGTGGCGCAGTGGTTGAGAGTCCGCTTGCCGATGCAGGGGACACGGGTTCGTGTCCCGGTCTGCTGGGATCTCACATGCCGCGGAGCGGCTGGGCCCGTGAGCCATGGCCGCTGAGCTTGCGTATCTGGAGCCTGTGCTCTGCAACGGGAGAAGCCACAACAGTGAGAGGCCCGTGTACCGCAAAAAAACAAAACAAAACAAAAAAAAAGACACAGGGAGGTAGCCAGCTGCTGCATTCTTTCATCAGGAAAGAACTGACTGTTCATCTGCCTGGAGTGCAGTTAGCTGACAGCCTCCAGCTGTTGGAGCCTTTAGGATCTATTTTTTAGCTTTCGAGTAGAGCCTTTGCCCTTCCCAAGTAGTGCCCAGCCAATGAATTCACATGGCACAGTTTTTTTTCTTTTTTCTTTTTGGCCTCACCATGTGTCATGGGAGATCTTAGTTCCCCAACCAGGGATCAAACCTTAGCCCCTGCAGTAGAAGTGCAGAGTCTTAGCCACTGGACCACCAGGGAAGTCCCTAACAGACACCTTTGTTTCAGAGCCCCTTGCTGGATTGGCCAAGGCTTTGTTCAACCTGTCAGATGACAATCTCACTCCTTTAGTTTCATAAGGGTCAGATCTGTATCGTGATCCAAATGTTCTCCCTGACCAATTCTTCTTCCTCCTCATTATATTTTTCCCAAGCATTACACCCTAATAAGTCTCTTATACTCAAAACACTTTCTCAGCTTCTGGGCATATATCTGGAGAAAACTCTAAATCAAAAAGATACATGCACCCCAATGTTCATAGCAGCACTATTTACAGTAGCCAAGACATGGAAGCAACCTAAATGCCCATTGACAGATGAAGGGATAAAGAAGATGTGGTACATATATACAATGGAATATTACTCAGCCATAGAAAAGAATGAAGTAATGCCATTTGCACAAACATGGATGGACCAAGAGGTGATCATAGTAAGTGAAGTAAGTCAGAAAGAGAAAGACAAATATTTGATATCACTTATATGTGGAATCTAAAAAATGACACAGATAAACTTATTTACAAAACAGAAACAGACTCACAAATTCACGGTTACCAAACGTGGAAGAGGGGGGATAAATTAGGAGTTTGGGGTTAGCAGATACATACTGCTATATATAAAAGAGATAAACAACAAGGTCCTACTTATAGCACAGGGAACTATATTCAATATCTTGTAATAAACTATAATGGAAAAGAATCTGAAAAGAATATATATAATCAACTATACTTCAATTTAAAAGAAAAATTTTAAGCAAAAATCACTTTCTCAGGTCTGTTTCTCAGAGGACACAACTGAAAAAGCTACACAACTGATCATGAAATTTCTTTTTCTTTTTTTTAATTTTATTTTTTCCCCTAAATATAGTAAAGAGTGTTTATTAGAAAACAATAGCAAATATATTGAACAAATAAAAATATCAAAGGCATTTTCTCAAAAATCAAGACTCAGGGGGCGTCCCTGGTGGTGCAGTGGTTGAGAGTTCGCCTGCCGACGCAGGGGACACGGGTTCGTGCCCCAGTCCGGGAAGATACCACATGCCACAGAGTGGCCGGGCCCATGAGCCATGGCTGCTGAGCCTGCGCGTCCGGAGCCTGTGCTCCGCAACAGGAGAGGCCACAACAGTGAGAGCCCGCGTACCGCAAAAAAAAAAAAATCAAGACTCAGAAAGGATGATCATCCTTGCTACTGTTACTTTGTTTTTGCAATAAGAAAAAATTATCAGTGATGTAATAATGTAAACAAAGAGATAAAAGTATCATCATTTACATAATATGATCAAATAACTGGGCAAGTAAAAAGACTCACTTAAAAATAGAGACAATAAAATAGTTTAGTAAGGTGTCAATACAAAGTAAATATTAAATAATGAGTAATTTATCTTTTTAAAATTTAATTTTATTTATTTATTTTTTATACAGCAGGTTTTTATTAGCTATCTATTTTATACATATTAGGGTATACATGTCAATCCCAATCTCCCAATTCATCCCACTACCACCAACATCCCCCCACTTTCCCCCCTTGGTGTCCATACATTTGTTCTCTACATCTGTGTCTCTATTTCCGCCTCACAAACCAGTTCATCTGTACCATTTTTCTAGATTCCACATATATGCATTAATATACGATATTTATTTTTCTCTTTCTGACTTACTTCATTCTGTATGACAGTCTCTAGGTCCATCCACATCTCTATAAATGACTCAGTTTCGTTCCTTTTTATGGCTAATATTCCATTGTATATATGTTCCAAATCTTTATCCATTTGTCTGTCGATGGGCATTTAGGTTGCTTCCATGACCTGACTATTGTAAAATAGTGCTGCAATGAACATTGGGGTGCATGTGTCTTTTTGAATTATGGTTTTCTCTGGGTATATGACCAGTAGTGGGATTGCTGGGTCATATGGTAATTCTATTTTTAGTTTTTTAAGGAACCTCCATACAGTTCTCCATAGTGGCTGTACCAATTTACCTTCCCACCAACAGTGCAAGAGGGTTCCCTTTTCTCCACACACTCTCCAGCATTGGTTGTTTGTAGATTGATGATACCCATTCTAGCCGGTGTGAGGTGATACCTCACACTGTAGTTTTGATTTGCATTTCTCTAATAATTAGTGATGTTGAGCAGCTTTTCATGTGCCTCCTGGCCATCTGTATGTCTTCTTTCGAGAGAAGTCTATTTAGGTCTTCTGCCCATTTTTTTTATTGGGTTGCTTGTTTTCTTAATATTGAGCTGAATGAACTGTTTATATATTTTGGAAATTAATCCTTTGTCCATGGATTCATTTGCAAATATTTGCTCCCATTCTGAGGGTTGTCTTTGCATCTAGTTTATAGTTTCCTTTGCTGTCCAAAAGCTTTTAAGTTTCATTAGGTCCCATTTGTTTATTTTTCTTTTTATTTCCATTACTCTAGGAGGTGGGTCAAAAAAGATCTTCCTGTGATTTATGTCAAAGAGTGTTCTTCCTATGTTTTCCTCTAAGTATTTTATAGTGGTCCATCTTACATTTAGGTTTTTAATCCATTTTGAGTTCATTTTTGTGTATGGTGTTAGGGAGTGTTCTAATTTCATTCTCTTACACGTAGCTGTCCAGTTTTCCCAGCACCACTTACTGAAGTGACTGTCTCTTCTCCATTGTATGTCCTCGCCTCCTTTGTCATAGATTACTTGACCATAGGTGCGTGGGTTTATCTCTGGGCTTTCTATCCTGTTTCATTGATCTATATTTCTGTTTTTGTGCCAGTACCATATTGTCTTCATTACTGTAGCTTTGTGGTATTGTGTGAAGTCAGGGAGTCTGATTCCTCCAGCTCCATTTTTTTCCCTCAAGATTGCTTTGGATATTTGGGGTCTTTTGTGTCTCCATACAAATTTTAAGATTTTTTTGTTCTAGTTCTGTAAAAAATGCCATTGGTAATCTGATAGGGATTGCATTGAATCTGTAGATTGCTTTGGATACTATAGTCATTTTCACAATATTGATTATTCTAATCCAAGAACATGGTATATCTCTCCATCTGTTTGTGTCATCTTTGATTTCTTTCACCAGTGTCTTATAGTTTCCTGGGTACAGGTCTTTTACCTCCTTAGTTAGGCTTAATCCTAGGTATTTTATTATTTTTCTTGTAATAGTGAATGAGATTGTTTCCTTAATTTCTCTTCCGTATCAAGTCATCTGCAAACAGTGACAGCTTTACTTCTTCTTTTCCGATTTGGATTCCTTTTATTTCCTTTTCTTCTCTGATTGCTGTGGCTAGGACTTCCAAAACTATGTTGAATCATAGTGGTGAGAGTGGGAAACCTTGTCTTGTTCCTGATCTTAGAGGAAATGCTTTCAGTTTTTCAACATTGAGAATGATGTTTGCTGTGGGTTTGTCATATATGGCCTTTATTATGTTGAGGTAGGTTTCCTCTATGTCCACTTTCTGGAGAGTTTTTATCATAAATGGGTGTTGAATTTTGTCAAAAGCTTTTTCTGCATCTATTGAGATGATCATATGGTTTTTATTCCTCAATTTGTTAATATGGTGCATCACATTGATTGATTTGTGTATACTGAAGAATCCTTGCATCCCTGGGATAAATCACACTTGATCGTGTATGATCCTTTTAATGTGTTGTTGGATTCTGTTTGCTAGTATTTTGTTGAGAATTTTTGCATCTATATACATCAGTGATATTGGTCTGTAATTTTCTTTTTTTTTGTAGTATCTCTGTCTGCTTTTGGTATCAGGGTGATGGTGGCCTCGTAGAATGAGTTTGGGAGTGTTCCTTCCTCTGCAGTTTTTTGGAAGAGTTTGAGAAGGGTGGGTGTTAGCTCTTCTCCAAATGTTTTATAAAAATCACCTGTGAAGCCATCTGGTCCTGGACTTTTGTTTGTTGGAAGATTTTTAATCACAGTTTCATTACTTGTGATTGGTCTGTTCATATTTTTTATCTCTTCCTGGTTCTGTCTTGGAAGTTTATACCTTTCTAAGAATCTGTCCATTTCTTCCAGGTTGTCCATTTTATTGGCATAGAGTTACTTGTAGTAGTCTCTTAGTATGCTTTGTATTTCTGTGGTGTCTGTTATAACTTCTCCTTTTTCATTTCTAATTTTATTGATTTGAGTCCCCTCCCTGTTTTTCTTGATGAGTCTGGCTAAAGGTTTCTCAATTATGTTTATCTTCACAAAGAACCAGCTTTTAGTTTTATTGATCTTTGCTATTGTTTTCTTTGTTTCTATTTCATTTATTTCTGCTCTAATTGTTATGAATTCTCTCCTTCTACTAACTTCGGATTTTGTTTGTTCTTCTTTCTCTAGTTCCTTTAGGTGTATGGTTAGGTTGTTTGTTTGAGATTTTTCTTGTTTCTTGAGGTAGGCTTGTATTGCTATAAACTTCCCTCTTAGAACTGCTTTTGCTGCATCCCAGAGGTTTTGGATTGTCGTGTTTTCCTTGTCATTTGTCTCTAGGAATTTTTTGATTTCCTTTTTGATTTCTTCAGTGATCTCTTGGTTATTTAGTAATGTACTCTTTAACCTCCATGTGTTTGTGTTTTTTACGTTTTTTCCCCTGTAATTCATTTCTAATCTCATAGCTTTGTGGTCAGAAAAGATGCTTGGTATGATTTCATTTTTCTTAAAAATATCAAAGCTTGATTTTTGACCCAAGATGTGATCTATCCTGGAGAATGTTTTGTGTGCACTTCAGAAGAAAGTGTAATCTGCTGTTTTGGGATGGAATGTCCTATAAATATCAATTAAATCTATCTGGTCTATTGTGTCATTTAAAGCCTGTGTTTCCTTATTAATTTTCTGTTTGGATGATCTGTCCATTGGTGTAATTGAGGTGTTAAAGTTCCCCACTATTACTGTGTTACTGTTGATTTCCTCTTTTATAGCTGTTAGCAATTGCCTTATGTATTGAGGTGCTCCTATGTTGGGTGCATATATATTTATAATTGTTATAACTTCTTCTTGGATTGATCCCTTGATCATTATGTAGTGTCCTTCCTTATCTCTTGTAACATTCTCTATTTTAAAGTCTATTTTATTCTGATATGAGTATTGCTACGCCAGCTTTCTTCTGATTTCCACTTGCATGGAATACCTTTTTCATCCCCTCACTTTCAGTCTGTATGTGTCCCTAGGTCTGAAGTGGGTCTCTTGTAGACAGCATATAGATGGGTCTTGTTTTTGTATCCATTCAGCGAGTCTGTGTCTTTTGGCTGGAGCATTTAATCCATTCACATTTTTTTGTTTGTTTGTTTGTTTGTTTTTTGGGTTTTTTTTTTTTTGCGGTACGCGGGTCCCTCATTGCTCTGGCCTCCCCCGCCGTGGAGCACAGGCTCCGGACGCGCAGGCCCAGCGGCTATGGCCCACGGGCCCAGCCGCTCCGCAGCACGCGGGATCCTCCCAGACCGGGGCACGAACCCGTTTCCCCTGCATCAGCAGGCAGACTCTCAACCTCTGCGCCACCAGGGAAGCCCCTAATCCATTCACATTTGAGGTAATTAGCGATATGTATGTTCCTATGACCATTTTCTTAATTGTTTTGGGTTTGTTTTTGTAGGTCCTTTTCTTCTCTTGTGTTTCCCACTTAGAGAAGTTCCTTTAGCATTTGTTGTAGAGCTGGTTTTGTGGTGCTGAATTCTCTTAGCTTTTGCTTGTCTGTAAAGCTTTTGATTTCTCCATCGAATCTGAATGAGATCCTTTCTGGGTAGAGTAATCTTAGTTGTAGATTCTTCCCTTTCATCACTTTAAATATAACATGCCACTCCCTTCTGGCTTATAGAGTTGCTGCTGAGAAATCATCTGTTAACCTTATGGGAGTTCCCTTTTATGTTATTTGTCGTTTTTCCCTGGTTGCTTTCAATAATTTTTCTTTGTCTTTAATTTTTGTCAATTTGTTTACTATGTGTCTCGGTGTGTTTCTCCTTGTGTTTATCCTACCTGGACTCTCTGCACTTCCTGGACTTGGGTGACTATTTCCTTTCCCATGTTAAGGAAGTTTTCGATTATAATCTCTTCAAATATTTTCTTGGGTCCTTTCTCTCTCTCTTCTCCTTCTGGGACCCCTATAATGCGAATGTTTGCGTATTTACTGTTGTCCCAGAAGTCTCTTAGGCTGTCTTCACTTCTTTTCATTCTTTTTTCTTTATTCTGTTCCATGGCAGTGAATTCCACCATTCTGTCTTCCAGGTCACTTATCCGTTCTTCTGCCTCAGTTATTCTGCTATTGATTCCTTCTAGTGTATTTTTCATTTCAGTTATTGCATTGTTCATCTCTGTTTGTTTGTCCTTTAATTCTTCTAGGTGTTTTTTCTTTAATTCTTCTAGGTCTTTGTTAAACATTCCTTGCATCTTCTCTATCTTTGCCTCCATTCTTTTTCTGAGGTCCTGGATCATCTTCACTATCATGATTTTGAGTTCTTTTTCTGGAAGGTTGCCTATCTATCTCCACTTCATTTAGTTGTTTTTCTAGGGTTTTATCTTGTTCCTTCATCTGGTACGTAGCCCTCTGTCTTTTCATTTTGTCTGTCTTTCTGTGAATGTGGTTTTTGTTCCACAAGCTGCAGGACTGTAGTTCTTCTTGATTCTGCTGTCTGCCCTGTGGTGGATGAAGGTATCTAAGAGGCTTGTGCAAGCTTCCTGATGTGGGTGATTGGTGGTGGGTAGAGCTGGGTGTTGCTCTGGTGAGGAGAGCTCAGTAAAACTTTAATCCTCTTGTCTAGAGATGGGTGGGGCTGGGTTCCCTCCCTGGTGGTCTTTTGGCCTGAGGCGAACCAACACCAGAGCCTACAGGCTCTCTGGTGGGGCTAATGGCCAACTCCAGGAGGGTTCATGCCAAAGAGTACTTCCCAGAACTTCTGCTGCCAGTGTCCTTGTCCCTGTTGTGAGCCACAGCCACCCCCTGCCTCTGCAGGAGACCCTTCAACACTAGCAGGTATGTCTGGTTCAGTCTCACTTCCAGGATCACCGCTCCCTCCCCTGTGTCCTGATGCGCACACTACTTTGTGCATTCCCTCCAAGGGTGGAGTCTCCATTTCCCCGCAGTCCTGTCAAAATCTCGTAATCAAATTCTGCCAGCCTTCAAAGTCTAATTCTCTAGGAATTCCTCCTCCCATTGCCAGACCTCAAGGTCGGGAAGCCTGACATGGGGCTCAGAACCTTCACTCCAGTGGGTGGACCTCTGTGGTATTAGTGTTCTCCAGTTTGCGAGTCACCAACCCAGCGACCATGGGATTTGATTTTATTGTGATTGAACCCCTCCTACCGTCTCATTGTGGCTTCTCCCTTGTCCTTGGACATGGGGCATCTTTTCTGGTGAGTTCCAGTGTCCTCCTTTCAATGATTGTTCAGCAGTTAGCTGTGATTCTGGTGCTCTCGCAAGAGGGAGTGAATGCATGTCCTTCTACTCTGCCATCTTGATCAATCATGAAATTCCAAAAACATATTAGAAAACAGAAGAATGAGAATCATATTGGCATCAGACTTATCAGCTGCTAGACAGGGTGTTTAAATAATAAACCACTTTCCACAAACCTTTAAGGATAACAGATTTTATGGCTATACCATAGCTCTATATTCAAACTATATGATTCAAAGGGGAAAATGATACACATCTATAAAATCAGAAAGCTTGCCTTCCACATATAATTTTTGAAAAAATTTCTTAAAGATTTTTCTCCAGAGAAAATTTAAATTAAATAATAATAGAAGGGTGTTATTACTTAAATCTATTTTGTTTACAAGTAACAGGAATCTATGTGAACTAGCTTAGACAAAAGGGCAAGTTATTATAAGAATGCTAATCTATTTTTCAAAATCTATCTTAGATTGAGTCCCCTAGAAACCAAAGCCTGATGCAAAAGTTTATGTGCTCCTATTTAATTAGAGCATGCAAGCCTGGGAGGAGTGAGGGGAAAGAAAGCCTTAAGGGAAGGAAGGAGAGCCAAACGAGGGTATGTTACTAAGCTGGTCGTCCCTTGTTGTCTAAAGAGTGATCTGGCAGGAGTATCTATTTTCCAGGAGGCTATGTGGATGAATATCAGAACAGTCTATTCAACAGCTCCTGACTCCATTGGACAATGGTTTGCCCCACAAAGAGGTGACTTCTCTGCACTTCCGGGTGGTACCGTCATAAATGGGCACGACACAGATCCTGAAATTTCCCATGCTGCAGGTCCAAAAGGGAAGCCCCAGGAAGGAGGTAAGAGGAGGAAAGTGAGAGTCAAGCAGTGCAGACATGCGGCAGGCCTTGTCTGGTTGTGCCTAAGTGAAGTTAGAGCTCATCCAGAGCTACTTGCTTATTGGTATAAACAATTGTTCAAAGACTCCAGAGACAGGCGGGGCTGAAAGGATCTGAAGTGCGCTTTAGAGGTTGTCTGATACAGAGTCCAGGAGTAGGGATGTAGTTGGACCTCTGCAACAGACTAGAAGCAGTGCCTGGGACCCAGGAGGAGCATCGCTGCTCCTGTTACCATTTCTCTTTTTCTTCTCTCTGTAGGTCAGCTTTATTCTCTTTGACCACAGATGGACTTTCTCAGAAATGAAGGGCAATTGGAAATACATGAGAGAATAGCCTTGAACAAACCAAAGATGATGAGAAGTATGTTTAAGTCAACTCTCTGAACCTAAGTTTCCAAAAAATGAAACAATCAAATAAATAACTAAAAGGGACACATCGTATAACTAGGTAGGAAGGCACTTATTATAAAGTATCAATAATTCTAAATTAGTGTATAAAATGTATTGCCATCCCAATCTCCATTGTAATGGAATTTGGAGTAGGATCTTAAAATGATTCTGATTTTTAGCTAGAGAAAGAGTTTAACTTTTAAAAATGAAAATCAATGGTAATATGAAGAAATTAGACTTTCCAGCTATTAAAATATATCTAATTATACTTGCTTCATGACAAGAATAAATAGACCATGAGAGATCAATGTACAAAATAATTTATCAGGAATGTCTCTGGTCATTATGCAGACATTAAAATCCAAGTTATTAAGCTGATACTGAATCTGATAATACCTGAGTCTGGAGCTGTCATAGTTTTACCTTGTGCTTTTACTAATCTAAGTCTTTGGCATTTAGGAATTTCTCATTCTTCCTTGTAAACACAAGAAAGCATTAAAAATGTTATTTATCTGAATCCATTCTACATGGTGAGAAGTGAATTTATAACCTCTTCACTCAAGAGGGAAGCCAACAGCCAAACTGAGCCTTGAACGTCCTAATTCAACTCTAACTTTCTCAGGGAATGGAGCTTATATCTCAGTTTGGGTCAGAGGTCCACCAGAGGTCCACAATCAACTGTAACTTGAGTGACAAAGTCACATATAAGAATATGGCTGGGGCTTCCCTGGTGGCGCAGTGGTTGGGAGTCCGCCTGCCGATGCGGGGGGCGCGGGTTCGTGCCCCGGTCCGGGAGGATCCCACATGCCAAGGAGCAGCTGGGCCCATCAGCCATGGCCGCTGAGCCTGCGCGTCCGGAGCCTGTGCTCCGCAACGGGAGAGGCCACAACAGTGAGAGGCCCGCGTACCGCAAAAAAAAAAAAAAAAAAAAGAATATGGCTGCTCCCACTGTGACCTTGTGGATTGAGCAAGTAAAGAGGAGATATTCCCAGAAAAGCAAGAAGTAGCAGAGAAACTTGTAAAACTTAGAGTTAAGTTGAAATGATTGTCAACAATGTGATTTCAAAGTTCAAAGCAATTACTAAGAAAGAATTTCTAAGATAATAGAAGCATAATACTGATCATCAGGAAACAGAAGTCCAGGTGATTTTGCAATAAGAGATGGTTTATTTGTTTGGGAGGGAAGCTATGTATATTAATTACTCCTTAATAGAAAATTATGTGCTAAATCCCCTGTATTTCATGCATACTTTATAGTAAGCAATCATTACATTTGCAATTTTTAAAAAATAATGAGGATAAAAATGTTCATATTCTATGATCCAGTTATTTTACTGGTAGGAATCTATCGTGAGAAATAATTTGAAATGCAAACAGACATGCACAGGATGTTATTATTTATTTATAAGCATAAAAATTGAAAATAACTTAAATGTCCAAATTATGGAGAAATTATTTTAAATGACTATTGATATATTCATAGAAAATATGCTACTAAATCATTACAATGATGTTCCTAAGAGTTGTTAATAATGAAAAAGGTTTTTAGACTAAGCTAAAAAAAACTAAATATGAAATTGTATAAACTCAAATAAGTGGAAAAAAATGAATTTTGTGATGCCAGAAAACACATCAAAATCCTAGTTCGAGAGTCAGGACAACAAATGATGTCAGCAGTTCTTGGGGTTTGGGGGAGTCTTTCTCTAGAGGAAGAAATGAGAGAGAAGTTATCCCTTACAAAATGACAGATCCATGTACAAAACAGGTAGCCAAGGATATCTTTGGCCTTATGTAGACTTTAAAATTCACATTCCTAAGCCAATACTGAATCTGAGGTCAACCAACTGGATGCATGAAGATCACACCTTCAGGAACGGAGCGCTCATTTTCCTAGTAGCTTGGAATATTGGCAGCTGGTGGCTCTCAGATGAGTGGCTCTCCATGAGTTGCCATCAGCCAGACAGAGCCACCTGACCCCATGACTGAATAATGGGTCAAATGAAACAACCCTGAAGGGTTTTCCAGTTCCAGAGCTCCCCACAGAATCAGCTGCCTCCCTCTGCCCAAGCCGACTTTCTTCACTCTCCTCACTCCCCAATAAACTTTCCGCATACAAATATTTATCTCCAATGTATGGCACTAACACAGAGGAAAGCATATAGGATCCTAATATAGGATAACAGGATCCTGATTACCATGTGCAAGGCCATGGATCCAACCCTTAGACTTCTTGGTTATATGAGCTAATAAATTTCCTGTTTACTTAAGCTCTTTGGTGTGGGGTTCCTGTCACTTTCACCAAAAGAGACTTGGCTAATTATAGCACCCTGGATACAAGTCTCAGAAATAATCTAGTGTAACCAGCAGAGGAATGCTTATACATTCATTCAGCAAATATTACGGAGCCTCTGCTCATCTACTTCTTGCCAGGTTCAGTTCTAGGCACTGGGAATACAGAAGTGTGTAATTCAATGTCCCTGTTCTCAGAAGGCTAACATTTAAGTGGGGAGAAGAGAAAATAAGCAAATAAGAAAATAAACATAGTGTAGAACTTTGAGAAAAGGCTACCCATCCACAGTTGGCCCTAAGGGATTAGAGTGCCACAGAGATTGGCTCTGTTAAGTTGGCCATTCCCAGGTTCTGTACCTATGCCAAAATGTCTCCTTGGAGAGCTACTGTGGCCTATTGAGAATCATCTACAGGAACTAGTATGGGCCTTGCAATCAACACGCTACCCTCCAGTGCTCCTTTGACCAAGGCTTAACCAGGCAACTCTGGAGACTGCTACATCAGATCCTGACATTCTGGAAAATCTGTCTCTACGGACTTCACCTCAGTCTACCTTTCTTAGCTCATTCCAAGTGCCTTATGTGAATTATTTCATTTAGCACTCAAAACAACCCTGTGAGGTGGGTACGACCATCTTAATTGACATGTAAGAAATCTAAGTCATAGAGAGAATAAGCAATTCATACCACCACTGAGTGGTTCTGAGCCCAGTCAGTCTGACTCCAGAGACCTTAGGGCCCCTTTGAAAGCCTGCACAACTTAGCAAATCTTGGCCCAGGGGTCATAACTTTCAGGGTGACTGTCAGAACCGTATCTGGGTCTGTGTTTCTTGGCAAGGTCAAAATCATGAGAAAAGGGATTAACATTTACTGGGCACCTACCTTGTTCCAAATACTTTCCATGTGTAAGGTCATTTAATCTTATAAAACAAACCACCCTGCAAGGTTACCATCAGAGTCCCCATTTTTCTCATGAGGAATTAATGCCAGCACAGGTTAAAAATATGTCCACAGCTCTAAAGAGTGCTAGAGATGGATTTCAGACCTGGATCTGGCTGACTCCAAAATATACGCTCTTACTATGATTACAATTGCACCATGGTACTTTCCAAGTCGACAGTCATCTGGATCCACTGAAGTTTAGTTGTTTACTTTGATTCAGCTTCCTCTGAATGCATCTGATGTTACTGAAACATCAGATGTCATTGAAACGTCTGAACAGGATTCTTTATCTTGAGAATTGAGAACATACAGAGATTAATTGAGAGGAATCCAGGCTACACTATAGATGTGCCAAGTTTTTAACGTGGACATATATTTGTGTTCTGTTACCAATAAGGAGTAATACACAGGCATGGTTTCCATGTGATCAACACATACTTTCTCATCAAAGGACTGGTGAGTGTATCCAGACACAGATGGATATGGACACAGCCTCAGTCCTAGTCAAGGTCCTCAGCCTTGCCCTCTCCTGTATTCTAGGCTTGACCTGGCCATATTACTCTGTCTTTGGCAGTAGTCAGGACTTTGCAGGATTTTCCCCAAATATCCTTAGGCCTTTTGCCTTTTCTCAGGTGACCACCGTTACTTCAATGTTTTTATCTTGTACCTCCTGTCACCGTGGAATTCATGTCCGTTCACAACAATACCAAACCTATCCCTGAGAGCCAGACTCTCGGTGAGGTCCCAAAGCTAGGACTCCTGATTTGATCTGTGATTCTTTATCCTTCGCTCTGCCTTCTCAAAACTGTGATTTCTCTCTGCTCACCAGCCCCCAAAGACAATCTCCCAAGAGGACACGTCTTGGCTGCAAGACCTCAAGATCAGTAACCTCTGTCTGGCGCTCCTCACCCTCTGGTCCACTCCTCCCACCAGCCTCAGTAAGCCTTTGCTCTT
>NW_006795376.1:1201421-1202511 GCF_000442215.2 Lipotes vexillifer
TCTTTCCCTGGGTGCTGCTATGGCTCACTCGACTTCTCAGCTCCAAATGCTCCTGTGTCTTCCAGAATCTTGGGTCCCCGCTCACACCTTCCTGGGAAGAGCGACTTCTACCATCCCTGTCATTTTTGGAGGGGAGGATTAAGTTCCTTAGGAATAGATGACTCCTTTCTCTAGAGTTGCTTCCTAGATCTCCTTTGAAAAAATCTCTCTTCTTCCAAAGCTTCAGGGCAAGAAACAAAAAGGTCTTTACTTAATATGCAGACCTTGCAACTAGCCCTCCAACCACCATCCCTGTGGAGAGCCCTTTTCCATGCTTAAAAAATTCTTTTACTTTTTCACGCTCTACCCCCTTGCATATGGGTTATACATTTTTATCACAACATTATAAACTATTTAATGTATCTTTTAATATATTTAACATCATTACAGTGGACTAAAGGAGCTGCTGCTGCTTCTTAAGAACTAAGGTTAACTGCCAAATGTAGACTTGAACTTCAGGGCTGATAGTAAACACTATTTTCTTGTTATTTTACCATGAGATATTTGTAAGTGCTCTGATAATAACATATCGGTATATGCTTATTCTTAATGCCATTTCCTCCAAAAATGAACATTTAAAAAATTTAAACATAATTCCTGTCCATTACAATTTCACAATGTGGTTTGTAATTGTTCTCTGAGAATAAAAGAAATAGCTTCTACTTAATGAGAATTTACTATGTGCCATGTTCTGCCCTAAGCATCTCACAGACGTTACCTCATTTAGTCCCTCAAGAACACTAAGAGGCTGGTATGATCATAATGATTCCCAATGAGTTAACTGAAGGTCGGACGAGTTAAATAGCTCTAGCAGAGTCCCAGAACTAGGCCACAGTGGAGCTTGACTGCAAAGTCCAAACTTAGCTATCGAGTGGCATTGCCTCCCAAAACCAGGTAAAGATTAAAAAAGTGTGTTTCAGGTGCCTGGATGTGAGAGAGAGACAGAGACAGAAATAGAGAACCAGGGGGCAGGGGGGTGTGAAGGGAGGAGCAGAGAAATATGTAAAGGAAGAAGTCCTACTTCATCTCGGACCCTCCTACCCCATCACAT
>NW_006795376.1:1202521-1207651 GCF_000442215.2 Lipotes vexillifer
CATCTCGGCCCCTCCTACCCCATCACATTTCCCTACATAGATCCTCCACTGTGAACAATGATGGGACTACCGCTAAGACTTAGAACATTCCACTTAGTTATCATGATAACAGAAGGGACACCTTTCTTTTTTCTGACCTCTGGAAGGAACTCATCTTTTGTTCTCTCATGAAGTAATCTCCTCAAAACTTCCTTTACTCATAACCTGCATTTTCAAATCACAAATGTACTCAAGATTCAAATCTACAGGTGGACCTCAGTATATGAAAAGTAAGCATGATTTGCGCAATTTTGTTTGCCGGGACATCGCAGGCTTAAAAACAGGCTGGCCTTTTCGTTATCTATAGCATATCATTTACGTAGTTTTATCAGGTTACAGGAAAAATCCTTAAGATACAGTACTAATAATCAGATCTGTCTTGATTATTTAAATGTGGTCCATGAGAAACAAAAGAGCAAATGAGCCAGATAATCCTTTTCTTTTTTTCAGATAATCCTTTAAATCCAAATCACATGTTCGTGGTAAGGTACCCACAAAGTTGAATTCAGTTTTTCCATCTTGCAGCCTACAAAATTACCGTTTGGTGTATTGCCACTTTACAGTGACAAACAGGCAGCCACTTTGCCCAGATTTCATTGTACAGAGGGTTGTAGTGTTAATAATAGCATCAATAGTGAGTCATCCTAGTGGCGGCAGCAGCAATAGCAATCTTGATATTATATTTATTGCATGAAGATGCTATTATTAAGGCTACGAAACCAGAACATGGCACATCTATCTTGTCATCCTGCCATTTATCTGGGAAGAAGCAAATGGCTCCTGTTCCATGCCAGAGTAGGTCCAAGAAGCACTGATTTGTCCTTAGTCCAATGGTAAAATGATGGGGTCTCTTTAACCCCTCTCCCATTTCACGGATCTGGTGCTGGCCCTTGAGAACTGTGTGGGCTCAGTCTGTATGGCCTGATCCTGCCGGAGGTCTTGGGAGCTCCTTCCACTGTACGATGACATTCACAAAAATTCCTTTCCAGTGCATAAAAAGACTCTGGAATTTTCGAACACCCCCTCCCCCAAGTTATAGGGCTTAAGGACTTCTAACTGTGCAATAAGATCTCCTAAATTAACATCAGTGAGAGTCATAGTGAACTCCCTAATCTAAGTAAATGCACTCTGTTATAACCCTTGTGATGGATACTGTGGGTTGGTTAACTCAACATGCAACCCATCTCATTCTGGATGGAATGATCAGAAATCTAAGAATGATCTTTCCAAAACTCCCTTGCAGCTGGGGTTCTGGATATGACTTGTATTCTGTCAAGTGCATACAATCTTGTGAGAAATAGGAGGCAGAAATGAGGCAGAGGCCATATTCCTGCCATGTTCTGGTCATTTTTTTAATGCAGTAATGTTCAGGGGCCTGTTCTCAGCTTCCTAAGTGTCATGAACGGTTGGAGCAGCAAAGATGATATCTTGATTCCAGTTTCCTGGCCACTGGAACACAGCGGAAAAGCTGTGGTCCTGAATTCATGACTCTAGTGGCAGTCTCAGGAAGAATACCTCCCCCGGGTGTCAGATCCATATCATTCTTGGACCCTTAAAGCAACCCAGGCCTTCAATCCTGTACCCACAGATACAACTGTAAAAGCTGTCTACCCCAGGGAAGGCACACTCTCCAGTGCCCCCCTCAGATGCAGTCAGAGGGCTTAATGGACCAAGAGAGGAAAGCCAGGGACCATGAGGGGTGATGGACAGGGGTGCTCCTCCCAAGGAGAAGATGCAGGGTCTAATCAAGTACCTTAGTTCATCACCCAAGTTTTCACAGCTCCTACCTAGCAAGAAGAATTTATAACTCCCATTGACCAATGACCTCACCATGTGCTTCCTGTCCTCTTTTCCAAATGATATTATTTATTGAAGTTACCTTGTTTCTACTTCTCCTTTGTATTTTGAGCATAGGTGGAGGGAAGAACATTTTCTATTTATTTATGGACCAACAAACCAAATGCTCCATTGCCAGCCCAACTAAAGTACACCGTGTATCACCCAGAGCTCTTGCACTTGGAGCTGGCTGTAGTATCTGGAAGGGAGTTTGAATTGCCTCCTTTAGGGGAGTGAAAGTGTTCAGTGTATGGGAAGAAGCATATGCATATGTGGAAGGCAACAGAGGAGAACCATGGCACAGACCTAATGTCCACCACATCCATTTTTCCCTTTAATGCTAGAACTCCCAAGTTCTAGGGGCCATATAACTGCCAAGGCATACAAAAAATCTCTCAACAGTCCTTACAGTTTGGTGCCCTCATATTACTAAATTCTGGCCAATGGGAGGTGGATAAAAGTGATTTATGCCTCTTCAGAATGGTGGCCCCCAAAAGGAAGGCATGTGTGCTCTCCTGCTCTGTCCCCCTTTCTGCTGTGTGGTAAATGAGGAGCTTTGGGAAAGAGAAGACGCTTATTGAGGGTGACAGAGCCTCCCACTGACCTTGACCTGATTAATTCTGAACTGTTACATGACAGATTTATACTGTTGTCTTATTCGAGCCACTGTTTTGTTATAAGAGCCCATCTTGTATCCTAATGTTCGCAGTTTACTAGACTAATGCAGAAACAAATGCAAAAGTTAATGACTAGTTGAACATGGCAAAATCTAGCCAGACTAGATATTAGAACCACATATAATAATTACCAGTTGTTGGGACTTCTTGTGGTCCAGTGGTTAAGACTCCACATTTCCACTGCAGGGGGAAGGGGTTTGATCCTTGGTCAGGGAACTAAGATCCCACATGCCCTGCGGCATGGCCAAAAAAAAAAAAAAAGAAAAGAAAAGAAAAGAATTACCAGTTGTTACCATTACTCCTGGGACCTTGCTTTTCTGTAGCATCTGTGGTGATCCCTAAGGCATCTTTTTTTTTTTTTAACATCTCTATTGGAGTATAATTGCTTTACAGTTGTGTGTTAGTTTCTGCTTTATAACAAAGTGAATCAGCTATACATATACGTATAGCCCCATATCTCCTCCCTCATGCGTCTCCCTCTCACCCGCCCTATCCCACCCCTCTAGGTGGACACAAAGCACCTAGCTGATCTCCCTGTGCTATGCGGCTGCTTCCCACTAGCTGTCTATTTTACATTTGATAGTGTATATATGTCCATGCCACTCTCTCACTTCGTCCCAGATTCCCCTTCCCCCTCCCTGTGTCCTCACGTCCATTCTCTACATCTGCATCTTTATTCCTGTCCTGCCCCTAGGTTCTTCAGAACGATTTTTTTTTTAAGATTCCATATATATGTGTTAACATATGGTATTTGTTTTTCTCTTTCTGACTTATTTCACTCTGTATGAAAGACTCTAGGTCCGTCCACCTCACTACAAATAACTCAATTTCATTTCTTTTTATGGCTGAGTAATATTCCATTGTATATATGTGCCACATCTTCTTTATCCATTCATCTCTTGATGGACACTTAGGTTGCTTCCATGTCCTGGCTATTGTAAATAGAGCTGCAATGAACATGACTCTTTCTGAATTATGGTTTTCTCAGGGTATATTCCCAGTAGTGGGATTGCTGGGTCGTATGGTAGTTCTATTTCCTAAGGCACCTCCTCCTCTCCCTTTTCAGGTTCTGATGTCCTTGTGATCTCTCCACTGACCCTTTCTCTGAACCCATTAGTATGAAATAAGTAGGGAATAGATGACAACTCACATATATTGAGCACTTTCTCTATGCCTGACACTATACATGGTGTGAGGTAGACTGTATTATCCTCCGTACTTCTCAGATGAGAAAAGTGTGGTTCAGAGATATTTATTAACTTCTCCTAAAGTCACTTATCTATTGACTGGTGAGATCTGGCTGAAAATCAGTCCCTCTCACTTTAAAACTTAAAGGTGTACAGTTATACCCAGATCTTTTAGTGTAGTTTCAGGTGTCTTTGAGTTGGGCAGGAGAGTGGATTTCCTATTTGTGTTCTCTGTGGAGCCATTGAATGAATCATGGCACAGAAATATCCACACACTTCTGGAAGCACACTAAACTTTCAACTCCTTTGGGGACTTTTAATTAATGTAATAATGATACCATTATAATGCAAGTGACCATGGTGGCTTTCTTTCTTGCATTAATTATTAAACACTCCAGACATTTTCCAATATATCAAGCACTCTCCTTTAGGAGTATTTAGTTCAGTGCTTGCCATGCTGTAGATTTACTGAAAAGAGCATGACATCCTAATGAAATCAACATAATCATAGCCAACAATTAAACAAAATATAATAAGAGTATACAAAAAAATATCAGGGTGCATTGCAAATAATATAGGTGAGCATTATTTTGTGAAAACATAGATGGATAGATCAATAGATAGATAAATAGAGTTTCCTAGTATAACAAAACACCACAAACCGGGTGGTGTTGGCACAGCTACGTTCCCTCTGAAGCTTCCAGGGGAGAATTCCTCCTTGCCTCTTCCTAACTTCTGCTGGTTGCTGGCAATCCTTGGTCTTCCTCGACTTGTAGCTGTATATCTTCCAATCTCTGTCCCCACCTTCACATGGCCTTCTTCCTGTGTATGTGTCTCTGTGTCTCTTCTCTTCCTACAAGGACACCAGTCATATCACACTAAGGGCCCAGCCTAATGCAGTATGACCTCATCTTAACTTATTACATCTGCGACAATCCTATTTCCAAATCAGGTCACGTTCTGAAATTCCAGGTGAACGTGAATTTAGGGGGACACTATTCAACCCAGTAGGATACATATGTATATATTTGTGTACTAATGTGTATGTGTGTGTGTACTGGGGTCAGTAAAAAATGTATTTCATATGGGTCATGACCACAAATACAAAATTCTCTGATTCTAGTTGAAGGGGGCATAACATTCCCTTG
The DNA here is from genome assembly GCF_000442215.2 of Lipotes vexillifer. Taxonomy (NCBI): domain Eukaryota; kingdom Metazoa; phylum Chordata; class Mammalia; order Artiodactyla; family Lipotidae; genus Lipotes; species Lipotes vexillifer. The sequence continues at coordinate 1,207,409 of NW_006795376.1, forward strand.
TGAAACCTGGCAAAATATCACAACACATAGTGAACACCAGTCCTAGGAGGATGCAAAGTAGAGATGAGAACTGGGTTATATGTAGCTCAGAACAAACACTCAATATAACACCCACTCTCACTCTTAATTTGGCAATAAAAATATCATTGTCTGGGGCTTCCCTGGTGGCGCAGTGGATGAGAGTCCGCCTGCCGATGCAGGGGACACGGGTTCGTGCCCCGGTCCGGGAAGGTCCCACATGCC
>NW_006795376.1:1207947-1210599 GCF_000442215.2 Lipotes vexillifer
AAAAAAAAAAAATATATATATATATATATATATATATATATATATATATATCATTGTCTGGATCAGCGAATGGAGCTTATCATAAAATTTGGGAATCAGACAATATTTTAAATTACTTTGGTGACGGTTTTTACAGTGTCAGTGAACATCATGAATAGTAATTGTTTTGCAGCCACTCTAGTGATCTGAAGCTGGATTTGAACTAGTAACCTAGAAAGGAGTTTCTTGAGCACACTCATAATACTTCAAGGACTTCAAAGATCACTTAGTTATAGTGAGAAAACAGAAGAGTTCAATTAGATATTATTATGAATCCCACACAATCAAGGACTAGAAATTCACTGTAAAAAAAGTTTCAAGGATACAAGGCGCAACCCACATATTTCTTTTTTTAAATCTATTTCACATCAAAGTATCAAGCTTTCCTAAGCTAAAAACCTCACACTATATTGCTGATAGAGTTAGAATTAATTGGGAAAAAGCTGAAGCAAATATAATAAAGTGGCAATATCTACTTTTGGTAAGTTGAATGTGGACTCTTCTCATAATATTCTTCATGCCTTCTTTTTTTTTCTTCATATCTTCTTGTACATTAAAAACATTCCTTTCTCGACAAATACCATATGCTATCACTTATATGTGGAGTCTAAAATATGACACAAATGAACTTATCTACAAAACAGAAACAGACACAGACACAGACACCACAGATTTGTGGTTGCCAAGGAGGCAGGGTGGTAGGGATGGATTGGGAGTCTGGGATTAGCAGATGCAAACTATGTACGTAGAATGGATAAACAAGTTCCTACTGTATAGCACAGGGAACTATACTCAATAACCTGTGATAAGCCATAATGGAAAAGAATATGAAAGAGAATGTATATACATGTATAACTGAATCACTTTGCTGTACAGCAGAAACTAACACAACATTGTAAATCAACTATACTTCAAGAAAATAAATTTTAAAATGAATACTGAAAAACCCATTTATTTCTCTTTTTAAGAAATCAGTGATGCCAAACAGTGTTATTGTGCTTATTCAGACCTCGAAGACTCGAGAGGTGGCTGCCAGGGTCCATTCTCAGAGCCCCTGACTTCCTTCTGTGGCCACCTGTACAAGCTCTTCCTTACCCGTTCTCTTGCTCTTGAACGTAACAGAAATTGACTTCAAATTCAACGGAAGACTTAGACCTCTAGACCTCATTTAGGTGTGGTGTCCAGGTCTATCCTGGCTTCTCTTCTTTGGCCACTCTTTAGCCTCAGAATGCCTCCCAGGATCAGTTTTCAAGGAGCCCCCAAAGAGCTCATCACAATAATATCTCATCCTAGAAAAACTGTGGCTCTGGAGGAGGGGCGGGGCCCAGAAAACAAACGTGTGTTGTGCATGGCCAACCTACACGGGGCCTGGAGCCCAGGAGAGTCTGAAGGACCAGCTTTCCATGAATGACAATAGGATATATTAGTGATCTTCAAATTACAGTTTTGCTCCACAACCTAAAGAAGCTTATGGGTTTTGCATAAAGACTTTGCAAAACTGTGTACCTCTTCACATATTTTAAAAGCTGATTTCAGGAGTACTGTTTATCATAAGTTTTAATGGTTGCAAGAATATCATTTCCAGTGTGCATTAAATATTGATGCATTATTATAACTGTTACCTCAGTCTTTTAAAAGTAGCCAATGGAATTGAAATATCCTAGCAGTTTGATACCCACACATGTCTGTTTTTAAAAGAGCTGAACAAGAAATTCCATTTAGCAGTCAGAAATTTTACTTTGTTCCTTGCTAAGTCCATTCAACCTCTTCCACATAAATTTACCCAAATGTAATATCATTCTATGTTCGAGTCTTTTCTAGATCATCATATTATCTGCAAGGCAAATGTGTATATACATTGAAATTTTTTTGCTTTATGTGCCCATAATGCTTTAAATGTTAAAATTTTCTATCATTACAATTACTAGTACACAGTTGATCAAAAAAATCAATACGCTGACACTTTAGGTAGATAATTATTAAACCTAAAAGAAGTTTTTTGTAGGAAATGCATCTCTTAATGAGATGAATGAGGGTGTGTTTTTAAAGTTAGTTCATGTATCCATCCATGAGTATTATTATTACTAACATAATAAAGACTTGGCATTGTTTTATTCCTATTTTTGATTTGTATAAGTGTAGGGACTAAGAAATCTTGTTGAGATAAATAAATATACTGGGAATAAAAAATATTTTGCTGAAATACAGTTATTCAATTCTTTGAACTCATTCTATGTCAAAAGCACCTAGTGATTTGTTATAAAATTCTTCTTTGTGTTCTGTCAAATGACAACTTGATTAGGTTTGCCTTCAATTTTTGTTAGAAGAAAAGAATTGGAAACCACCTGGCTTGTAACAGAATTTTTATCCAGTTATTAGGTCTTTCACCAGGAAAGCTTTGCCAAGACTTATCAAATGACTATTAATTATACATGCTACTTTTGACTTAGAGGTACTTTGTATCATAAGGTATATCCAAAAGGGGTTGATAAAATAAAAATTATTTAGGGCTTCCCTGGTGGCGCAGTGGTTGCGAGTCCGCCTGCCGATGCGGGGGACGCGGGTTCGCGCCCCGGTCTGGGAGGATCCCGCGTGCCGCGGAGCGGCTGGGCC
>NW_006795376.1:1213442-1218869 GCF_000442215.2 Lipotes vexillifer
TTTTTTTTTTTTTTTTTTTTTTTTTTTTTTTTTTGCGGTACGCGGGCCTCTCACTGTTGTGGCCTCTCCCGTTGCGGAGCACAGACTCCGAACGCGCAGGCTCAGCGGCCATGGCTCACGGGCCCAGCCGCTCCGCGGCATGTGGGATCTTCCCGGACCGGGGCACGAACCCGCGTCCCCTGCATCTGCAGGCGGACTCTCAACCACTGCGCCACCAGGGAAGCCCAAGGGCCCCTGCTCTTAACTCGGACCCACAGCCCTGGCCCCAGGCTTGCTCTACATAAATGGTGGCAACCCTGTCCCCATCCCAGTCCCAAGCATGAGCTTCTCCCCAGCAGATGGAGCCAGGGAGGACCTGCGCTCAAGGAGCTGTTGGGGAGAAAACTTGCTGCTAGGATGACAGTGAGGAGAGAAAGAGAGAAAGAGAGAAAGAGAGAAAGGAGGGAAGGAGGGAGGACAAAGCAAAGGGGGAGAAGAAAGGCAGAAGGAAGAAACGGAGACAAGAGAGAAAAGCAAGCAGATGGGTAAGGAAGGGAAGGAAGGCTAGAGAACCTCCCCCTCTCAACTCTACCCACCCACCCAGGCCCGCAGCCCCCACACCAGGGTTTAAGGATTTAAGCCTCTTCCTCCAGATGTGGAGAAGCATTTGGGCAGCAGGCGTCCCACGGGACAGGGCTCCTAGTGCTGTGTATCTAATTGGCAGACAGGAGGAGAGAAATAGAGGCCATAAAGCCCAACTGACAGATGCTAGATCTGTGACAGAGCCCCCAGCAAGGGGTCACAGTGTCTCTAGGACAGAGATGACAACTCAGATGCCTACAGGGCCGTGCTGGTTTCTTAGCAGTGAAGTCAGCCAGGGAGGACTCTGGTGACTGGTGAGCAGACGTCAGGGGCTACTGTTACTTTGCTCCCACCAATGTTTGCTGTGTCATAATCTTGACCTAGTATTATCAGATCTCCTGTTCTGTTTTATTTTTCAAGAGAATCCAGGAATCTGTTTTTTTGAGAAATCTCCTGATTTTTAAATGTCAATAACTGCTTCTAATTGTTTTTAAACATATGGATCAAAATGAAATACTTCTGTGGGGTAGACATAATTCCGAGGTCCATTTGTCAGTTACACATTTTTTTCTGTTTGTTGAGCTTCTCCGTAGACCTTTCTGGCAGGAGCACCTGATCACTCATTTCTGACACTTTCAGGAGGTCTGAGAAAGGTGACTAGGTGAACTGGAAATTAATTGTGAAGCTAATTACCTAAAGGAATTGTTAAAATTACACAAATGGAGATACTATCTATCTAGGTTTTTCTGGGAGCCAGGGAACATAATGGCCACCATTTATAACATTATTTGGGGGAAAATATGTTTCAAGTTCCAACAACAACAACAACAACAAAAAAGCAATAAGCTTTTGGAACTCCACCCCTTCATTGGTTGAAGGATGCCATTATATCCAGTATTTTAGTGGGAGAGGGTTTTCTATATGAACTGACAAGATTTTGGAGAATTCCTGAAGACTTAGCTAGCTATCTGATATTCTTGCTGTAACATAGATATCTAATTTCCTATATAACTAAGGTACCTCAGCCAAGATTAACATCATTGCCTGTGGCCCATGCAACATTAAACAATAAGATCATATATCACTTGGAATGGATATAAATAGCTACAAGAAGATTAATGTGCTCTGACTAAATATTTAGTCAGGGCCATTTAAGCAGAGTACATAACTGACTCTTAATTTTAAACAGGATTTATAGATGCTGTGATGGTTAATTTTATGTGTCAGCTGGCTGGGCTATGGTACACAGTGTAGATGTTGCTGTGGAGGTATTTTTTAGATGTGATAAACATTTCTAATCAGTTTCCTTTAGTAAAGGAGATTACCCTCCATGATGTGGGTGGGCCTCGTCCAATCAGTTGAAGGCCTTAAAAAGCAAAGACTGATTATCCAGAGAAGGAATTCTGTTTCAAGACTGCAACATAGAAATCCTGCCTGAGTTTCCAGCCTGCTGGCCTGCCCTACAAATTTCAGACTTACCGGTCCCCACAATCACATAAGCCAATTCATTAAAATAAATCTATGTGTGCGTGGATATATATCATATTGATTCTGTTTTTCTAGAGCACAGTGACTGATAAGATACCCATCTATGAGTCTGGAAAATGTACTTCTTCTAGTCAGTCCCTCTCATCTGTTCATCAGTTCTGCCCTAAAGCTTTTTTTTTTTTTTTTAGTAAAATGTAAATATGATAAAGTTAATACTTTGTAATGTGGATGCTTTCATGTTGCATCATAAATTCTAATTCTTCCTTTAGCTGCATCTCTTAGTCTATGGGGAAATAATAACAAAGGAACTAATATTTACTGAGCAGACACTTTTTATACATCATTCAACAAACTTCTGTAGTAGGCATTATTTTTATCATCCTCATTTTTACAGAGAAGGAAAGCATCTCTAGAGTACATGTCATATATGTAGCCTGATGAATTTTCACAATCTGAGCACACCTGTGTAGCCAGCACCTAGATCAAGAAACAGAACTTGACCAGCACCCCAAAAGCACTCCAAGTATTATGTTGTATATGTATATATAAATATGTTTGCATGTATATGAATGTATATGTGTGAGGGGGGAGGGATTGTAACCACTATCCAGATCAAGATATAAAACTTTTCCAGCACCCCAGAAGGCTCCCTTTGAGCCCTCTTCCAATCATTACTTCCTTTCAAAGGTAACTGCTATCCTGACTTCCAATGGCAAAGATACATTTTGCTTATTTTTATGCCCTATATAAATGGAATCATACAAATGTATACTCTTTGGGCTCCAGCTTCATTTCCTCAATGTCTATCTCTGTAAGATTCATCCACGCCATTATTATAAAGTTGTAGTTTATTAATATGAGACTCAGAGATTGTAAACTATCACTTAAATCACATAAATTATTTGACCAAAAGCACACAGCTATAGAAAGCAGCAGAGCCGGGAGTCCAGCCCAGGAGTGTCTCATTCCAAAGCCCACGGCTTTTTTTCTGCTTTATCAATGTTTTCCAAAATAACATATGTGAAATAATTTTACATGGGTAAACAGTAATAATTATGTTATTAATATTTTATCGTATTATTAATATGAATATTTACTGTGCATTTGGAAAAAATAACTAGCTCCTCAAGCCCATAATAGAAGTTCCTTTTTATAAATATAGTTTGAAAGCTAGATAGATGCCTATTCTACGATCCAGTACTTCTATGTATATACCCACCAAAAGGTAAGTACAAGTTTTATTCTTAATAGTCAAAACGTAAACAGCCTAAATTTCTATCAACATTAAAATGGATAAATAAGTTGTGGAATATTCATATAATGGAATGCTACACACTAATAAAAAAAAGAACAAGATACTACTACGTGCAATAACATGGGTGAATCTCTCAGACGCCGTGATGAGCAAACACACAAAAAAACACGTGCTAAACAATTCCATGTGTATGAGTTCAAAAATAGGCAAAACTGATCTATGGGGATAGAAGTCAAAACAGTGGTTACCTGAGGGAGCAATATTCACTGGGAAGGGGCAAGAGGGAAACTTCTAGGGTTGGAAAAGTTTTATATATTAATATGGGTGGTAGTTATCTGTGTGTCTGTGTGTGTGTGTAAAAATTCATGGAGCTATACACATAAGATTTGTGCACTTTACCATTTATTCTAGAAAAACAATAAAATTTACAACAAATTAATGTATTTCCATTTTTTAAAAGTAAATCTACTTAGTCAAAATTCCTGAATCAAGAGTAGTTCCAGCATTCCATGGATATTGTAAGAACCAGGAAGGCGGGATTCACTTCATAAAAGATACTTGAGAAATACTGCCCTGCACCACAAGGCCCTCTAGCAACAGCAGTGCCTGGGGAGGGGGAGGGGGAGGGGAGACAGACACCGCCCCCCCCGCCCCCGCCCCCGGCCCCGTAGTTTTCAAAGCATAGTCTGTGGCCAGCAGTATTGGTATCACCTGGGAGCTTATCAGATCTTCAGTCTCTTGTGCCTCACTCCAGACCTACTGAAACGCTGTCTGCATTTTACCAAGGTCTCCAGGTGATTCATATGCCCTGAATGGAACATAGAAGCACTAATAGAAACAACTCTTAGACTATTTCACGTGCATTTATTTTATCTTCCTAACTAGATCGTGAACTTCTTGAGGACAGTGTAGAACAGTGGACAGAGAGCTCCTACTTCCAGTTATGTTACTTCCTGGCTGAGTAACCTTAGGAAGCTACTAGATTCCCTTAGCATCAGAATATAAAGTGAGAATAATAATAATATTGTTATTAATACCTATTTCATGGGTGTTGTAAAGAGTAAACAAAATAATGTGAGGTGCTTAGTACACTGTTAAATACAGAGTAAAACTGTAATAAATGGTAGCTATTACTGTCACCTTTGGGCTGAGGGCTGAAAGCCATGTAGGGTATACTTCAACATTTATCATTTGATTTGATGGTGAATAAAAAGAATAGAAACCCATTCACGGTCTTTGCCTTTTGGTGTTCTTCAGTTTTTGTCTTATTGTACTTAAAATAAACCCATAACTTAACCCAAAATGGAGAGTCCTCTTGGACTTTGGCAGATCCTAAAAGAGGGATGAGTAAATTGCTTTGAGGAGCCTTTTTCTATTCTTTCCCTTTCTCGCCCTCTTCTGTCCGCTTCATGAGTCACCGCCTGAAAAGCCACTGACAACACCTGAACCTGTTCAGAGAATCACTGTTGGCCTAGAGACCTTTATTCTCAGCCTACTTGTCCCTCCTTTCTCATGTCCCATTTAGATTTGGGTTAAGTTGAGCCTTGAAGACATTCTAACAGAACAGAGAGTAGGCAGGCCTGAAATGTAACTACAGTTGACCCTTGAACAGCAGGCGTTTGAACTGCACAGGTCCACTTACATGCAGATATTTTTAATAGAAACACTACAGTATGACACAGTCCACGATAGGTTGAGTCGGCCCATGTGGAAGCTCAGATACAGAGGAACAGTGGATATAGAGGGCTGACGTGGATAAATTACACTTGGATTTTCAACCGCATGGAGTGTTGGCACCCCAATCCCCTCATTGTTAAAGGGTCAACTGTAATTAAGAGGCATCTATGTTTTTGCCTAGTTGAAGATCTAGGATTCTGGACTAGAATTCTGGATTCGAGAACTCCCAGTATCAGCATCTCGGAGTTATAGAGATTGGTACCTTCAACCTAATTGAGTCAACGTGGAGTTTCGCACATACTCAGCTATGGGGACCACGTCTTAGAAACCCGGAGCTACCGAAGTATATGCTTCCTTAGCCTCAGGCTTACCAGCTTCCTGCTTGCTTCTTTTTCCTTCTACTTGACACTGGGCTATCAACATGCTTTGCAGTCAAATCCTGCTGA
>NW_006795376.1:1218879-1235112 GCF_000442215.2 Lipotes vexillifer
ACACGTAGACTTACAAGTATTTGATAATAAAGTGAGGTTAAGACTTTTGTTACAGAACTAGATTCGTTGGCCTGACATCCAACAAGCCAAATGTTGAGATGCTGAGGTTTGCAGCAGAGAAGCAGTTTATTCACAAGGCAGCCAAGCAAGGAGACAAGAGAACAAATCTCAGATCCACCTGCCTGAAGGTGAGGGCCTTGGGATATTTATGGTGAAAAGTGTAATGTGCAGGAGAAGGCGATTAGAGGCTGGAAAAAGGTGAGGTAACCAATGCTCTGTGCAGGGGTATCTGAGATACATGCTTCTTCATGGGATGCATGTCCAGAAAATGGCAGCATTTGCATGATCTGAGGGTGGGGGTTTTGTCCCTTTGATGTCAAAAGGTAATCCATGGGACATTCACACAAGCCCAATTGAATGGTTGGTGGCCTCAGCCAGTTTGAACTGGGCAAGATTAGCTCCATGTTTTGTTTTGTTTTTTTTGCGGTACACAGGTCTCTCACTGTTGTGGCCTTTCCCATTGTGGAGCACAGGCTCTGGACACACAGGCTCAGCGGTCATGGCTCACGGACCCAGCCGCTCCGCGGCATGTGGGATCTTCCCGGACCGGGGCACGAACCCGTGTCCCCTGCATCGGCAGGCAGACTCTCAACCACTGCACCACCAGGGAAGCCCCCCAGAAGCTCCTCTTTCTTATTCGACTATATACTCTGAACTTTGTCATTCCCTCTCTCTCAACCCAGAGCTTGAGGCCTCTCCAAACCTTCCAACCTTTTGTCATTCGAGAGTAAAGGCTCGCCAAGCCTTTATCCAAATCTACCATTTCCTACTCCTGTTCTTTGATTATCTCTGGAATGTTACATGCAACAGCAGCCTCATCAGCCAGGCCTGTTTATAGTGGAAGCTTCTATCGGGCACAGGTCTCTGGGAGAACAGCTGCCATCCTCTCTGCCCCTGCATCACAAGCTCTTGTGTACATAAGGCTCTAGTTCCCAAATAGGCACAAACTTAAGACTGGACTGTTCTGGATCCATCCCCAAACTTTTCAATTTTGGCACAATCTGGTGAAGGCTCATTTTAATTTCTCTAATTATGAAACATAGTCTAAAAATCTGGCAATGAAATGAAGGGTTTGTTATTTCATAAAATACAGGAGCCATGTGTTACCTTTCTGTAAGAAAGTACTCATTTATCATCCAAACACTGTATAATAAAAGCTGCCAGAATACTGACTTAAAAAAGCTATAGCACACCGCCAAATTAAAGAACTGTAACTGCCAACCCACATTCTTTCTTATTATTTTAAGCTGTAAGTGACCATGATACATGAGCACACTTCTGATGCTCAGAACAGCAACCAAGCTCTTCTGCTAAATTTATTCATCCATCCATCATTCTTTCACTCATCCATTCATTTAACAACCATTTATTAAGCACCTATTATGAGCTAGCAGTGTTCTAATACTAGAGATTCACCAGTGAACAAAAAGACAAAGTCTCCATAGGATGGATGAAGGTATGGTGAGTGATGAGAGGTGGAGATTTGGCCTTCAAACAAAAATCCACCAAAGAAAAACCATCATTTGTAAATTTGTCTCTGGATTTAGTCCTATGCCTCTTAGTAAGCCTCATTTCCTCCCCTTGATTTCTGATGCAGTGAAACCTTGACCACGACCACTTCCTGTTTGCCAGAGTCACCCTTGATGCTCAGGTGATTTTCAACACTGCATAAAACAAATGATGATGACAATTACAGCGCTAACAACAAAGTCCCTACCAAGACAATAATAGCAACAACTAACATTTAATGAGCAATTACAAATGGTCCCTGACTTATGATGGCTTGATTTTCAATTATTTGACTTTACAATGGCGTGAAAGCAATACACATTCAGTGCAAACCATACTTTGAATTTTGATCTTTTCCCAGGCTAGCGGTAAGTGGTATGACCCTGTCTCGTGACTCTGGGCATCGGCAGTGAGCTGCAGCTCCCAGCCAGCCACACGAGCATGAAGGTTAACAACCGAAACACTTACAACCATCTGTATCCACACAACCATTCCATTTTTCATTTTCAGTAGTCAATAAGTTACATGAGATATTCAGTACTTTATTACAAAATAGGCTTTGTTTTAGATGATTTTGCCCGACTGTAGGCTAACATAAATATTCTGAGTGCATAAGCTATGGTGTTCAGTCAGTTAGGTGTATTAAATGCATTTTCAACTTAGGATATTTTCAATCTATGATGGGTTTATCAGATGTAACCCTATAAGTGGAGGAAGATTTGTACTGTATAGTTAGATATTATTATTATTCCTCCCATTTTACAGAGGAGGAGAGACCAAGACTTGAAGGTTATTATGTTTTCCCACTAGCCCAAGCCAAGGATCCAGTTCTTTGATTTGCTGAACCCCTCTTGGTTGCAGTGGTAGAGTCCTGAACTCAGGGGTAGATCCCAGCTCCAAAAACACCTCACCATTATCACGGGCTCTAGGTGCTAATATCCTTTGCCTCTCCCTGCAGCCAGTTTGTCAGCAAGCTCCTTCTCTGTTGATTACAACATCAACACACAGTCAATATTGAATATATGTATAGACTGTTTACTATTCTAATCAAATAGTGCACTGTACAAAGTTAATCTGGCACCTATTTAATCAGACACATAATTGTTATTGAATTGTACAGCAGTTAGATAAAGTTGTTCCAATAAATTTTGTAATCCGTCCCCAAATAATTATCTCATATTTTCTACTCCCATTTTGTAATTTTGCAGGATGTACCATTTCCTGATATGATGTGCTAGTTCTCTCCCACTTCCTCTTCTTCTATTTCTTCAGAACACACTCACATGAAATAAAATATGATGAGTCTAGATTGTATTCCCCAATGGCCTAAATCCTACATTCCCCAGGGATAAGATCTCTCTGGGCTTCTCCTGGTACACCACACGGACTTTCCTGATCCTCTGTCTGGATGACCTGGAGGCTGAAGGAGTCAAAGAAAGCAAGAATCTGGCTAAGCTTGTTTTGACAGGGCTACAGATGTAGCATAGGCTGGGGAATCAACACAACAGTGACCTCCAACACAGATGATGCAAAGTAGAGTTAAAAATGAACTCTCAATTTCTTACATTTGCGATCTGGGGGTCTTAGAGCAAAAATATTAGAGAAAAGTTTGGTAATAAAAGAAAGGGAGAGATTTACCACCTAAACGATGGTGAATCAATCACCTTTTTAATATTCTTTTACTCCTGTATCTGTTCTTAACTGCAGCAAATAAAGTCACAAATTCACAAGGATAAAGAGATTGTGAGAGGAGACAAAACTTATGGGCAGCATCAGTAATCTTCTGGAGTTTGGAAAGCAGATGGAGGAATGATAATAGACTTGAGAAAGGTGCTACCTAAGCATCTACGATAGGGACTGAGCCATCCCCCGCGCACAGGGCCCCAGAGAGGCTCAGAACATGGCACTTCCAGGGGACCCTTAAGGCCAGAATGAGATCCGTGACTGGAATTAGGGGGACTGGCTGACCATCCATACACTGAGCTCGTAGACTTTCCCCAGGTCCCATCTCCCCTCCCATAAATTCAGACAACTCCCCCTACCCCCTACTACACAGAGACACATGGGAAAATGCAGAGGAAGTGGTTCCACACCAGAGAACCCCAGTTATGGTAGAGAGAAAGGGTGATGGGCAGAGCTGAAAACAGGAGTAAAGTTTGCTGATTAAAGAGTAGGACCTGCCAGTCTCTTCTCCTACTCTGCTTCTCAGCAGCCATGAGATACACCCAGGCAAAAGATAGCTGAATTCTTCTCAGGAGACTGAATGGCTTCAGAGGGAATTAAGCAACATACAGTGTCGATGTTTGGGACTTTCACAATGAGAATCTTGCTTTCCATCTGATTAGCACACAGCAAATCTCACTAGTACAAGCTGGCAAAATCTACCCCCAATCCAGAGGCTATCAATTTTTTAGTGACTCACTATTAAATGTTAAGGGAAAGCCAAAGATCTCTAGGTATTTGAGGAAATACTCCAGCAAAAACACACAAAAATAGAGATACAAACAAATTGAAAACAGGACCTCAGTTGAAAGAGACAGTGCAGGAAGTAGAAGAAAACGTCAGTGAAACCATAATTAATATCCTCAGAGAGATGAGATATGAGATATTGTATCAGCAAATGGAAACAGAATGCTACCTTTAATAAAAGTATTGGAAATTAAAATAGAATTTTAACTATTAATTTTAAACAATAAACCAAAGTAAATCCCTTAGAAAAATGAAAAGAGACAAAAGATGGAAGGGAAAACTTTTAAAATTAGAATATCATTTCAGAAGTACTAACATCTAACTAACAAGAGTTCACGGAGGCAGGGGAGACACACACACCCATGCACAAAATGGAAATAAAGAAATTATCAGGGCTCCCCTGGTGGTGCAGTGGTTGAGAGTCCGCCTGCCGATGCAGGGGACACAGGTTCGTGCCCCGGTCCGGGAAGATCCCGCGTGCCGCGGAGCGGCTGGGCCCGTGAGCCATGGCCGCTGAGCCTGCGCGTCCGGAGCCTGTGCTCCGCAACGGGAGAGGCCACAACAGTGAGAGGCCCGCGCACCGCAAAAAAAAAAAAAAGAAATTATCAAAGAAAAAATGCAAGGAAATTTCCCCAAATTAAAGAACATACGTTTCCAGATTGAAAGAATCAGTACAATGCCCAAATTAAAAGGTTAAAAAATTATCCATACTAAGGTGCAATATGGCAAAACTTAAAGATCCTAAAAGTTTTCACAATAAAAAAAGTCGCATAAAAAAGGTAAGAAATTAGAATCTCATCTGACTTCTCCACAGCAGAACTAGAAGCTAGTTGACAACCTACTGATGCTACTTTTTCTACCTTGGAGCTCCTCTCTTTCTTGCTCTCTCAGATACCTCTGTCTCTCTCTCTTTTTCCATCTCTGTCTCCCTCTGTCTCTCTCTCTCTCTCTCTCTCAAAGGAGCCACGTCACCCCAGAAGTTGCTGGCAGCTATTTTTTGGCCAGGAAGTAAGTCATACTTAGAATGAAATCTATGAAACTGACATCACAGAAGGTGGAGGGGAAAAACAGAAAAAAAGCAGGATCTTGGTGACATCACTGAGTTACTTGATCAAGCTATCCCTGAAGCCCTGCCTCCCTCTCAACATTTCATTACTCTTGACAGGTAGCTGCTCTATGGCCATTTAGACCTAGCCTCAGAAGCCACTAGCATCATTTCCACAGCATTCTATTTGCTGAAGCAGTCACAAGCCTGCCTAGATTCCAGGGGAGGAAAAGCAGAACTACCACTGGCTCTAAGAACTGAAGTTAGTGAGTAGCAAACCCTGAGGCTCAAATGCAGCCTTTCCTGATATAGGACCTGTGCTTAGTGTACCACAAACTCATTCATAACCTGTGGACAGAACACCCCTTAGGAGCCACAGAGTTATTTCAAGGAGTCCAGGAAATCATATGCGCACTAAGCACATATCCATTTTCTGTGGATAAATGATGTGTCTTATAAACGTAAATAACCGTATTATTATCTTTAAAGTGTAAGTACTGTTCTTACAAGTAATAAAATACAAACTTATTTAAAAATCTTTGCTGAAATTGTAGCTTTTTGTATTTTATATCTTTTGTATTACGCATTTTGTATTATGTATTTTCTTAATCATGAATACTAAAAGTACAACTAACGTGTAGAGGAAATATTTTTTCTGCTTAAAAGGGGTGGTCATATCTTCCAAGTTGAAAGTTACTGCTTTCGTATTCTACTATAAATCACAGAGAATCTCTCAGGAGACGGTTAGAACATAGACACACTGCCTGCCTGATCCACAGGCACATCTAAGGCAGCTCAGCTCACAGACCCTGTCGCAGCAGCTCCAGGCAATGTGCCTTCCCTGCCTGCATTTGCAGCACAGCTGATTGGACCAGGGGTGGGCAGCTGACCCAATCAATCCTTAAACTGGCCAATGACCTATGGGGTGGTCTGGCACCATAAGGACAAACTGTGCTACTCTTTTATATTAAGCATTTTCATTTAAACATACAGACATTCAGCATATGAGACAGCCAGCAGCAAGAACTGACACTAGTAGATCAAGGTAACGAGGGAGCAAACTAACCCTTGAGTAGAAACTACCAGTAGAGAAAAGATAGAGGATGAGGAAGCTAATTGCAAGCAGGAGAATCAGAACGAAGTGGATCCAGGAACACAGCTGAGTGGCGTTGACAGAGAAGCTCTTAGGCAGCCAGGAGTGATTCTTTCCCACAGCTGTCCACTAGAATCGGACTGGGAGATGCTATACTTCGTGGAAATGCTTGGGGCCCAACCCGGATTTATTCACTCAGAATCTCCTGAATATTTAGATGTTGAAAAAGCTACAAAAGCCATTCTGATGCCCTCTGATTAGGAGTCCCTCACCCCCCAGGAGCCCTGCTGTGGTGCATTTTCCAGTCTCCTATTTCAGTGGTTACTTTATCTTCCTAATTGCCCTGTATGCATGCCCATAATTAAGCCCCGTTACCCAGCGAAGAGCCTCCATTCCTTCCAACCAAAAGTGTCTCACTACAACAGTCACTAAAGGGAGAGCTACAGGGGTAAACAAATTTAAGAACCCTTTTGTTGAGGCTGCTAGAGATACACAAAAGCTACAAGAGAGAACTTTTCATATAAAATCATCTTCCGTAAAAAATGTGGTCTTTTCTGATTTCTTATCATAAAGCCTCCTGAGGAGTGAGTTTTCTTTGAAGATTTATTTATATCTTTTTTTAAGGAAAAGGAAACTCCAAGATTATCCGACGACAAATAAAGGTACATACCTTTCTCTTGACTTTTTCTAGATATATGAGGCTATAAATTAATGAGGTCAACCCCGCGTGCCACACAGAAAAGCAGGCTTGTTCCTTTGCCATCACATGTGTTTGTATTTTGTCTGTCAGTCCATAGGCCTTTTTTTCCCTCATTGTCTGGAACCGTAGGAAGCAGCTCAGACACCAGGGAAATCTGGGATGTGAGTGTTCAATTAAGACAAATTCCTCAAATCAACATTTCTGTAACTTCTTTTTAAATTGTGCCTCCAGCACACGAAGGAGTGCTTGGATTTTCTATGACGGGAACTTAAGGAAATTTGAGTTTGCACAAGTGGTAACATTAATCAATTTTTCAATTAACAGTCATTCACTCTGAAGACAAGCTATAATTATAGATTGTTTTGTATAATCTCAGTATACAAAATAGCACTGTTATGGATCTTACAAATTAAAGTTACTTCATAATGAGTGGTACTTATCAAATTATATATTTTTTTTTTACAGTTCTTTGTAATTCACTATTAAGACATACACTTAGAATTGTTTCTTCTGTCTTAAGGGTTCAAACTAATGTCCCAATCCTTTCCAGCCTCACTCCCAATACTCCTCTTTCCTTCCTTACCTTAAGTTACCTGCCTTTCTCTACCTTTGTAGGCAGAAACAACTCCACCAGTAAAGTCCTTCGGATCATCCTCCTGCTTTAAGGCAAACTTCACTTCATCCCAGTCTACCCTGTAACAAGTCATAATTTTTGCACCTGTATCCCTCTATCATTTACCCAAAGTTTCTTCTATATTTAACACATATTGTGCAAATTATTTGCTTCTCTTTGAGAATAATAATAACCCCTAATGCATAGCACAGTGACTTGAACAAAGTAGTTACTGTACATTTTTGTTGCAAGAATGAAGAAATGTTTGTTTATAATTTCTAATTCCCATCCACCTATAGCCAATGACACTCATTACTGAGACGATTAACTGGAATGCAGTTTATGGCCAAGAAAAAGTACTTTCACTGTGATTCTGGATCAAAAGAAATCAAATTTATGATTTTGAATTTTAAGACCATGATCCAAATAAGAACTATCCACATATTAAATTGTTACAAAGGAATTGACCATCTTGAACCTAAAGGAAAATACATAAAACTATATTATGGATGTCAGTAGTAGATAGGAATGCTGTTCTATTAATTTTCTCAAAATAACTAATTAACCTCATGGATATATTTTTTCTGGAATATATTTCTCAAATTCTAAATCATTATGGGTTTGAAACTTTGAAACTTCATTGGATACTCGCCAAGAAGATACTTAACAAAGTGACAAACTAAGTAACTATTTCAACTTCTGAAGATTTTTTAAGGTTGACTATGACGTCAACCTGCTCTCAAAACAATGCCATCAGACATGAGTTTCCCAGATTGCTTTCCTTTAAACATTGCTTCAGCAGCCACATAGCACAGGGAGATCAGCTCGGTGCTTTGTGACCGCCTGGAGGGGTGGGATAGGGAGGGTGGGAGGGAGAGAGACGCAAGAGGGAAGAGATATGGGAACATATGTATATATATAACTGATTCATTTTGTTGTAAAGCAGAAACTAACACACCATTGTAAAGCAATTATATATATAAAAAAAAATTGCTTCAGTTTCTCAGCCCAGCCTTTCACAAAGCCTGCAGATTGTATGTCTTTTGTGTTTTCTAAATGCCTAATAATTAAAATTTCAACTTAAAGATAATAATAGAGACAGAATTATGATTATCTATACGTATCAAAATTGAGATGAAAATCAATCCTGAACCATAATTCTCAGGTCTATGTCAATATTCCTGAACCTTCACCTGAGTTCCAGAACCAAATCCTCACTTGCTTACTACACATTTGCAGTCCAAATACTCCAAGCTCACCATGTCCAAATGCAACTCTCCCTAAAACCAGCCCTCGCGCTCCACTCAATTTCCCTATCTCTGCTAACACGTTATTCTCTCAGTCACTAAGGCCACGCAAGTAGTAGCTTTTGACCATTTCTTCTCATTTATCTTTTGTTCTCTGCCACATATATATTATATGGATTCATCCTCAAAAGATCTCTTGTATCTATATTCAACCTGTGTTGTTCCCATGTACTTAGCATCCTTCCTTTTGGGGAACTATTCCTCTCCTATTTGAGGTGAGGCTGTGAAGCAGTCTCCTACCCAATCCTCACTCAGAAACAAGCATATGACCCAGGTCATTCAAGATATCTCATCCCTCTGGCAAATGTTATTGATCAGAGGGGTAGATTTATGCTGCAGGTGGAGCCAGAGTTCCTTTCTTTGAATTCATAATTAATATATAATTCTCTCTCTGCTAGAGTTGCTAATCTAGTAGATGAATTTGCAACTACCTGCAGGCATCTATATGCAGGAAACATATTTAGAGTAGAAAGAGAATGAGAATAAACCAAAGAAGTCATCAGAGCCAATATGGAAAGCCAGAGTGTTTAAACAAGTGTTTGAGCCCCTGGAGCCAGCCATGCCTGAATTCCATCCCATCCTTGGACTTGCCAGTTAGATGAGTCAAATTTCAAAATCCTGACTTGCCCACTTTCTGGCTAGGTAAACTTGGAGAAGCTCTTAACTCTTCTGTGTCTCTCTTACCTCATCTATAATACCTACCTCACAGGGTTATATGAGGATTAGAATAATAAATGCTTGATAAATGTTAGCAATGACCATGAAGTACCAGGGAATTCTGTTGTTCTTTAGTCTAGCTTGAATTGGGGTCCTGTCACAAAAGAAAAGGTACTGGTGACAAAGTTTCAATTTCCTTTAAAATGTGCTTGGACTCCATCCTTCCTCTGCCTTCCCATTATCACCACCCCCATGAGATTCTTGAGCAATGTTTTTGCTGGCTTGTCTGACTACCTCTGCACTCTCCACAGTCCACCCTAGTTACCAGTGGCAGAGCTACCTTCACTAAACATCACTTTCATCATGGAATTTCCCTGCCCCAATTTTTCCCCAGACTCCTCTCCCTGGCTTCCCAGGTTCCACCTTAATTAGCCAAACTGAATCACCTCTCTTCCTAACATTCCAGTCAACCTGACATCCTACCTTTCACAAGATCATGCCTTGCTAATTCATGTCCCTCTGCCTTACCTTGAGTCATTACCCTCACCCATCCCATCTTTTTCCCTCTGGATATAGTCAGCTCCAATCCTGCAAATTCCGCCTCCTCTATACCTCTTCCAACCATCATGCCTTTCACTGATCTTATCCTCCTTGAGATTCTGTATCATTTTCAGTTCTGTACTACAAGCTGCAACATGCAATCACGGATGATCCTGTATTATTTCAGGTGGGTCTAACTAATCCAATTAGAAAGTGAAGTTTTTAGGTTACATTTCTGGAGGCATGTCCCCTATCCCAGTGGCAAGCACAATATAGGCATCAAAATTAATATTTTTTATAGGGCCAAATCGTAACACTAACCATCCCTACTTTTTAAATTCTGGAGTTTTAAGAGAATTTTTCTTCAAATCAAGATAACTTTTACTGCAGTTACCTAACCTTGATGCAAAAACTCGATTCTGAGAGATACATAAATCTCAAATGACAAAATAAGGCAATAAGGCAATTTTAAGAGAGTTACATGTTTTTATTACATAAACATTACATTCATTGTGGGAGCTGGTCTTCAAGTTTGCTTCTTGATTTCATAGAATGTCAAATATCTGTAGAAATTATCTAAGAATGATTTATGAAACAAACACTCTTGCATCCCCACCAAAAGAGCCTCATTGCCCACATTTTCCAGCCAGATTCCTGAGAAAAAATAATAGGTTTTATTTATTTTACAGTGTAATACATAAATTTACTTTCAAGATATAAAAAAGGACAGGCTTCTAAAATGAGTCTCCTTTTGTTTATAAAGTTCTATAAAAATACATTAAGTATGCTAATATGTTTGTCCTTTGATGTAATATTCCAGTTTACCAGAAACAAAATAAAAACCACAATAAGCAAAGCTATGCAAGCCACATTAATCTTGCAGCAATATAATGTCAACATCATCATGAACACCTTGCAAAAGTAGCTCTCCTGGGTACGTAATCATCTTCCTTCTTTTTGCAGCTTTCAGAGTTCCTACCAGTGCTTCAAAGAGATTGGCACATTTGTCATCTCGGAAGAGGACCCCAAATTTCACACTTAATTTTCCATCAGCATCTAATTTGAGAAAACACAACGTTAGCCAATACAAAGTCTGTTTCTTGCCACCATGTGCGGCAGATACACATAACCTTTCATAAACATCTAACTGAAGGTTAACCAACATTACAGTTTAGCAGTCAACAGTCAGAAATTCAGTGTAACCTCTTGCCAGATTCAAAATGTGATAGAATAAATGCAATGTGTGTAGAATAAAAGCAATGTGTGGTACATCTCCTAGCTTCAGTGTCATCTGATAGAGAGTGGAAGAGAACTAAGAAACAGTAACAAAAAGTGAACGTGTGGGACTTCCCTGGAGGTCCAGTGGTTAAGATTCCGTGCTTCTACTGCAGGGGACACGGGTTCGATCCCTGGTCTCCCTAGCCGGGGAATAAGATCCAGCATGCCACACGGTGTGGCAAAAAAAAAAAAGTGAATGTGTTACAGCACTGCAGTGGACAATTCCTCTCTGTCTAAATTTCGATTTTTTAATTGTTAGTTGTTGAATCAATAAAAATAACAAGTACAAGAGAAACCCCAGATCAGGAGCAGTGTTTCTCTAAGTGTGTTCTGAACATGCTCAGAATCCCCAGGGAAGGAGTGGTGCCCTTAAAAATGAAGAAATCTGGGGCTTCCCTGGTGGCGCAGTGGTCGAGAGTCCGCCTGCAGATGCAGGGGACACGGGTTCGTGCCCCGGGCCGGGAGGATCCCACATGCCGCGGAGCGGCTGGGCCCGTGAGCCATGGCTGCTGAGCCTGCGCGTCCGGAGCCTGTGCTCCGCAACGGGAGAGGCCACAACAGTGAGAGGCCCGCACACCGCAAAAAAAAAAAAATGAAGAAATCTTTATTTACCAGAATCCCTAGATTATCTAGTTTGAAGGCCAGTTTTTAGTATAGATGTTAAAAGTTAAGGTAAACACTAAAAAGAAGTGAGCTACCAAGTCATGAAAAACGTGGAGGAACCTTAAATATGTATTACTTAGTGAAAGAAAGCAGTCTGAAAAAGCTACATGCTGTATGATTCCAACTATGGGATATTCTGGAAAAGGCAAAACTATGGAGAAAGAGAAAACTAAGTAAAAAGATCAGTGGTTTTCCGTGGTTAGGATACGGGAGAGATGAACAGGCAGAGTACAGAGAATTTTTAAAGCAGTGAAGATACTCTATGATACTATAATGATGGAGATACGTCCTTACGCATTAGTCAACCCACAGAATGTACAATACCAAGAGTGGAATGTGATGTAAACCATGGACTCTGGGTGATAATGATATGTCAATGTAGAGTCATCAACTGTAACAAAGGTACCCCTCAGGTGGGGGATGTTGATAATGGGGGAGACTATGTATGTGCGGGGGTCAGAGCGTATATGGAAAATCTCTATACCTTCCTCTCAATTTTATTGCAAATCTAAAACTGTTCTAAAAAAAGGTTTTTTTTAATTAAGGTAAACAAAAGGTGGATCTTTGGCTAAAAGTCAATCAACTGAAGTCTCAAAGGGTAATCTAGGACACCTTCCAACTGTTGGCTGTATCCTTTGATCTACCAGGCTGAACCCTTGACCCAGTCCTATCCTACTGCACTGCTCCAAGTTCTTCCCTCCCAAAGCTGCGCCCCCTGTCAAGTAGATGGCCATCACAGTGAGAAGGGTTCTTGAGTTCCTGCACTTCCCTGCTAGAGCTTATAGCCTGCAGCTTAGTAAACTCCTACTGTGGGTGCAGCCCTGTGCTGGGCACTAGAGGCAGAGAGAAGGAAGTATAGAATCACTTTCTAGCTATCAAAGAAATGGCTTCCATTCCCACAAGGAAATAAACATACAGTAAAACAACAGCACAAAGCAGTATGTGATTAGATGTCAAGAACAAGATGACTGGGCTAGAATGGGAAGGGAAGACTTCATGAAGGGCAGTACCTGTTCTGGACTTTAAAGGGAGTATAACACAGAGCTTTTTAAAAAAAACTCGACAGTCCTCAGTTGAAATCCTGGCTATCTGCTAGTTGTTTGGCCTTGAGAACTTTTATGTAAGCTCCCTAAGCCTCAGTTTCCTCATCTGTATAATGGAGATCTTAATACCTCCCACACTGTGAGGTTGGGGACACAGTTCTAAAGCACAAAGCACAGTGCCCAGCACATGCTAAGCACTTGATCGATGATCATTATTGGTTCAATTATTTTTTATGGATATAATACATTTTATTTATCCATTCATCAGTTAACTTTGGTTCAGTTATGAATGAGAGAAATGGGGTATGTGCCATTAGGCACAGGTGAAACAATTAAGTGTCTAGGAGGACAGTAATTAGAGTGGCTAATTTACTCACCGCAAGTAAACCGTCTCAGAGGAGAAGGAGGAAATAAGTTTGTAAAGGAAAACAGAGAATACTTGGCCTGGAAATCAAAGATGCACCTGTTTGATTTCCCTTTTTTTTGGGCCGTGCCTCGTGGCTTGCGGGATCTTAGTTCTCCGACCAGGGATTGAACCTGCGCCCTCAGCAGCAAAAGCTCAGAGTTCTAACCACTGGTCCACAGGGAATTCCTGCACCTGTTTGATTTCTTAACTTCTAGCTGCACAACCCTCTGTTTGCAATGAGAATCTTTCACTGATTACAGGAATCAGTGCAGCTGCTGGTAACCTGGCAGGTCCTTCAAGCAATATGAGTTGCAGCTAGGAGGGTAAAAATACCCTTCACACAGCAAGAATACGGAAGAGCTAGGATTCATTCCCAGAGTCTGACTCCAGGGCACACACTCCTTTTTTAAAAAAATAAATTTATTTATTTATTTATTTTTGGCCGCATTGGGTCTTCGTGGCTGCGCGCAGGCTTTCTCTTGTTGCGGCGAGCGAGGGCTACTCTCCGTTGTGGTGCGCGGGCTTCTCACTGTGGTGGCTTCTCTTGTTGCAGAGCACGGGCTCTAGGCACGTGGGCTCAGTAGTTGTGGCTCGCAGGCTCTAGAGTGCAGGCTCAGTAGTTGTGGTGCATGGGCTTAGTTGCTCCATGACATGTGGGATCTTCCCGCACCAGGGCTTGAACCCATGTCCCCTACATTGGCAGGTGGATTCTTAACCACTGTGCCACCAGGGAAGTCCCCCAGAGCACACAGTCTTAACCACTTCCCAATACACGTTTCCAATTTATCTGTCTTTTCGACACCTAAAGAGGCCCACAAGGGCTGAGATGGAATTTTGTTTATTTTCCCATCTCCAGCACTTGAGCACAAAGGTAGCACTCAAAAAATATTTGTTAAACGAAGGAGTTTAAATCTCCAAATAGTCTTTATCCACTTAATTCTTTTCTACAGGATGAAAAATGAGGGACTTTAAAGAACTTTAATTTAAAAGAAAACAGGTAAAACTAAATTCATCAAATCTCCAGCTTCGGCTAATACATCATATTTAGATTTAGTCTAAATATGATTAATCTAAATCATAATTTAGTTTAGTCAAAATTATTCCAGATACAACATAAATAACCATAACCTGTCAGTAGATAACATATCTCCATAGATGCTTTCCAACTTAAAAAGTCATCTATTACCAGAAACAGGTAAGTCAAGGAGGCCTAGTGAAGTTGCAATGTTCAAAATATTCTGGTCTTTATAGAAGTTAGGATAATTACTTTGTAGTCATCTAGTTTGTAAAGCTGTTCATTTTGAAGTGCAGGTTCAGTTTGCCTTAGCAAATAATAACACTGTGCTAGGGATATAGAGGTTAGACTTTTAAATGCAATTGAATCTGACCAATAAACACTAAGCTGACATGGAGAAGGATCTAATAAGAAAACCCAACAAATCTTTGGAAATATATCTTTAATATCTTTAACAATCCAAACAATAGTACTGCTCCCAAGAGTGACAGAGCTCATCACAGAGCTCAGGAGAAACTGAGAATGTAGAAATGAGGAACACTGGTAGGGGCATCACTATCAAAAATAAGACTCACTGAGCGACTTCCCTGGTGGCACAGTGGTTAAGAATCCGCCTGCCAATTCAGGGGACATGGGTTTGATCCCTGGTCTGGGAAGATCCCACATGCCGTGGAGCAACTAAGCCCATGGGCCACAACTACTGAGCCTGTGCTCTAGAGCCCACAAGCCACAACTACTGAGCCCACGTGCCACAACTACTGAAGCCTGAGCACCTAGAGCGAAGGCAGACTGCCTCTGGAAGCTAGAAAAAAAGGCTAGGAAACAGATTCTCTAGAGCTTCCAGAAAGGAACGCACCCTGCCAACACCTTGATTTTAGCCCAGGTGACATTTATCAGACCCTGCTGTGGTCTGAATGGCTGTGTTCTTCCAAAATTCATATGTGGAAATCCTAACCCCACAAGGTAATGATATTAGTAGATGGGGCCTTTGGGAGGTGCCAAAGTCATGGGGGGTGTAAGGGTGTAAAGTTATGAGCCATAAGGATTAATGTCTTATAAAAGAGGCTGCAAGATTTCATCAGCCATAAAAAAAAGATGAAACTTTGCCATTTGTGACAACATGGATGCACCTTGGGGGTATTATGCTAAGTGAAATAAGTCAGACAGAGAAAGACAAATGCCATATGATTTCACTCATATGTGGAATATAAAAACCAAACAAACAAAACCCCCCAAATAAATGAACAAACCCAACCAAACAGAAGAGCATGCTGTGTTGTATCACATGGAACTTACACAATCTTATAGCCCAATGTTACCACAATGACAGATAGATAGATAGATAGGTAAAAAGGCGGCAAAGAGATCCCTAGTCTCTTTCACCGTGAGAAGATACAAGAAGTCTGAGACCTGGAAGAGGACTCCAAGCTGACCATGCTGGCACCCTGATCTCGGACCTCCAGCCTTCAGAACTATGAGCAATTAATTTCTGCGTTTATAAGCCACCCAGTCCAGGGTATTTTGTTATAGCAGCCCAAACAGACTGAGACAGACTCCCAACCTACATGACCATTAAGATATTAAATGTGGACAAAACTATAATTCAAAAAGATACATGCAGGGCTTCCCTGGTGGCGCAGTGGTTGCGAGTCCGCCTGCCGATGCAGGGGACACAGGTTCATGCCCCAGTCCGGGGGGATCCCGCATGCCGCGGAGCGGCTGGGCCCGTGAGCCATTGCCGCTGAGCCTGCACGTCCGGAGCCTGTGCTCTGCTCAACGGGAGAGGCCACAACCCTGAGAGGCCCGCGTACCGCAAAAAAAAAAAAAAAAAAAGA
>NW_006795376.1:1235122-1273159 GCF_000442215.2 Lipotes vexillifer
GATCATAGCAGCACTATTCACAATAGCCAAGACGTGGAAGCAACCAAAATGTCTATCGACAGATGAATGGATAAAGAAGATGTGGAACATATATACAATGGAATACTATTCGGCCATAAAAAAGAATGAGATAACACCATTTGCAGCAACATGGATGGACCTAGAGATTATCATACTAAGTGAAGTAAGTCAGAAAGAGAAAGACAAATACCATATGATATCACTTATATGTAGAATCTAAAATATGACACAAACTTATTTACAAAACAGAAACAGACTCACAGACATAGAGAACAGACTTGTGGTTGCCAAGTGGGAGAGTATATGGGAGAGGAATGGATTGGGAGTTTGGGGTTAGCAGATGCAAACTATTGTATATAGAATGGGTAAACAACAAGGTCCTACTGTATAACACAGGGAACTATTTCAATATCCTGTGATAAACCATAATGGAAAAGAATATGAAAACGAATATATATATAACTGAATCACTTTGCTGTACAGAAGAAATTAATACAATGTTGTAAATCAGCTACACTTCAATAAAACATATTTTTTAAAAAAGATATTAAATGTGTTGCTTCATGCACAAAGTTTATAGTACTGTTACATCAGCAACAGAAAACTACAGGGGACATTTGATACTAATGGCTTAATGGAATTTTCAAGGTACCTCTTGTTATTTCAAATGATTTGTGATTCATAAGTAGACAGAGCTATAAGTAAGAAGAATCAAGCTATAATGACAAGCAACTCTTTCAAGGTACTTTTTAAAGTTGTTTTTCACTTATATGATGTAATTTTAAAACTTTGGGTTCCATTATCCCAGTTGTCGCTGAATGTATCTACTGCTCTTACAATTTTCAAAATGCTCCCCAAACTTTTGTATGTCTGGTCTGAGATGCATAAAATACTTAGAGCTACAAGCATAACAGTTGCTTTTATTACAACTTAGGAAAAGGACACTAATACTACCAATTTTACATGTCACAAATTTCACAATAGCTGCTTATATGCTGCTGGGGGAAAGCTAACTTTAAAAGAAAACTACCTAAAGGATGGCTTCTTTTAGTTATATACACATAAACACCTGATTATACAAAACTCAAAAACTTGGAGAAAATAAAGACAATTTATTAAAATTTCAATCCGAGTCCCTAGTCATTTGGCAATTTGCAAAATGGTGGCAGGGTAAAGCAGAAAAAAATGAATTTGAATAGTGTGTCAAATAAAAATTTGAACATGATTTAATTATAAGATTTCAATGCAGCTAGGTTACAGAAGCACAGCAATTATCTTTCCATTCAAAGGATAATGAAATATCTCAACCATTCTTTGTATAAGAAACACAATACCCCAGTGGCTCTCTGTCTCCAGGGATCACTTCAGGGCTAAGAGCAGTTATCACCTGAGCCTGACAGAAGAGCTGCCATTAACTGTGTCCTGAATCCCTTAGGTGATCCCTTCATATGCCTCTAAAAGTTAGTCCTACCTGCTCTAACTCAAACTCAGAAGAAATACTGTATCCATGTTATAATACTTACTTCTTGAACCCAGACGATGAATTTCCTCCACTAAGAGCTTAACTTCGTGATCCACATTCATTGCTGCCTGAAGGAGAAAAAAATAAATGTGTATTTCTACAGTTTCTACATTCCATTAAACACACCTTGCAAAGTCCAAGGGCCCTTTCTTTTTCTCATGTAGCATTTGTAATGATTAATTTACTGTGGCCCTCTTCCTAAAAATACTTGCATGGCCCTAGAGTACCTCCATTTCCCCAATTTTATAACTGCCCCTCTGGGCTGACCCCACTCTTCTATACAGTCTACTGGGCAGAATGAAGCCATTCTCCTTGCACCCACTATGAACTCTAAGCCCGTGCTCTGGGCACCAAAAATACAAAGGTGAGTGACACAGGACCTGCCCTCAGGGAATTCACCATTCAGACGCAGAGAAAGGCCTGGAATGAATAGTAATGTGACAAGAAAGCACTCTTTTAGTGGTGGGTCCAAGGCATTAAGGGAACACAAAGGAGGAAGCCACAGAAGTTTTTGTCACTGGGGAGAAGTGGCCAGTAGACAGTTGGGAAAGGATGTTCTAGGCACAGGGAAGAGTATATACAAAAGCACAGAAGCAAAAAACAAAAGAAAACCGCAGCACACTTGGAGCAGGCCCTAAGCTTAGAAGCTGGTGGTACCAGGATAAACCAACACAATCCCTCCCCTCCGGGAGCCTGCAGTCCAGTAAGGAAGGCGGATCCAGGTGGATCCAAGGCAATTTTAATACCATGGGGTCAGCGCAGTGATGACCTCTGGGTCCCTTCCCCCATCAGTGCCCAGTGCAACCTGACTGTAATGGAGAGCCTGTGATGAAAACCATTCATCTTTGGATACGGAGTTCAGGACTAACAGCGGCTGTGAGAATCCCCTTGGCTCATGAGGTCCTCCATGGGCTGGGCTCTGCCCACCATTCCACCATTCCAGCCACCTCAAATCTACCCCCTTGAATCCAGGCTGCAGCTCCATGGGGCTTCTTTTTATTCCTCAAATACCCCTTACTCTCACACCTCCAGCCTTCACATATCCTGTTTCTCCTTCAACCAGGACTCTGGCTATTCCTCTTTCTTGGGGCTGACTTCCATACGTCCAGTCCCAGCTGAGATATAACTTCCTGCAGGAAGCCCTCCCTGAATCCCTGGGGTAGGAGAGCTCTCCCATGTGTGTTCCCACAGCATGTGCACCCTCTTCATTTCACTTGATGATTGGAATGATGCTTCTCAGTTTTTATCCCTAGACAGTGAGCTCCTCTATGCGGGGATCTGACTGTCATGCTCACTGCTGGACCACATCCGGCACCAAGAGCAGGAGTTCGATAAATAACTGGTTTGCAGACTGGAAAATGAGCAAAGACATGAGAAGGGAGGGAACCACACCTGTGGGTGTTGTCACCATGGAGCTGCGGATTTACGTGAGGAACAGAGAGGAGCTCTAAGAGGGAGGAAGTGCACTCAGACAGAAAAGGTAAAGGGGCCTGGCAAACACCTACAGAAAGTGGGCGGAGACAAACACAGCAAGAAATAGGAAAGTGCAGGTAGAGCTAGAGGAGAGCAACCCAACCTTGCTGTGGATCAAAGAAGGAAAGTATAGAAGTAAAGGAAGAAGAATGAGTTTCTATAGGAAGGCAGTAATTTACAGTGAAAACAGCGACATGAGGGTTGGAAAGTATGAGCAGCTGGGCAAAAGGCATCAATTCAGTCTGTTTGCAAATCGTCAGTTTTCCAAATCAGATAAAAGAGTGGGATTGTGTGAACGGTTTACTGTTGGGGTGATGATTTGGAAGAAACAACTTTATTCAGACAGATTGTAACTAACTCTCGGTAGCTTTGAAAAAACAAGAATGACATCTATGTTTAAATGATATTGATCAGGACCCCAGATTTTCTATCAGCTAATAATAAAAGCACCACTACACTGCTACACTTTCGTGTAAATCTTATAATTTAAGAAGCCTACATTGCAATAAAAGGCAACATCTTAGGTTAATGCATCTACATAAAACCGAATATCAAAAATTATAGTGTCCAAATGTGGGAACTTTGTGTTGGTGAAATTATAACATTATATTCAATTCAAGATAGTTTAAGAGAGACACTAAAAAGCTAAAACATACCCAGAGGACACAACTGAAAGACATGCCACGAGAATAATCGTAAGGAAAAAACCTGTTAGTGTCAGTGTGGTGGACAGCTGTTATATTTCCCTGCTCAACACCCATTCCGCCTTCTGGCACCAGCAGTCTAATGTTTGTTTGGATACAGCCTTTCCTTCCTTACTCTAAACCCATGTATCTTGGGTAGAGCCTCACCCTGGACTCCAGGAGTGGTTCAAAGTCAGAATAATTGGTTTGGGACATAGGATAGGTGATCCCATCCTGAACAATGGGTTCAGCCCATGAATTTTGCCAGAACTACTAGTAAAAAGACACTTTGCTACTGGGTTTTAAGGTATAAGCTCACAGCCCCTATATAAATGGCTACCATGTGAAAAGAGCCTGACAAGAATAAAGCTGACACAAAGAAAACTCCAGCCACATAACAATGATTGAATCTGTATATAACCTTGGACTTTCCAGTTACATGAACCAATCTTTCCTGGCTTGGGCTGGTTTGCTTAAGTTTCTGTCACTTGCACTCTAAAGAATCTTCACTTTTAAAGTTAACCTAGAGAAGACCTGCTGCTATTTTTTTAAAAATTAAAGCTCCTTTTATGTACTTGTGTGAATAGTCTTATTTCGTGTTGCTCTGTTGGGTAGGATGGATAGATGGGACAGAAAGGCAGATTTGAAAGCCATATGAGACAAAATTTCTCTAACAATCAAAACGGTCTAACAGTGAGTAAAGTTTGCAGTGGTAGTATGGATCTGTGAGGGTTGATGAAGAAATCAGCCCACATTGGACAAAATAGAAAGGGAAATGTCCAAGGGGATTACAGTCCTTTCCAATTCTCAGATGCTTTGATTTCCTCCCACCCTGAATATTTATCTCTTTAACATCGTTTTCCACTCCTTCCACCCCGCACCAGCCACACACTTCAGACCTAATTCTCCTTTA
Organism: Lipotes vexillifer; assembly: GCF_000442215.2. Lineage (NCBI taxonomy): Eukaryota > Metazoa > Chordata > Mammalia > Artiodactyla > Lipotidae > Lipotes > Lipotes vexillifer. The sequence goes on from NW_006795376.1 coordinate 1,239,735, forward strand.
ATAATGAGACTCAAAGAGGAAATCCCGCCCTTAAGTAATGTGAATTCCTGGATCACATTAAGCAGATGTATGTTCATCCAATTTTAAGACAGGAAGACAACCAGAATTTCTTTGTAATTAATTACACCTGAGGCTCCTTATCTGCATTAATTCATGTAAACCTAAGAACCTTATGAAGTAATATTATTTATCCCCATTTTATGGATGATGGAACTGACTCCGAGGGGCTTCCCACAATTAAATGCTGTTTCTACTGCATCACTCTGGCTCGTTTTTTTTAAATTTTGTTTCATTTATTATTTTTTTGCTGGTTATTATGCCAACTGCACTAAATATATAACAGTGGGTTGTATTTGTGTGAAATATTACATGCTGAGTGCTTACTAAGGCAGGCACTTACAAAGTAAGAAAGGCTCCCCGCACTGACCCTTGCGAGTAGGAACATAACAGGCTTAGAAACTATTGCTAGCATACATCATTTGGCATGGTTTATGTCTTTATTTGATTATTTAATGAGGACAAAGGAGTATAAAATACTCTGTTGCACAATCCTTGGAAGGCCCATGACATTTTATAAGGACAGAAGCCTGGGACTGGTGTTAAGCAGCAAGATCAAGAACAATGAGAGGCCATGGGCAGAGCAAGTCTAAGAGAAAGAAAGCCCCTCAGTGGGAGGCTCAGGGGAAGGCGATGGCAGATGCTAGTCGGGCCCTCTAATTGAGACAGAATCCAATTAGGCACTGTGCGTGGGAATCACAAAGACAGCGGAATGTGGGAGCACTAGGCCATCTGGGCCATATGCTGAAATGCTCCACCATCAATATGCGCTTAAGAATATATTTAAGGACTCTCATAGCTTTTTTGAGTGGTTGGTTCCTTTTTTGTTTTGTTTTGTTGGTTTGCTTTTTGTTTTGGGGGGGGGGGTTTGAGTTTGGAGGCAATACCTAGAAATTTTCTAATGTCAGGGAATAAGCCTACTGGAGTGGGGACAACTTGGAATCAGGACTCACCTCTCCACACTGGAGCTGGCCACTGTTTCCCTGCCCTCCTTCACAATCCCTGACGAGCAGCTGGTGCGGGTCAAAGAATGACTGGGTTCCTTCCTGCCCCTCGCAGGCGCGCACACACTCCATATTTGGTCATCCCTGCGCCAAGTTTGGGAGCTGGCGCGTAAGGGGTCCCAAAACCCTGTCCCCAGCGGGCCATCACACAGTCACCACCGGTACCAGTGCAGAGCTGAGGGGCGCGGGGTTCGGCCCCCTGCTCCGGGGCGCACGGCTGGCTCCCGGGCGACCTCCCCAGGAAGAACCGCATTCCGGAAGCCTTTGTCTCCTAGAGTCTCGCGCCAGCGCCGCCTGCTCGCGCTCTCCGGCTGTTGGTGCGCCCCCGGCGCGCCCAGAGAGCGAGCGCCCAAACCGAGCGACGCAAACGGACCCAGCCCGGGGCTCCCCGAGTCGCTGGTGTCCCCTCACTACCACCCACGTCGCACACAGAATCGGGAGCGTACAGATCCGCACCCGCCGCCGGCGCCGCGGAGTCCACTGCCCTGAAGCCACCAGATTCCTCGGGGGAACCTGTCCCCTCACTCCCAGCCCGTCCCCGCTCAGCTCTGCGGAACTGGCTCCCCAAGCGCAAAACGGACACGTTGCTCCGCGATAAAAATCTTTAAACGCTGCAGATCTCTCTGCCCTGTCCGCCCCCGGGCGGCAAAACGTCACGTGAGCCGAGGGCGGAAGTCTGCTGGAGAGTTGGGGGGCGCAGGGGCGCGCCCACCCGGCCCCCCGCACCCGCTCAGCCCAAGGTCAGTTATACCCTCCAGGCGTCTTAGCCCCCTCCCGGTCCCGGCTCTCCACCCGCAGCCCACGATCCCCCCGGCTGCTTGGCCTCCACCGGCTACCCCCGTCCATCCTTCATACCTACCTGGCCACATCTTCCCAGGGCAATCACTCACCTCTCCGCCTCCTTTTCTTTTCCGAGAAAACTGGGGCTGCGTCGGTGCCGGCTGGTTACCTTCTTCAACGCACTGGGGAGGAAGAAGCTGAGGAAGGAAGTGACTGAGGCAGAAAAGAGAGGCTGCTGTGCTGGAGGAGGAGGGCTAGCGGGGGGAGGGGGGAGAGTTTCGGTGCCCAGGAATGCGGCCGCCCACACTCCCAGGGACAAGCCTGTGAGGAGGAAACTCAGGAGAGGAGATGCCCGAGACGGGGGGCGGACTCCGGACAGGTGGCGGAGCGCTGGAGGCTTCTAGGAAAATGCGCCTAGAGCTTCGATTACCGCCGCCTTTCCCCCGCGCCGCTCGGAGCCACGGATCCTCAACCGCAGCATCTGATCCTAGTCGTTGACTTCCTGCCAGCATCTCTCTCCTAACTTAGGAAACAAAGCGTCCCCAGCGTGCTGAATGCTGAGGTCTCCTAGGAGGAACGTAAGCCAGGAGCAGGGGCCTTCAGAAAGCTACAGACGTGACAACAGGATGGTCAGTTTTGCAAAAGAAAATTCATGTTTGAAAACCAATTTGTTCTACTGCGAAGAAACTTTACTTGGACAAAGCTAATTATTGGTCCCGGTCAATATAGATTTCTTCCCCTCTTTATTATTTCCTACACGTAACCGCATAATTCAATCATTTTATTCATGCATCCTTTATTTTAGTAACTTGTTTTAATCAGCGTGTGTTTGTGTGTGTGTATGTGTGTGACATGTTTGCTGTACCTGGCGTCCCTTCGAAAAGGAAACCGAGACCCTGGTGAGAGAACTGACCCAAACTATTCTCAGGACAAAGGTTGCACAAATAACTGCCCCCAAATTTCTCCCCCCGCCCCGCCCCGCCATAGCTGACTGGATTAAGAGTGGTCATGTGACCCAAGAAACACAGTCCATAAACTGGCCATCACCCTAAGAGGTGACCTGAACAAACAGTCCTCACCAAACCGGGACTCGGATCATTAGATAAGCCAATCAAGGTTCTCCCTTGGAAATGGAAAGGGGAGAATACAGAGAATGAGCTATCGGACAGGAAGGCTGAAGCTGAGAGGGCTTGAGGCAGAAGTAGAGAAAATGGGCCACCACAAAGCAAACACTGGAGTAAAAGCAAAAACCAAAGATGAAGTAGAAGGTGGATGGGTGTGGAAGTGGCAGAAGTGCCTCTATGGGAAGCTGAGACCCAGTGGTATATTAAGAACAGCAAAGACCTGCTCCCCAGGAAGATATGAGTATCCAGGTCCCTAGGGCTGCACTGGATCCCGCCACTTCCCAAAGAGCATTCTAGTTACCCTTTCACTATAAACACCTATGACTTTGGGTGTGATTTCGAATGAGTCTGTTCCCTACCACCAAAAGATTACTCTTCAACAAAGGTCTGATTCGTCAAGGTTTCTCATGTTACATGAAGTTTAAGGTGATCCCACCATCCGTTTGAGGACTAATTTTTTCTCACTAAAAGAAAGCTGAGAGGTAGTATTTTATATCTTTCAAAGTCTACATAATGCAAAAATTATAATTCAAGAAACAATCATATTTAGCAATTCTCTAAGCGGGACCTGGCTACTTTGGTTTGTGACAGTGACCACAATTCTTCATTGGGATAATATCCAGTGAAATGAATAACCAATTTGTAGTTGCTCCACTTCTTTATAACTAGGTAGTGTTTCACAGTACTTTGCCAATGGGGAGAAAACAAAAGAGAGAGAGAGAGAGAGGGAGAAATCGATTACTTTTAGCAAGTAAAAGTCCCTGTGACTATAAAAATGGATTCACTCTTTTAAAATACTTTGTTTATACATGTTGCACTAAGCGTAACATAAACTTCATGTAATCTACAAAGAATTACAATTCAAGAAAGTTGTTTAGAGTGAAAGAAATATCAAAATCTCGCCAAGTAATATTTTTCATACCTAATTCCTACTCTTTCAGTTTCCATGCAGATTTTTGCCATTATCTTTTCTTGTTCTTTTACCAATATTATCATCATGTAGCTAAGCGATGTGGAATTTTAACCTAAAAAACAGAAAATAGGGGCTTCCCTGGTGGCGCAGTGGTTGAGAGTCCGCCTGCCGATGCAGGGGACACGGGTTCGTGCCCCGGTCTGGGAAGATCCCACATGCCGCGGAGCGGCTGGGCCCGTGAGCCATGGCCGCTGGGCCTGCGCGTCCGGAGCCCGTGCTCCGCAACGGGAGAGGCCACAACAGTGAGAGGCCCGCGTATCGGAAAAAAAAAAAAAAAAAAAAAAAAAACAGAAAATAAAGTTTAACAGTTAAGAAGTACTTATTAACTATCAAGCGTGCACTGGCAACAATGTGCCCAGACTGGAGGGTACAAAGTAGCCTAAAGCATGATATTTGTCAAAAAGAACTTTCAGCGATGTACATATAAAATTTTAATTTGTCAAATAGAACTTTCAGGGCTTCCCTGGTGGCGCAGTGGTTGAGAGTCCGCCTGCCAATGCAGGGGACACGGGTTCGTGCCCCGGTCAGGGAAGATCCCACATGCCGCGGAGCGGCTGGGCCTGTGAGCCATGGCCGCTGAGCCTGCGTGTCTGGAGCCTGTGCTCCGCAACGGGAGAGGCCACAACAGTGACAGGCCCAAGTACCGCCAAAAAAAAAAAAAAAAAAAAAAGAACTTTCAGTGATGTACATATAAAATTTTAAGACAATCCTTATCCATTTATTTAATTACATAGTATAGACCAGCACTGTTTAATAGAAATATAATTGTGAGCCACTTCTGTAATTTAAAATTTTCTAGGAGCCACATTAAAAAAAAGAAACATGTGAAATTAATTTTAATAATATGGTTTTATATAATGTATTCTTTAACCCAGTATATCTAAAATACTATCATTACAACTTGTAGTGAATATTTTAAAATTATTAATGAGATATTATAAACTTTGTTTTGTACTAAGTCTTCAAAGTTATTGTGTATTTTAATCTTAGAGTGCATGGCAGATGCTCAGTAACTTTATATGGTTAATGACTACTGTATTGGTTGGTGTTGTTACAGATAATTCCAGAATAGAGCATGACATATAGGCTAATAAATTTACTTAAGAAATTACATGTTCCTGGAATGAGGGAAATAATAACACTATATTTAAAGGTTCATTTTTAAAAATGTAATTGTCTCTCTTGTAATGAATAGAAAAAAATCTTTGTAAAGGATCTTCAGGACAGCAATTCCATCCTGAGTATATACCAATAGAAAAGGTACCTAGATCTACCGAGAGACATGTACAGAATATTCACTGAGTATTCATGGCAGCACTATTTATAATATTTCTAAACTAGAGCCACCCAGATGCCCAGTAACATTAGAATGGATTAATAAATTGTAGCATATTCAAAAAATGGAAATTACCCACCAAGGAGAAGGAACAACCAACAACTACATGGAAGGGTATGGTTGAATCTCACAAATACAGTGTGGAGTGAAATAGCCTATTATTCATTTTACATAAAGGTTTAAAAGCAGGCAAAACTAATCAGTGGTGTTAGAAGTTAGGATAGTGGTTATCCTTGTTGGGTGGTGGGGGATAGTAATTGAGATAGGGCATGAGGGGGGCCTTATGGGGTGCTGACAATATTCTGCTTCTTGATCTGTCTACTGGTTACACACGTGTTTGACTCTTCAACAAGCTGGCCAATTAAGATAAATTTTTTCTTCCTGTGGCTATGTTCTTTTTAATAACATTTTGACCTGTTGACCTGTTGACCAAACAAGGCTTATTCCAGGAATATAAGGATTATTCAACAATATTAGGAAACTTTATAATTCCCTATGGCCAATAGTCTCTCATTTTTATCTTATTCTTTAAATGAGGTTTATCATTTGGATCTATCATTCTAGTTCAGACTGTCGTCACCTTGTGCTCGTGTTAATGTTGGTTATTATGGTGATAATAATGATTATTGTGTATCTTGGGCACTAATTTTGGATCCAAGTATAGTACTGCTTGAGTGCTCTGGGTGATATAAAGAAGTAAAAGTAAAATCTGTGCCCTCGAGAAATAATGGAAAAAGAATTATATACCATGAGTAAGTGAAATTTATTTGAGGAATGCAAAGTTGGTTCAACAAATGGAAAGTAATCAATGTAATACACTATATTAATAGAATAAAGGGAAAAGTCCACATCGTCACCTCAACAGATGCAGAAAAAGCATTTGACAAAATCCAATACCCTGTCATGATTAAAAACACTCAACAAACTAGGAATAGAAGGGATTTTCCCCAACCTAACAGCAAGCACATACAAAAAACTCATAGCTAACACCACACTCAATGATGAAAGACTGAAAACATTCCTCCCTAAGATCAGGAACAAGACAAGGATGTCTGCTAAGGAATACACAAAAAAAGCTAGCAGAATCAATAACCCAGTTCAGCGAGGTTGCAGGAAATAATATCAATATACAAAAATCAGTTATATTTCTATTTTTTCTATATACTAGGAATGAACAATCTGAAATTGAAACTAAGAAAACAATTCTATTTACAACAAGATCAAAAGAATAAAATACTTAGGAATAAGTTTAACTAAAGAGGTGCATACACTTGTACAAAATAGTATTGAAAGAAAAAAAAATTTAAACCCAAATAAATGGAAAGACATCCTACATTCATAGATTGGAAGGCTTAATATTGTGTAGATGGCAATACTCCACCAAATCATTGACAGATTCAATGCAGTACCTATCAAATTTCTAACATCGTTTTTGCAGAAATCGACAAACCTATCCTAAAATTCATATGGAAATGAAAGGGATTCAGAATAACCAAAATAATCTTGAAAAAGAGAATAAAGTTAGAGTATTCATATTCCCTGGTTTCAAAGCTTACTACAAAGCTACAGTAAATGGTACTAGCATAAGGATAGACATATAGAAAATGGAATAGAATTGACAGTCCAGTAATAAACCCACTCATCTATGGTCAATTGATTTTTGACAAGAGAGCCAAGGCCATTCAATGGGGAGAGAATGGTTTTTTGTCTGTTTGTTTTTGTTTTTTGGCCACGCTGTGCAGCATGTGGGATCTTAGTTCCCTGACCAGGGATCAAACCCATGCTCCCTACAGTGGAACCTTGGAGTCTCAACCACTGGACCGCCAGGGAAGTCCCAAGAATGATATTTTTAACAAATGGTGCTGGGACACTGGTTAACCACAAGAAAATAGCTAACTGGATCCCTATGTCACACCATACACAAAACTTAAAATGGATCAAAGACCTAAATGTAAGAGCAGAAACTATAAAACTCTTAGAAGAAGACATGAGTGTAAATCTTTATCATCTTGGACTAAGTAACATTTTCTTAGATGTGACACCAAAAGCACAAGCAGTCAAAGAAAAAATAAACTGGGTTTCACCAAAATTAAAATGTCAGTGCTTTAAAGGACACCATCCAGAAAGTGAAAAGTAACCCACAGAATGGAAGAAAATTTTTGCAAATCATGTCTGACAGAGATCTCATGTCCAGAAAATGTAAAGAACTCTTACAACTCAACTATGAAAAGACTAATAATCTAATTTAAAACTGGGCAAAGAATTTGAACAGATATTTCTCTAAAGGAGATACACAAATGGCCAGTAAGCACATGAAAAGATGCTCCACATCATTTGCCACCAGGGAAATGCAAATCAAAAACACAGTAAAATACCACTTCACACCCAGTAGGATGGCTATAATTTTAAAAAAAGGAAAATAACAAGTGTTAGTGAGGATGCAGGGAAAACAACCCTCAGACAATGCTGGTGGGAGTGTAAAGTGAATGGTGCATCCTTTGCGGAAAACAGTTTAGCGGTTCCTCAAAAAATTAAAAATATATTTTAAATTCTTTGACTCAACCTTCTACTCCTAGTTCTATAGCCAGGAGTTGTATGTCCAGAGCAGACAAATCCACAGTAAAAAGCAAATGGATTATTGGTGGCTAGACACTAGGGAGAGGAAGGAAAGAGGGCTAATGAGCATGGCATTCCTTTTTAGCGATGAAACATACTCTGGAATTAGATAATGAAGATCACACAACCATGTGAATACACGAAAAACCTCTGAATTGTACACTTTAAAATGGCAAATTTAATGGTATGTGAATTATATTTCAATTAAAAAAATTTTTGAAAAAGAAACAATGGAAAGACAAGACTAATAAACAACTAATAATTTTAAAACAAACCAGGGAATTCCCTGGCGGTCCAATGGTTAGGACTCCGTGCTTCCATTGCAGGGGGTACAGGTTCAATCCCTGGTCGGGGAACTAAGATCCTGCAAGCCGCAGGGCACAGCCAAAAAGAACAAAACAAAACAAAACAAAAAAGAGAACAAATGAAGATGCTTTGGCTGAAAAAAACTGTTGCACAAAAGGGTTGATAGACTGCCCTGGGAAGATGCTGCCTTTTCCCATTGCTCATTTATCCATCCATTCATTCATTCAACAAATATTTATTGAAAACCGTTATGGGCTAAGATTTGCACGTCTCTTTCTCAAAGAGTGGTCAAAGAGAACAAACTTCCCATGTGAAAGAGAACTATTCTTTGTCAGCTGAAGGACAGGACTTTTCTAAACTGGTTTATTAGACAGCATATATCACCATTATTTCCAGGACTTACATTAAGATATTTTTCTTATTTTATTTTTTTCTCTTTTTTTCCCCTTCCTCCATATCTTTCTTTCTTTCTTTTTTCTCTTCTCTTCTCTAACATGCAAATTAGAAACAATGGAGTTCAACAAAGCTCAGATAGTATGTCCATCACTCATCTGAAGTGATTTATTCCCTCTTTCCCTCCTCTGCCCCCCTTTTCCTCCCCTCCCCCACCTTCACTACAGAGTTTCTAGTCTCCACCCCAACATAACTTCAGGTTGCACAAGGCTTTGAGAGTCCAAGGCACAGGCTCTAGCACCAACCCTTCTTGCTCAGCTCACCACTACCAAATGGATGCAGGCTTTCAGTATGTCAATTCCAGATTCTTGAAAGAGAAAATCCAGCTGGGCCAGTTTGGATCGATTATTATCCCAGAATTCAATCTGCTGTGCCCAATACATAGGGTTGCCCTTTCTCTACAAAGGAGGTGTGGGAGATGAATCACTCCATAATGTCTACCATAGACAATAGCAACTCTATAGTACAATAAAAATAAAGCCTTGTACAGTAACTACTAAACCGCTATAGATAGTTTCATTTTTATTTAAATTAATTGAAATGAAATAGCATTAAAACTTCAGATCCTTAGTCAAGGTAGGCTCAATTCAAATGCTCAATTGCTCCAAGTGGTTAATGGCTACTGTATTGGACAACACAGAATATTTCTATTTCCTCAGAAAGTTGTTTTGGACAGAGCTGTTAGAGGTGGTTAAAAAAAATCAACAAAATCTGGAAAATTATTAAGAACCTTAATAAGATAACTACTATTTAGTTTTTGCATTTCTTCCCCCACTCCCAACCCACCAACCAAAAAAATTTACAGATCACCTCTGTTCTAGGCCCCCTACTTTTCTGACAAGCAATCTAAATTCTTACCAGAACGAGGGGCTAAATGCTACATGCAAAGAGAGGGCAGGCAGCTGTGATGATCACAGGGAGATGATCACAGGAGATCACAGGGGAGACACAGGGAGATCACAGGGGAGATCAAAGTGGGCACTAAGAAATACAATTTCTAGTCCAAGTATCCAAGCTGTTGTCCGGGGGTGACAGAAGGCCTGGAGTGGAAGGGGTTAATGCCACAGAGCATGACAGTTCGAGTTAATCAGGCTACACGTTAGAATCACCTGCTAACCTCTAAGACCCAGTGCCCAGGACCCACCAAAACCAATTAAATCATAATCTCTGGGACATCTGTGTTTTAAGGTCCCAGAGTAATTCTAATGTGCAGTGGAGGTTAAGAACCACCGGTTTGGACAAGCTTTGAAGCCAGCTGCCAGGGAAAGCTTGGGGCAGCACTCGCTCCAAGGAATTCCAAGGGACTTGGAATTCCAAGCTGCTTTTCAGCTACAGTAGTTCATTGATGTCTTCTTATCCTGCAACATATAAAGGGTCTGCTCTGGTCTCTGCCCAGGCTCCCTCACTCATGGTGTCTCTGGTAGGGACACTTTCCCAGCATGAGCAGAGGACAATCTGATCCCTAGGCAAGGTAGGGACCCAGCAACATTATCAGATTTGAGGAGTGCTTAGGAAAGTCTCTTTTCCCCCAAATAGCTCCTCTACCCTCATAATTTATGCCTGAAATTTCAATCCGTATAGATTGCTTTAAAACAGACATTACAAATTCAAATGCTTTTAGAGACAGGCAAATAATAAATGACAGCTGTAGGAATGTTTACCCAATGTTGCTAACTCTTACCATTTTTCAAGAGATGACAGAAATCTGGATTTGTAAAAAAATATAGATATATATATATCTCCCATTTTTAAAAAAATAAGGCAATTCATTGAAATGCTTTTAACACACTGTCCAGGCAAAATGAAACTTGTCTGCAGGATGGAAAAGTCCCTTTCCAAAATGCAAATGTCCCTAGAAGTAGCCAACAGACGATTTCCTTTTTCTCAGGTCTCTGTAGGAGCATTTGTCTCTTTCTACAATCCTGATAAACCCTCTGCTTTATTCACAATTCTTTCCCTCAATTCTGCTGCTTGCTGAGCTTCTGTTTTCTCTTTTTCTCGACATATTTCTTCAAAGAACACTTTAAATTTGCTGCTTCTAGCCCTCACCACCTGCTATGTATTTCACTACTTATAATATGGCTTTTGCCTTCACCTTTTTGCTAAAGGTATCCTCTCTAGTCTAAGGTCACTAATGACTCACGATTGGCAGACACATTTACCTGTCCCCAGTTCTCGTTGCCCTGCAGCTCTCCGTAGCACTTGGCATTGTCACCCATCCCCTTAGTCATGATCATTACACAGTAAGGGAGAGTACGTGGCTCTAGGCTGCTGGAGATCAGAAAGAAGTGGGATCCTCAGAGTGGATCCGAGGGTGCAAACAGGAGGCAGGGGAATGCAGGCTATAGGGTCAACTACAGTGTCCTGGGAGAAAAGTGATATTCTAAGGCTGAGTTCAAAAGAAGCACGTCTAAAGCAGTTCAGAGTTGGACTTCTGATCTGGAAGTTTCAGGTCAAAGAGAGAAGATGTATGCCTCGCACAGAAAACACTAAATAACCGTTTACAGAACAGAAGTGGTCTTCACCACATCCCCTCACTATACTCTGGACCCAATGCAGAAACAGAAGCAGATCTTGCCACTGGGTCCAAGACTGGGGATGGAGGGGAGGAATTACAGCCAGAAGCCAGGGCTCAGGCAGAGGAAATCAGGGATCAGACCCCCCCAACATGCATACCCTAAAGATCTCAGCAGAATGTTGGTGAATACTGCCATGCTGATGGGCACCCTCTCCTGCGGAGGGGACTCTGGGAGAAGCTGGAGTCAGACAGCCTCAAGTTCCTTTAATCAGCTGTGGGAGAGGAGTGGGACGACAAGAAAACACTCGCATGTGTGCACAGAAAGGTTGGGAAGGGACAGAGCAGTTCACCAACTCAGACCCTTTCCTGTATCAAGGATGGATAAAGAGCTACCTCGAGGCTTCTCCCATTGCCATTTCTTCCTTCTCTAAATCTTTTTCCTCTCCTGAGACTCTAAACAAAGCAAGAGTTCCCAGCTTGAAACTTGTCACTTTCCCTCTGGTCCATCCTGCCAATGCTTCTCTATACAGAGTTCTCAGATCCCAGAACCCACCCTAGCCTCCCTGGGTCAGCATCTTTAAGGCAGAGAGCTTGTTAGAAATGCAGAATCACAGACCCGCTGAAACAGAGTTGGCATTACATTCAAGTCTGAGATGCCCTGCTCTGGGCTATCCTTCACCTTACTGTCAGGCTAATTTTCTGAGTACAGCTTTAATCATGTCACACCTGTTGAAAAAGAAACAACAGACCCCCAAATGGAGTCACTTGTGCTAAGCCCCACATCAGCAAACCGAGGCTTAATACTTAACCTAATTGCAGTTACAACCTCTCCCAGGAATGTAGTCTTAACTGGTCAGTATAGAATATTCTGGTAACCTCCAGTGAGGTAATCTGCCTCCTTCCATCCCCCATAGGTAAGTTACCTAAGCCTGAAACAATCCACTCCTTTCCCCCTTCTGCTATAAAAGCCTTACATTTTGTACAACTCCGTGGAGCTCCTTTCTACTTGCTAGATGGGATGATACCTGATTCGTGAATCATTCAATAAATCATTTAGTGAAACCAATTAGATCTTTAAAATTTACTCAGTTGAATTTTGGTTTTTTTCACACACCCTTGCTCAAAATCTTCAGGGTTTCCTCATGGTCCATTAAATAAAGTATACACTTTTTACCATGCCTTTTAAAACCTTCTACAACCCCTACTACCTTCCAGATTACTGAACCCCCAAAACTGTCTGTGAAAACCATGAGTCAGTCAAATTGAACTCTCTTCTTCCTTCACCTGGTCCAGAGTATGGGGAAGAGGTGGAGATCAGTTTTGTTCTGTGAAAGTTTAGTTCGCACTTTCTGTGTGCTCGGCATACAACCTGTACCTTCTTTCTCCTGGGCCTGAAATCACAAAATCCTCACTTTCTTTCTTTTTTTTTTGAATTTTATTTTATTTATTTTTTATACAGCAGGTTTTTATTAGTTATCTATTTTATACATATTAATGTATATATGTCAATCTCTTTCTCCCAATTCATCCCACCACCACCCACCCCCCTGCCACTTTCCCCACTTAGTGTCCATATTTTTGTTCTCCACATCTGTGTCTCTATTTCTGCCCTGCAAACCGGTTCATCTGTACCAACCAAATCCCCACTTTCTTGCCTTTGCCTTATTTTCCTCTGCCTGATGAGTCCTTCTTTCCCGCCATGTCTTTGCCTACTGAAATCCAAGGCCAAAGCCGAATGCCGGCTCTTTCACCAAGCCCCACGTGTTACCTACAAGGCAGAGGTTACCCAGGCACCCACTGTGGCTCCAGTCCTGTCTGTGTATGTCCTTAGGAAAGGTATTAACCTCTACAAGTCTCAGTTCTCTAATCTAAAAATTAGTGATCCTAAAACCTACTGGCAGGGTTGTTGTAATGAGTAAATAAAATCGGGTCCCTTTTTTTTTAATACATTTATTTCGTTTATTTATTTTTGGCTGCATTGGGTCTTCATTGCTGAGCGCGGGCTCTCTCTAGTTGCGGCGAGGGGGGGCTACTCTTCCTTGCAGTGCGCGGGCTTCTCATTGCAGTGGCTTCTCTTGTTGTGGAGCACCGGCTCTAGGCATGGGGTCTTCAGTAGTTGTAGCACGTGGACCCAGTAGTTGTGGCTCAAGGGCTCTAGAGCGCAGGCTCAGTAGCTGTGGAGTATGGGCTTAGTTGCTCCGTGGCATGTGGGATCTTCCCGGACCATGGCTCGAACCCATGTTCCCTGCATTGGCAGGCAGATTCTTAACCACTGCGCACCAGGGAAGCCCAAAATTGGGTGTCTTTCTGTGTTTTGTTTTTTTGCGGTACGCGGGCCTCTCACTGTTGTGGCCTCTCCCGTTGCGGAGCACAGGCTCCGGACGCGCAGGCTCAGCGGCCATGGCTCACGGGCCCAGCCGCTCCGCGGCATGTGGGATCTTCCCGGACCGGGGCACGAACCCGTGTCCCCTGCATCGGCAGGCGGACTCTCAACCACTGCGCCACCAGGGAAGCCCCCTGGGCGTCTTTTTGAAGCATCCTTCCTCTTTGCAAAAAACTTGGGAAATGAATTAATATAGCCATGTGCCCAGCCCTGCGTCTTCTCCTTCATTCCATTCCTCTCTGTCCCCATTGTGTCATATGCCTCTCTTGGGAGTCCTCCAGCACTTTGGACATCTTCTAGGACAGTTATATCATGTCACCTTATGAAATGCAAATATCACCATCATCTTTGAAATCTAATAAAATTAATTCAAGTTTACTACTTTAATCCTCTAGGAAGTCCAATGCTCTTCTATTTTTGCAATTCTCAGGATGTATGTTCTGCTTTCCACTGGTTCTGAGTTCTCTAATCCTAAGTACATCTCACACTTCGTGAATGTTTAGTCATTCTACCCGAAGCAGACATGGAAAAGCTTCCTTTCTTTATTCACCCTTCACACTAACTCCTCCCCCCCTCCTCCCCAAAACTAACCTTTGGCATCTGTGATGAATGTCAGGCTTTACCAAAGGTTTAAGGGTGAAAGCAAGGTACATTAAAGCGAAGCAAGCAGTTTATAATGGAATACGAAAGTCTCGTTTACAAGTCCCCTCACGGCCCTGCCTCTGGAATTGCTCACTGGCCCCCCTCCGGAATTGCTCACTGGCCCCCCTCCCTATAGCTCCAGCCTCCCCATCTGCTGCCGGGGCTGTCCTCACATCTCCCAGCTGCTTCCTAAGGCCCTTCTCCGGCCCCCAAACCTCTAGTTTGCTTCCTATTGTGCAGAGCAGTTTAGCTTTCAGGTCCAAACTCCAAAGTCTCATTAATGTGCTCTGCTGAAAAAAAGCCCTTCCTCTCTGACCCTTGAACAGCTTGGAAGACCTGGCAGAAGCTTTAGAATTTGCCTTTTTCTTCTTTTTTCTTTTTTGTCTCTCTCTACCATTTACTAATCCCTATGAGTGAAAGTAAGTCTACAGCCATTTGTTTTCTCAGTGATGTGAGTAACAACAACTCTCTCAGGGAGGCAAAAGTTGCTACAGTATATTGTTCTGAATAATACATTTATGTAAATTTGTATGGAACTTGTGCCATAGTCATTTCCTTTTAGTAGACTCTAAAGCTCTTGAGGGTGGACAGTGTCTTATTCATTTTGTATCCTTTGCAAAGCTTGGCACTGCGCCTGGCAGGGAGTGGGCACTCAACAATTGTTTAGTTGAATGGACTTAAACGTTGACTTTCTAACCTCTTGACTCCTCTCAGGGCTATTAAAATGAGAGATTAGATGTGTACACCAAATACCTTAGTCACTGTAGACTGAATATCTTTTTCACCTTCACCAAAATTTAAACAAGTTTCTAGGGAAGGGGTAATATAAAAAAAAATTAATATGTAGTGAATACATATAATTACCAGCATTTATATTCTATTTCCATTGCCTTTTTAATGTGAGATTAATGCACCTCCACCCTCAGTATCAATGCCTCTGGACCATATTCAATTGAAATAAGCCACTAAAACATGCAAAAGTTAATTGAATGCATTTTTAATGGGATAGAGTGGCAAGCAATCACGACAATGAAAGTTTCATTGATATCATTTCCAACATTATGTGAATCTTTAAAATTATTTATTTATTTACTTTTATTGAAGTATAGCTGATTTACAACATTATATCAGTTTCAGGTGTACAACATAGTGATTCAATATTTTGTAGATTACACTCCATTTAAAGTTATTACAAAATGATGGGCTACATTTCCTTGTGCTGCACAGTATATCCTTGTTGCTTATTTATACATATACATTTTATTTTATACATAGTAGTTTGTACCCTTTAATCCCTTACCCCTCTTGCCCCTCCCCCCTTCCCTCTCCCCACTGGTAACCACTAGTTTGTTCTCTATATCCGCCTGTTTCTGTTTTTTCACATATATTAGTTTGTTTTATTTTTTAGATTCCACATATGAGTGATAACGTAGAGTATTTGTCTTTCTCTGTTTGACTTATTTCACTGAGCGTAATACCCTCTAGGTCCATCTGCATTGTTGCAGATGGCAGAATTTCATTCTTTTTTCTCTTTTTTTTTTTTGGCTGCGTTGGGTCTTTGTTGCTGTGCACGGGCTTTCTCTAGTTGTGGCGAGCAAGGGCTACTCTTTGTTGTATTGCAGTGGCTTCTCTTGTTGTGGAGCACGGGCTCTAAGCATGCGGGCTTCAGCAGTTGTGGCACATGGGCCCTAGAGCATGTGGGCTTCAGTAGTGTGGCGCGTGGGCTCAGTAGTTGTGGCACATGGGCTTAGTTGCTCCACGGCACGTGGGATCCTCCTGGACCAGGGCTCGAACCTGTGTCCCCTGCATTGGCAGGTGGATCCTTAACCACTGCGCCACCAGGGAAGTCCCTCATTCTTTTTTATGACTGAGTAATATTCCATTGTATATCTATACTACATCTTCTTTACCCATTCATCTGTTGATGGACACTTAGGTTGCTCCCGTATCTTGGCTAACATAATGTGAATTTTAAATATTATTAATTGCATGTAAAATTCTTTATAAAAGCTACCTGTTAACTATCAGTTATCAGTATGTATTCACAGTACATATTTTTAACTCCTCAGAGAAAGAGAGGAGAAACGTAGTTTGATGTTTTGTCAACATAAATTGAAAAGACCTATCTACAAGAGTAAATCTTTAAGTCTTTTTGGTGGTTGTTCTATATGTTTAATTAAAGGATAAAACAACAAAAATTTGCTGGGAAGGCACATATGCCACATTTTCTTCTTTCTTGGTCTTAACAGCTGGGGGAATTCCCTGGGGTCCAGTGGTTAGGGCTCTGCGCTTCCATTACAGGGGGCACGGTTTTGATCCCTGGTCAGAGAACTAAGATCCCACAAGCAGCGCAGTGCAGCCAGAAAAAAACTATTCGGAATGTTCTAAATAAGCCATAAGAATTCATTGATAAATGGAGATTTTTTCTTCCAGAATTAATTCCAATCTTTTCATTGATTTCTTAGGAACTCAGAACATGGCTTTTATTGCCACAGATTTCCTTAAAAGAGCTAATTAGTTCCATGGGCTTACAAACTCTGATTGAGTTTGATAGGTTATATCACTCAAACACTTAGATTTTAATTTAAAAATTCAAAATCCAGATGTGTCTACATGGGTTTCTCTTTTGAATAGTTAGGTGGTTTCAGGGTGCTCCTCCAGCTATGCCACATAGCAGGAAGAATGGCTAATAGTAACCAAGTATGCAGAAGATTGTCTTTGAAACATCAGTATTATTACACAGTAAGGACTGCCACTGTACAAAAAGTTATATTAGTTATCCACCTAGGGGCATCCGCAGTTTACAAATGGATTGCTGTATTTGCAAAATCAGATTGGTTTTCACAAAGCAGCTTTAATAATCACAGAAATAAAGACAAAACAATGGGTATTATCCTAGAGGTTATCTAATTCCTGGCACATTGATAGGAATTCAAAGCTTATGAGAGAAAAGAAAGATGAGTGGTAATGTTATAGTCATGCAAGACTTTAGTACTAATATTTTGTCAGTTCAAACAGTAATTTTTGTCACTGGTAATTATAACCATTAAACAAACATTTATTAAATATTTATTTTTAAATATATATAAGTGTTTATCTAGTACCGACTATGAATTAATAGGTTGCTCTTTCCCCTAACAGGGTTTTTTGGTCTGATATCTAGAACCATTTCCTCTGCTGGGGAAACACCTACAAGATAATTCTCTTTTTTTTTTTTTTTTTTTTTTCTCACTGTTGTGGCCTCTCCCGTTGTGGAGCACAGGCCCCGGACACGCAGGGTCAGCAGCCGTGGCTCACGCGCCCAGCCGCTCCGCGGCATGTGGGATCTTCCCGGACAGGGGCACGAACCCGTGTCCCCTGCATTGGCAGGAGGACTCTCAACCACTGTGCCGCCAGGGAAGCCCTACAAGATAATTCTTGAGCTGAGATTGTGTAAGTACCTTATCAAATGTTCTCTTTCAGTACTTTGTAATGATCTTTAGAAGCTTCTGTTTGTAGCTGTTTTTCTGTCCCCCCATGAGTACAGAGGTTCTAATAGCTTGCTAAATGTAGCTTTTATTTTCAACTATTATTTTCAAACCAATTAAAAGTAGAGAGGCCTTACGTACACATGGGGTAGGCAGCCATCACCGTGGTAAAATTTGAGATTAGAAAGCATAATGGTCACCATACTATGTTTCAAAGTACCTACTTGTATTCCACAAGCAAAGCACTAGAATTTGGCCATATTAGGAAGGCCACTTTCTTAACAGTGAGGCATCAGCATTACCTTGTGATATTCTTGCTTTCAGTTACTGTTAGTCTGCTTTTTAATTATCGTGTGTATTATTAAGTATGTTTATGATTCATTATAAATGACTTTTAATTAAGTACATCATTGTTAATTTAGTGTGTATCATTATATCTTTGCATCAGTTTTATTTCAGGTTCATAATTTCCTAATAAGCTGCTGCCAAATGACATGTACTTCTGAAAACACACCAAATTTGCTGTGTGGTAACATTTAATTCATTATATGAACCCAGTGAATCTACACTATTTAAATAACTTTCATAACACTAAGTTAAGTATAATAATTTACTCTGTTATTTTATAATTTATATATTATTGTCTTAGGATATATGTTATATATCTGTTTTTATGCCTCATAAAGTAAGCTAAATGTTTCAAGCTAGATGCTTACTGTAGCTTTTTTATTCTCTCCAATTTTTTATTATCAAACAGTTCTGGGACTTCCCTGATGGTCCAGTGGTATAAAATCCACCTTCTAAGGCAGGGGAAGTGGGTTCAATCCCTGGTTGGGGAACTAAGATCCCACATGCTGTGGGGCAACTAAGCCCCCCTGCCACAACTACTGAGCTCGCACGCCTGAACAAGAGAGCCTGCGTGCCACAAACTACAGAGTCCGTGAGCCCTGGAGCCTGAGCACCACAACTGGAAAAGAGAAAACCCACATGCCACAACTAGAGAGAAGCCCACGCACTGCAACTAAGACCTGACACAGCCAAAAAAGGAAATAAATAATAAAAAAAATTTTTTAAATGAAAGCTCTTTTTTCACTGGGAAAAAATTGGTCCAGTGAAGCTGTACACTCATACAACAGTGGTGAAAACATTAAAGCACAGACTTTGGGGCCCAAATTGCTGTGAATGGAATCCCACCGCTATCACTCCATGTGTGTGGACTCCATCTCTCTAAGATTTGGATCCTTCATACATAAAATATGAATAATAACACTTTCTTTGTAGAATAATTGTAAGGCTTACCTAGCCCAAAGCAATCATTCAATGAATAGTAATTATTATTATTATGTATGTACAGTGGGATTAAATGATGGAGTTTGTCTTTCCAGGCCTTGGGAGGCAGATGTGGTCAGAGAATTAAAATCCCTCAAGCAGCACAGTGGGGGATAAAGCCAGGCAGACTCTTCTGGAATTGATGGGCAGGATCTGTGTGTCACAGCTTAGTTTCAAGATAAGAAAGTGGGTACCATGTCCCTTTTGCTGACTTGCATTTTGTAGGGACCCAGGAAGCTGAAAGAAATTGCCATGATATCCCAGCAGGAACTTCTAATCTTGCACAGATATGGCAACGCAATTTTCCATTTAGCTTTAAACAAGTTAATCTGTAATTTAACCTTGTGTGGGTGATGGAAACCCCCTTCCCATCGGTTGGATGAAACATTTCAGGATATGCAAAGGGTTCCTTTCAAACCATATCAGGTGCTCAAAGGGACAAGTAAAGGTGTGTCTTATGCCCACAAATCTGAGCTCTCATAGTTACCTGATGCAGCGGCTTACCCAGGGCCTGGTTTTAGAGCAGAATACAAGTTTTTTAGAGCAGAATACAAGTTCTTTCCACCTTTAGAACAGAATAGAAGTTCTTTTTCTGAAATTGCCAGAAAGCTACTATGGTTCAGGAAACACATTTGTGTGATACCTCAAAGGAACCTAATAGGAGGACCTTACAGGTAAGCTTAACTGGAAACAGGGCCGTGGTAACAGTAACCTGGACTTTGTCCTAAGGCTCAGAAACAGGGTCTGAATCTCTCCCTTCCATTTAGTGAGGGGAGAACATAGCCTGATTAGGGCACTGGTCAAGGGGCAGGAGTTGACCAGGGCTCCATGTAGGGCAGGAGACACGGAGGCTGTAGGAGCAGGAAAATTGAGCCCTCCTTGAAGGAAATTCAAAATCATGCACGATAGCCAAATTCCAAGGAACCAAAAGTATTAGGAGCACCAAATCTGGGGTCTAGTATGAAGGTCGAGTTCAGAAAAAAGGCAGAATATAAGCAAGGTGGAATCAAATGTAGGAGAGGGCTGGTTAAAGGGAAAGAAATAAATGTTTTTTCCTGAATTTTTTTCTAGAATATTAATTGACATTGATAGTTTTCACGGAATGGCTTGCCATAAGGACTGAAAGGTGTCACTGGCAAATGAGTGTGTGGGTGCTCACAGCTCAGACAGCCTGGGGGAAAGCAGACAGGTACTGGTGAGATCAGTTATTATCTGAGCCCAGGCTGATTTTTAACTTCTTTGGTTCCACCCTTAACCAAGTATGGGGGACCTCCCCTTTCCCCCCATGCCAACTAAGAGTAGAGCTTTTGCCCTTCTCTCTCAGATGTATGGATATTCGGTGTCTCCACAAGAGCGGAGGGCGGTCTCCTTGGGTAAGCCTGAGTGGGCTCCACTCGCTGGGCAGTACAGAGTGCAGACAGAGACAGTGGCTGGTTTGGTCCCTGTTCCTAAACAAGGGGCTTTTCCAGTGAAGTCAGGGGTTCTGAGTTATACGACTGTTGGGTCTTCAGACAGCACCCCTCTTGGTAGTCCTTCCAGCTCACCCTGCTTCTCTTGAGCAATGGCCTAAAGCCTTCTAGACTGCTTGTCTGGGATCAACCCGCAGGCTCCCAAGCGGCCCTCCGTAAGCCCCTCTCGTTGGAAAATCCCTCCTCTCCTACTTCCCTTTTCCCTCAGAAGCGTTATCTCCCTTCATGACGCCTTGTTCTCCTGTGTTGTTTTCACAATAGACCTTGACAAGTTAGAAAGTAATTTGTTAATTAAAACCTGAAATTTTTGCTCTCCTTGAGAGCAGGGAGAGCTTAACTCCAAATGCTCCCTGGAAGTGGGGTGAAATGTTTGCATTCAATCTTTCCAGTGCAGACAAGCAGGGGAAAACAAAGCATTCATAGAAAACAGCCTGAAATGTCACAAGCTACTGCAAAACATTCACATGAAAGGGGATCAAAGGCCATTAAAGGAGAACCAGACATCCTCAAACTAGGAACAAAGCCAACTTGGGACTCAGAGGTGTTGGGTGAGGGTGGGGAGGTGCATAGATATAATGTACAACACAGGGGACAGAAAAGGAATCGTTAGGTAGTATACACATGTCTCCTCCACTCGACTATAAAGTCCTCAATGGCAATGATCGTGTTATTCACCTTTCTGTTCTCAGCATCCAGTAGAATTATTAACACTTAGTAGGTGCTCAATAAATATTTGCTTGAAATGAACTAAACTTACCAAACTATTTACATGACAGATATTTGTAGGTATGAGGAAAGCCCCCAGGATGTCTTTAAAGTTCCACACATCTCAAACTACTCAAACCTTTACAGGGTTAGAGATATATTGGAACATTAAATGAATGCATATCAATGAAGGTCCGAGAAAAATGAAGAGAAAGACAAATATAAAGGAAAGAGGCAGAAAAGTACCCAGATGTAAAATATAAACTAAGTGGTAGTTCTCTTCCTCCAAAGCGCATCACATCAAATAATTTCTTTAAAATAACTCTAGTTAATCTAATTAGAGCAGACTTAGAAACACTGAATATTAATCTTATTTCCAAATAAACCACCTTTTTCTCAAAATGATGAAGGCAACAGGGCAGATATTACAAAACGGAAAATGTCAAGTAAATTCTGGGGTCTGGCAGATTCTCTGTAGAGAATCAGGCATCACTCTCCACTAAGGTTCAGCCTGGTCAACACAAGGATTTGTATCGTGGGAATATTGTTGTTATTTTTTTAATTTATTGCCAGTAAGACGTTTAACATTAGTTCTACCCACTTAACAAATTTTCAAGTGTATGATATATTATTGTTATGTGTGCAAACTTTGTTGCAGAGCAGAACACTGGAACTTTTTCCTCTTGTGTAACTCTCTTTCATTTTTGTCTCCTTTTTCTCACTGTCTTTCACTTACCTTTGCCTTCAACATCATCTCTATTTCCATTCTCCATTTTCCCAGCTCCAAAGACATAATTGGACATGTCCTTGCTTTAATCTTGTTAACTTTCATGTGTCATTTTCTATCTACCAAATTACTGATCATCATCCTGCCGTTCTCTCCTAAAGAGCGCAACAGCAGGTCAACAGCAAAAAATTACACTGAACTTACTTCTCACCACTCCAGGTCTATATAGGGAAAATTTCCACATATTCTAGGAGTATTCTGTTTCTCTCTCTTAGACCATGTACCACACTGTAGTATAATTACTTGTTTGCTCATAGTGAATGTCACCTCACTGACTTTTTACCTCTTTAAAGGCAAGAAATGTTTTCTTGAAATCCTCAAACTGAGCACAGTGCCTGACATATAGTATGTATTTAATAAGTGATGAATGAAGGTTGGGGGAGAGAGAGAAGAAGGAAGCAAAGGAAAAAAGGAAGGAAGGAGGAGGAAAACAGATAATTTGTTAGTTGGAGAATTCTAGTCATAAAAGAGAAGAATCTATACTAAATTTGTGGAAACCGATCATTCATATGCACTCTCACAACAAAATCCCTGTAACTACTCCTCAGCCTGGTCACTTGAAATAACCTGGCTAATTGGGGAGCATATCCTGAGTTGGGGGCAATGGGCCAGATTAAGCAGCTATTTGTTTTTTTAAAGTTTCCAAATTCTACAAATACAACCATCAACAACAAACATTAGGCCAAACTAACCAAACACAAGCAAATTTCATTTTGGTTACCAGGCAATTTCAGGGAAACTTTTGGTTTTGATTCCTCAGCTGAATTTCTCTATTTTTTAAATTTCTTTTTGTACATATAATGATTATCTTAATGACTGCTTTCTAGTAAATAATCCTTTGAAAAGTATTCTCTTTGAGTGAATAAACTGGTTTATTGAGTTACTTTGGGAAAATAGTTTTCTGTTCTTAAATCAAAATATTGATCCAGGAAACATGAGCATTGTGAATCCTGGGGTCACTGAGACAGAATCTCAGTGAGTTTATCGACTTCTCGTGGGATTGACCTTTATGAGTTTCTTTATTATATGCTACAGAAAGTAGCATACAGTTAATTTTATAGTTCTTAGCTCAAATAAACTTATTTTCGTAAAATTAGCTTTGCTACTATCCAAACAGTACACTTTCACAATGACAAAAAAAAATTTTAAGACACTATAAATCTCTTTCAAAATAATCCAAGGAAGTAAACTTATCTTCTATCTTGAAGCTTAATTGTGTCCTGTCTTTAAAATAGTTACAAAAGGCACATTCAAAAAGATTTATGTCAAAAAAAAAGATTTATGTCAATTTAAAAATCTTAATGCAATGGATACATTTTTGAGGGAAAAAAAAGAGTTATTCAACAAGAAAAAGAAAACCTGAGTAGGCCAATAAGCTAGGCAGAAACTAATAAAGTTGGCAAAGAAACACCACCCAAAAATATCAAGTGGTTTTATAGGTGAATCATTCCCATGGTAAATAGAAAAAAATTATCTAGTAAATTTGGAGACCTAAACATAATCTTGATAGGAAAGTGGCAACAGTACAATGCCAACAACAGAAAGATGTTAGACTGATTGAGTAACAGAGAAATCCAAACTAAAGTAAAGCCCCTGGGAATTCCCTGGCTGTCCAGTGGTTAGGACTCTGGACTTCCACCACAGGGGGTTCAGGTTCACTGCCTCGTTGGGGGACTAATATCCCATAAGACGCACGGTGCAGCCAAAAAGAAGAAATATATAAAGTAAAGCCCCTGGTTAGTTGTTTTCATTTTTTGTCATTTATAATATGTATGGTTTAAAAAGGCAAATCATTTTACATGGCTTATTCATCATAATGAAAAACAGTGGATCCTTCCATCAAAAGGTGGGATATAATTTTCATTTTATTAAATCTGCACTGGCCATCATGACTCACCTATAATCAATAGAATGCATTAAAAAGCTGTTGCATAATTTCTGCCTTGATCGCTTGGAATACTTGTTCTTTAAATACTCCCTCCATAAACCCAACCACTATGCTGTAAGAAGTCCAAGCAGATGGAGATACCATGAGATGCTCCAGGAGATAGCCCCAAATGAGTTCCCAAATGAGTCAGCATTAATTGCTACCCACATGAGTGAGTCATCTTGGACATCCAGCCCAGTGAAGCCTTCAGATGACCGCACATAGAAGATACCACAAAAGATATCTGCTTAGCTGAGCCCTTCCCACATCCCTGACCCACAAAATCATGTTTTCTGCTGTTCAGTTTAGGGATAACATGTTACGCAGCAATAGCTAAGCAAATCACCTGCCAATTCTCAATTCTAAGAAGCACCCCTACCCCAAGTTCCTACATGGACCAGTGGAACTACTACAGAAGTCACCAAATGCAGAGACTTAATGATTAGAGGTTAAAGGTTACAAGTGATTTCATGATACCAGCCTGATGGCCCAAAAGGCCAGACTAACTCTGAGGATACCTCAACATAGACTAAGGGACCAGGCCACAGCAGCCACTTCACAGTAGAACCAGAGGACAGCACAAGGACTCCTGCCTGTAGATTTGGGGCCCCTTCTCTCTCACAGTTAAATCGTGTTAAGCTGATCTCCATCTTCTGTCCTCATATTCCCCCATGACACCTGGGAGGAAAACAGAGAAAAGAGGAAGAAATATGAAAGGCTGAGCATTTAAGTGAGCGAGACTGAGTTACTCGTGATTACATTTTAACAGGAAGACTCTGAGATACGATAACTGACAAAATTAAGTTCAACCCCATGCTGATACTAATGAAGATTATAAGTATAAGAGAAAATTAAAAAGCCACATATGGTGTTTAACATGTTTGATCCCACTACACGTATATAATCATTAAAGAAAAGAAAAAAGATACGTAGATTTTAAGCATTACATGCTTAGTGACTATAACACTTGTTGAATATACACAAAGCACTAGACACATCAGTTTTTCTTTGTCCAGAGGGTTTACAGTATAGTAACAACTAGGAGGAAATGGATATTATAGCTGGTAATCATATGTTGTAAATAATTATTTATATCTTAATAAAGGTTATCAGCCCTGGTCATTTGAATTATTTGAACAAAGAACAAGAACAAATATAAACAAACAGATTTTTAATGATCATGTTTGTCCCTGATACTAGCTGCCAGTAGTTAAATACCAGTTAGATAACAATCTTTTATATTCATTCTTTCTTGTTCTTATACTGGCCAAATAAAGCAACCCATTTTACAGAAGACACTGAGACTGAAAGAGGTTAAACTTGCCTTAGATTACACAGCTAATTAATTGCCAGAATCAGGCCTCAAACCTATTTTACCTCAAACTAGGATTATCTGTTTTCACTACAACTTGATACCTTCCTATTGCTGTAGCCATAAAGACTTACATTCATTTTCACTTTATTCATTTTTAGTTTTAAGATTGTACAGAGATAACCTCTAAGCATCCTTGGAAAATGAAATATTGACAACAGCAAAGTATGACACAGGATTAAAATGAAAATACTTCACAAAGCAGAAAACCTCTAGCTCTTGAGCACCATGAAAGTTTATGGAACCCATAACACTGTAACGTGTTTTCATGGCAGGGCAATGGGAGTTAACAGACACTAATAAAGACTGTAGATGTAGAATTAAAGACAGGTTGCTTTATTTTTGTTAAATTACTGGTTTAAAAAGTTGCAGTTTTGGGCTTCCCTGTTGGCGCAGTGGTTGAGAGTCCGCCTGCCGATGCAGGGGACACGGTTTCGTGCCCCGGTCCGGGAAGATCCCACATGCCGCAGAGCGGCTGGGCCCGTGAGCCATGGCCGCTGAGCCTGCGCGTCCGGAGCCTGTGCTCCGCGACGGGAGAGGCCACAACGGTGAGAGGCCCGCGTACCGCAAAAAAATAAGTTGCGGTTTTTGGAGGTGACCCTGCCCAACTGCAAAAGTTTTGCTTTAGAAAACACTACTAATAAAAAAAAAAGAAAGAAAGAAAGAAAAGAAAACACTACTAATGACAAGCAACATGCATTTAGTATTTTTTACAACTACCTCTGCATGCTTCAGTTTTTAAAGAATAGGGAAACCATTTTAAAAATTTAAAATATTGAAAGCACGCTAAATTGAGAAAATGTTTACAAAGGAAACTTAGGGGGAAAACTTCCTTGCATAGAGTAAATAATAAATATTTGTTGGTTTGATTTTTATTTGGAGAAAAGTGCTTTTTCATTTTTGGTTAGTCTTCCCTAAGAACTTTATTTATACAAAGAGTTGATTTATTTTTGCTGTGCCAACAATTTTGTGTGGATTTCTATGCCTTTGCTTCTGATGAACTTCATGCTCATATGAGATCTTACATTTATCTGGCATTTTCTATCTCATTATTAAACTCCAACTGCAACATCTAAAAAAATAATCATTTTATGATTCTCTCCTAGTTAGGTAATGAAAATAGATCCCATTAGTAAGACAGTGTAAGATTGCCTCATGTGGTTTCTGGAGGATACAGTTGTGGTTTTTCAAGTTAACCTGATTATATATCATTTATATTGATGACTCCAAAAGAGGAAAATAAATAAGATTCATATTAAGTTTGAAAAAAAAGGACAACTCTTTTACAAGTACAATCTATAGCTGAATGAAAAAGACCTGCTACAAAAGATATAACAAAGAAGTAGGCATACAATATCAAATACATGGATGGAATATATATATATATATATATATATATATGTGTGTGTGTGTGTGTGTGTACATATATATATAATGCAGTAATATATATAGTAATATATATATAATAATATATAGTAATAGATAATGCATCTATTGATTTTTTAAATTATATGTTTGTAATGTATATATAATGTATTATATATAAAATATAATCTGTGTATATATACATATATATACTATATATAAAATACATCCCTTTACTTGATATTGTATGCCTATCTTTTTGTGTGGCTTTTAAATAAATGATGTCAAGAAAAATATTCATCCAAATGTTAATAGAGGTTGCCTGTGGATGGCAGAATTCAAGGTAATTTTTTTCTTTGTTCTTTTCTGAGTTATTTTGTTTTTACAGAGAGTGTGTATATTTTTATAAAAATAGTAGATTTTTCAAAAATAAAAAAAAAGGGATTTTGATTACAGGTAAGAAACTATATTCCATTCCAAACTCTACGTCAATCAAACAAGAAGCACACATTGAATATCCCATGTGTCCAACCCATAGATACCATGTTGTTTTTTGCAACTCCAAATCTTTCTCCACGAGTTCCACAGCTAATTCAACAGCCACTTCTCTTAGCAATTCACCATCATCATATCTTCCCACAGTATCATTCTTGGTTTCCACAGAAACAAAAACCATCTTTCTGTTTTCTTAATTTGCTTATGTAATGTTTAATCCAATTATAACAATTACAATATTAAGTGCAACAGGTTGGTAAGCACTCACTAAGTCACTTAATAGGAGCAGAAGAGCATGAGTGGTTGAGATCGGGTTCCCCAGGAAACACACTGAAATGAAGATTTGCATACAGGAAGTTCCTTGATAACTCTTGTCAGGAATAGCACCCATACGAAGGGAAGAAAGCCCATAATTGGGCAGAGGGACAACTGCAATGAGGTAACAACAGATGCCCCCTCGAATCCCTGGAAGAGATCTGGAACTGAGATGGCTCTTCAGAGTTGCTCCTAAACAATTCAAGGACCTTTAGTCTCCTTTATCCACTGGCTGGTCACTGGATGTGGGCTGCCCTTGGGGCAGGGGTGTAACCTGGGTGAGGCAAGTTCCTTCTCCCAAGGACAATTCCTGGCAAGGGATTCCACTGTGGGCCCCTGACAGTTCAACGTTCTCAACAGCTGGAAAAATGGGTGCGGTGGGCAGTGATCTGGGTAGTTCACAGCAACCACATGGTCCACACTCACACCACTCAGATCCACTTGCTTCATATAATATAGTACCTGATATGGGAACAACTCCCCCAGGACTCTGATGGGTCTCATTTCCTGGGAAATTTCACAAAAAGAATGTGAGTGAACTATATCTGCCACAATAGCAGCTCATTTCAAGGCCACATCTGACATTTATTGTCCCTTCTCTACTTCAATAGAATGAGAAGCCGAGAAGAGTAATGAGAAGCAGAATGTCTCCTCACTCTCAGCTAACACCTCTGTTGCTCTAGGTGGCTTACCTTGTGGGGTGACACAGTCCCTCATCCCTGAATGGTCTGAGTGTCTTTGTCACCATGCCCTTCTCAATCTGTGGCAGTTATACTTATCCATTTACCATCAAAACTAAACAGGGGAGACCAATACACCCCAGTGGATCTTCTGGATGTGAAGCATATTCCTTCTTGCCTCAATTGTGTAAAGTAAGTACTATTACCTCCTGATGAGTAGGTTCAATACCCTCCAGTATGTTGATTCTTTTATTCCGTACTGATCTATTGGCACAAGGAGCCCTAAGTGACAGAACATCATTTGTGGCATAAAGTTTAATGGGACTAATAATAACTAACTAATAATAAGCCTCCTAGAGGAAGCAATCCCATGTGAGAACCAGGACCTTCAGATGCTCAAAACCTAGGATTGAAAACCGTAATTCAAAAAGACACATGCACCCCGATGTTCATTGCAGCACTATTTACAATAGCCAGGTCATGGAAGCAACCTAAATGCCCATCAACAGACGAATGGATAAAGAAGATGTGGTACATATATACAATGGAATATTACTCAGCCATAAAAAGGAACAAAATTGGGTCATTTGTAGAGATGTCGATGGACCTAGAGACTGTCATACAGAGTGAAGTAAGTCAGAAAGAGAAAAACAAATATCATATATTAACACATATACATGGAACCTAGAAAAATGGTACAGATGAACCGGTTTGCAGGGCAGAAATAGAGACACAGATGTAGAGAACAGACGTATGGACACCAAAGCGGCAGGGGGTGGTGGTGGTGGTGTGATGAATTGGGCGATTGGGATTGACATGTATACACATATGTATATAATAGATAACTAATAAGAACCTGCTGTATAAAAAATAAATAAAATAAAAAAATAAAAACAACCTAGGTTTGAGGGGATGGGAAACTCCCCCAAGTGGGTCATGGAGGGCAAAGGTAAATGGGGCCAGTTTTACTTCCATTCCTTGGTTCTCTGTCCCATATTGTCTACCTATTGGAGACAGAGTAACATACAGGATCGTTAATTTAGGGTGCTTCTGCATCCTGAAGTATGGGGTCCCATCTTCACAGAATATCATCTCCACGCTGACACATCAGCTGCACCTTCAAAAGGCCATTCTATACTCTCTGAGGTCAGCAGCTTCTGGATGATGTGGAATGTGAGTTTAGTGGGTTATTGTTATGTGTCCACTAATGCACTTCTATTGCTGTAAGGAGGGTCTCTTTGTCTGAAGTCATGTTATGCAGATTACAAGTTGGTGATAAAAACATAAAAACAGTCTTAAACACTTAGATGGCTAAAGCCCTGTGAACAGGAAAGCAAACTTATGCCCAGGATACATTTGATTCCTATAAAGATAAATCAACTTGTCACCAAACGCATGACTGGTCTCCTCGAGGGATGATGTTACATCAGGAATTGAACTTGGTGTTGAGCTGACACCAAGGTGAGCTGAGCTGAACTCAAGTGTTGCTGGCAGGTTGGACATTTGGCCTTGGTAAGTGGAAGCTGTGATGTGGGGCTCATATATACTTTCCATTGCTGCCACAATAGCTACTCAGTTCCTGAGCCAATGTGCCAACACTGGGGTGGCTGCTTGCAGAGGCTGCCTGACATCATCTGGCCAGGTTGTTTTGTCTACTTATTCCCCCTCCATAGTGGATGATTTCTGGTGGGTGTGAACACATGATGCAAAGATAGTCACACTTCATGCCCCTTCCCATAGGTTCAACCACATGATTTCCTCCCAGACTTCCTCTTCCTTAATTTTCCAAACTGCCTCCTACCAAGTCCCTGCCCTACCAGCCCAATCATTTGTCACTGTCTGTGGGTTTACTGTGTATTCTTACCTTGGGCCACCTCTCTGACATTAAGTGAAGGACCAGGTGCACCAACAGAAACTCTCTCCAATGGATTTCCCCTCACTAACGTCTTTCAGGGCTACCCCTGAGTTGGACTTAAACCAAATTGTAACAATTCTGTTCAGCAAAAGTGAATAAAAAGGCAAGCCACAGACTCTAGAAAATACTTGCAAATCATGTATCTGACAAAGAGCTTGTACCAAAAATGTATAAAGGATTTTCAGAACTCAACGATAAAAAAAACAAATAATCCAATAAAAAATAGGAAAAGTTTTGAATAGGTATTTTACCAAAGAAGATATTCGGATGGCAAATATGCACATGAAAATGTGCTCAACATCATCAGTCTCTGGGGGAATGGAAATTCAAATCACAGTGAGATACCACTGCACACCCATTAGAATGGTTTGTGAGGATTTAGAGAAACTAAAATTCTAAACATTGGTGGTGGGAATGCAAAATGGTACAGCTATTTTTTCGAAATCAGTTTGGTAGTTTCTTTTTCTTTCTTTTTTTTTTTTGTAATTTCTTTTAAAGTTGAACATTTAGTTACCATATGGCCCAACAATCCCTCTCCTAGATATTTACCCAAGGGAAAAAAAATGAAGGCTTAAGTTTGCAGAAAAACCTGTACACACATATTTATAGTATCTTTGTTAATAGTACCCAAAATTTAGAAGCAACCCAAATATCCTTCAACTAGTGAGTGGATGAACAAACTATAATCATCCATACAGTGGAATACCATTTAACAATAAAAAAATGAACCACTATACAAGGAAGATCATGGAGGAATCTAGAATGCATTATGCTATGTGAAAAAAATTCAGATTTAAAATGCTGATTATCGTGTAATTCCATTTACATGACATCCTGGAAAAGGCAAAAATACAGAAACAGAAAATAAATCAGTGGTTGCCAGGGGCTGAGGGTAGAGGGCAGAGTAGTACAAAGGGGAAGCCCAGAGGAATTTTAGGGGAGAGTCACAGAATGTTTCTGCATCATGATTTTGGTGGTGGTTACGTGACCATCATGCATTTGTCAAAACTCACAGAACTGTATACCAGAAATGACGAATTTTACTGCATTTAATTTATTTTAAAAACTTCATTAGAGGTTTCCAGTTTAAAACAGCTGATATTTGCTAGCAGTAACCGACTATTTTATCTTACCTGAAGACAGTATCTTTAAATTTGTAGCTATATAATATAGCCCAGCTGTTTTAAAATAGCTTCCTCATAATGTCACTTTTTAAAACTGATGTATCTAGAAACATATAGGAAAGAAATTAGAATTGGTCTCAAAGGGCCTGTTAAATCATTTTTTACCCCTTTGTACGTGAAAGTATAAATTTAAGTAACGGATATAGAGAAAAATCCCTTTCATTTGTGAAACTGTCAAGCCCTCCAGCGCCAAGGCAAGCCAGTACCTGGCTGGGGGGGTGGAGAATGTCTCCCCTTCGTGCAAGACTTTCTGGTTTTTCAAGTGTGTGTATGTTTGGAGGGACTTTAAGCAGATACAGTGCTCCTTATAAGCACTGATATTCAGGACTCCCCCACCCCCCATAAAAGATTGTATGTCAGTTGTATCTCAGTGTTAAAAATGTAAACAAATATACATGTTAGTGCCAGGTAGTGAAAAGTGTTATAAAGAAAAATAATTCAGATAAGGGGATAGAGCATGGTAGTGGGGCTATTTTAGGTCAGGTGTTGAGAGAAGGTCCCTCTCTCAGTACGTGATATGTGACCAGGGACCTGAGGTGTGAGAGAACAAGCTATGCAAAGGTTTGTGGGAAGAGTATTTCAGGTGGCAGGAGCAAAGGCCCTGGGGCAGGAAAAAGCTTCAAGGCCTAGGAAAGGTGGTGGAGAAAAACATGCTGAAGATGATTGTAAGCCAGTGCCTACCTCATGTGCTCCTTCCTTTTACACCTTTGGAAAACAGGCCATTTGTGGGTCTCTGATCCCCTCTGTTAGGTGTCCTATAGGGACATGTGAGGTACTGTTATGGCAAATTTAAAGTTTTAGAGATAGAGAAACTTGAGATTAATGGCATGTTATATATGTAAGTGTACAAAGTGCTACTATTCAAATACAGCTCCACAAACCCTCTTCCTTTTTAAAAAAAGAAAGTAATGCAATGCCTATGACTGTGTGCATATTAATATCTCACTGAAGCCTAGAGTAAAATGAATAAATATTGACATTAAACAGCATACATAAAGACTATAAATAGTCTCATGTGAGTTGAGTTGAGATTTTGCCTCCAAATGAAACAGGGCAGGTTTTGCTGACAAAGTGTTACAAAGAACCCTTTGGATTTTCAGTGCTCTTTGAATTTTGGAATTCCAGATACAAGATTTTGTACCTATAATATTACTTTCCTTTTATGGGTCATTCGTAAGATCAGCACTCTGGGGAGTAACCTGTAGCAGACAAAATAAAAACCAAAAATGAAAAATCTGTCTAATTCTGCCCTAGCTGCTGTTTTTGAAATATTTCCTATTTGCTAAGCATAAACTGTTGTTAAGATATTCTATTTGAGATATCTTGCGAATCACTTCTCAGATAGGTGCAGAATAGTGCAACCTCATGATTTTCATAAAGAAGGAAATTGGGGGTCCCAGGAGTGAGCCCCTGTGGTCTGTCCAGAGCCTAAACGGCTTTATAGAGCTGATGCTATATATTTATAGCACTAAGTTCCTATTGATCAGAACCACCTTGTACAAAGAGAAAAACTTTACCAGCTTTTCCCCCTATTCAACAACTTTGTTTCTCAGGTAAACACGGCTTGGAGCAAGAGTGGGAGTTAGGTCTCAGTGGTTGGTGTCTGATGAGAGTTCTCAGATGGGTTAGATGTTCATAGCCCTTCAGAGCACAAAGAAATATTGAATTAATCCTCAGTGACATCTGACCTCAAAACGGTACGACGGATACAGTAATAACCTGAACAATGTTCCCCTTTCACGCAATGCTCATTAACCGTTTAGTGCCAGAAGCTTTGAAACAATCCAAACTACAGCCGGTTTCTAAGTTCTCCTGGTCTGAATGGGCGGCGTGCTGTTCCCCCCTGGTCTCCGCTCCCGGGGGTCCCAGCTCTTCCCCCAGGGCGCCAAGGGCGGCTCGGCCCTCCGCCGCGGGACCCCGGCCACCAGGGGGCGCTGCAGCCCCCTCTCCAGGGAACGGCCGAGCCAGCCCGGTGGGTGTTTCTCTCTCCCTCTCGCGCTCTCTCCTCCTGGCCTCACATCCGGGTCTGG
Organism: Lipotes vexillifer; assembly: GCF_000442215.2. Lineage (NCBI taxonomy): Eukaryota > Metazoa > Chordata > Mammalia > Artiodactyla > Lipotidae > Lipotes > Lipotes vexillifer. The sequence goes on from NW_006795376.1 coordinate 1,272,967, forward strand.
AGCGCGGCAGCCGCTGTCAGTGTTGGTGCGGTCGCGTCGGGGGCCGGGCCGGGGCGCAGTAAATGGCGGCGGAGGGAGGCGGAGCGGCGGCCGCGCTCAGCCCAGAGCCCCCGAAACTTTAGGAGCCCCACAACTTTTCCGGGAAGTGCTGCCTCTCCGGGGGCGTGGACGGAAGGGGCAGGCGAGGCGGGCA
>NW_006795376.1:1273384-1281565 GCF_000442215.2 Lipotes vexillifer
GCGCGCGAGGCCGGGGCTCCCCGCCGCTTCGGGGGGCAAGGAGGAGGCGGCCGGGCGGCGTGCAGTCCCCGCCGTCCCGGCGTCGCGGGGCCGGGCCCCGGGTGTTGCATGCGGGGCGGGGTGGCTGTGAGCGGAGGCGAAGATGGAAGGTTTAACGCTGAGCGATGCGGAGCAGAAATACTACTCGGATCTCTTCTCGTACTGCGACAGCGAGAGCACCAAGAAGGTGGCGGCCCACGGGCGGGTGTTGGAGCTGTTCCGGGCCGCACAGCTGCCCAGCGACGTGGTCCACCAGGTAACGCCGCCGCCGTCCCCGTCCGCCGCGTCCGGGGGGTCGGTCGGCCGCCGAGTTGTCGCTTCCCGGCGGCTCGGGCCTCCAGCCGCCAGCCTCCTCGAGGTGGGAGTGGGCGCCGTTTCCAGAAGGGCCGGCGGTGGGCAGGTTTCCCCGGGTTTCTCCGCTGCGGACCGGGGCCGCAGGTGCCCGGAAGGCCCGGACTCGCGAGGGGAAGGGGGTCGCTCTTCGAGGACAAAAGTCATTCAAAGATACGATGGGGGTGGGGTTGGGGGGGGTCTGTGTATTATCTCTGGAGAGCGTAAGTCCTGTGTCTCTCGGCTGCCCCTCAGAATCTGTGTTTTTCAACACTGGAAGAGCAACTTCAGATGAAAGGTCTTGGATTGTTAACCATGTCTTTGAATCCTAGATCCTGGTACCTACTTTTTTATATTTTAAGGAAGCTCAATTCTTAGGGAGATTAAAAAATTAGAACTTTTAGCCAGTAGTTTGCAAGTAGCTATGAAAAGAACTTTATAGGATGCGTGGCTGATGTAAACTGGATAGTTTTTCGATTGGCATTCGATAGCACTTGGTGGAATTTGTGGATTGGGTTGGGAGGTAAGTATTGAGCAACTGGAAGTCAAAGGTGCATATTTGCCTCAATCTGTAGCCCTAGAGGAGCAAGCAGAGTAAGTTTTAAGCTTTCTTCATCACGTCTGCTTTTAAAATAGAAGGCTTCCTGGAAATTCTTCTCTAATGTATGTGGTGAGCATTGATGTTACTCTGTTTAATGATGCAAAGCTGCTAGTGAGAGTCTGTCTAGACAACATATCAGGAACAGGGTTTAAGCTTCATCTTTATGGTGATCCAAGCCAGTTATCCAGATCTCCAGAATTTAGAGCCACGTGCATAGGTATGATGTAGTGCACTGCGAAGAGCCCTGAATGAGGACTTTTCACACCTGGGTCCTTGACCGCACTCTGTTAACCCCCAGTGTGGCTTTGGGTCAAGCGCTCTCAACTCTTCAAGCATAAGTGTGCTTCTAACAAAAATTCTGGGAAATATAAAAATGTCCCCAAGGCCTCTGTTTTAGAAGTTACTTGTGCACTAGCTATGACTAAATTGAATGAGTTCTGTCTTTTCGCATAATCTTGTTTGTTTTACGTTGCTTTTTAAAAATTTTGGGAGGAAAAGTTCGGTGTCTTACATACCAACAGCTAGGAGTCTCATATTCATTATGCTGAAAACAAAGTAAGTATTTTACGCTCTGCTGGCCACATGCAGTCTCTTTATGTATATTCTTTGTTTTCATTCTTACAGTCCTTTAAAAATGTAAAAATCATTCTTAGCTCAAGGGCATACAAAACTGGGGTCCGTGGCTGTGTGGGTACTCTACGCTCCCCATATGGCTTTGGAGTTAGACTTACAGGAGTAGGTCTGGTCAGAACATGCTCATTAATGATTTTGCTCCTTTTGTAGAAATACTTTCAGGTCATTAAAAAACTAAAATTAAGGGGAAACCTCCCGCGTTCTATTTGGCTTATTATGTCTGGGGTGGGGGGAGCTGAAATAAACTGACTTTCGTATTTTTAAGAGTGCATGTTGTTAAAAAAAAAAAGAGTGCATGAAGACTTTAAGACTTTATGTTATTCAGGATGTAAATTAGCATTAATTAACCTTTGCTTAAAATATGTTTAATCCAATCCAAGTTATTTTCATGTTGTGCTTAATTTTATTAACACTCAAAAGTAAATTTCTGTTGCCTTTTTGTATAAAGAGAGAACTTAAATAGCGTAAATAGTCAGGATTCAGTTACATGTTGGAAACTGGGAACTCCCTGAAGCAGAAGCAGAATTCGTATAGCTTTCTGGGTATTTTGCAGGCAGTTAACTTAAAAATTGGCCTAACACATAAAATGTGGAACAGAAGAGGAATATGGACAATTCCCTTATGGAAGTTCAGCATTGTCTGAAAACACAGCCCTCCTTTGCTTCCTAAGTGGGAAACATTTGGGGCAACTCACGTGTAATGTTTAGTTTTTACTTAGCACTGGGCAAGGCATTGCAGGGCATCAAAACAGGAGTAAGAAGTTCTCAAGGACCTTGTAAACTACAGGAATACACATGTGTAACATAAGGCAATATGAATGCCCTAAGAGAGGATAAAGGAGGGTATGACCAGGAAAAGCCTCTTGACTTAATTCAGGTGGACCGTATATTAGTGTGGAGGGATGAAGAGGACTTCCAGGCAGAGAAAAAACACGGCCAAAGGTGGAAAGTGTGGGAAGGAGCCTTTGCAAAGACTAGCAGATAGACAGGTTTTGCTGAAGCTAGAGTATGTTTTGGGGATACTGGAACGTAGAGTCAGAAAGAGACCATGGTAGGAAAGATTCTAAAGAACAGGCAGATTTCATATTTCAGTAGGCAATGGAGACTCAATGATAGTTTTTATTTGTTTTTGTTTGTTTGTTTTTTTTGCGGTACGCGGGCCTCTCACTGTTGTGGCCTCTCCCGTTGCAGAGCACAGGCTCCGGACGCACAGGCTCAGCGGCCATGGCCCACGGGACCGCTCTGCGGCATGTGGGATCTTCCCGGACCAGGGCACAAACCCGTGTCCCCTGCATCGGCAGGCGGACTTCCAACCACTGCACCACCAGGGAAGCCCCAGTGATAGTTCTTGACTTTGAGTGAAGGAGAGCGTAGAGGGTGGGGAAGGAGGCTCAAGCAGTGGTCCGGAGTGGATGCTAGGTACTGGGCACCCAAACCAGGGTGACAGCAGTAGAACAGAAAGGAGGGGCTGGATGAACAGGTCTGTGTTATTGAAGGGCTGCTGGGTAGCCACAATGTGAGGTGCTTTGTGGGATAATGTTTCATTGAGACCAGATTATCAAGGCTGGGTGGAGAGCTTTGAACTAATTGTGAAGGTGGCAGGGAGTTGTAGATTTAAGAGAACTGACTCGTAAAAGCAGTGCTTTAGGAGGCATTTAGAAGATCAGAGCATCTGGAAGTAGAGGAAAGAAACTGGAGACGAATTTGGAGACTGATTGTCTCGTACATACCGGGCTATGGGACTCAAATGTGGGAGTGGGGGACACTGCGGGGAATGTGATTCTGCCCCCCCCGGAGGCATTTGGAGACAGTTTTGCTTGTCGTAACTCAGGGAGAGGGAGCAGTTCTACTGGCGTCTAGTACGTAGAGGCAGGAGCGCTGCTAAAACAGCCTGCAGTGCACAGAACAGCCTCTACAGCAAACAATCACCTGCCCCAAAACGACAGCAGTGCCGAGATTCAGAAAACCTGATGTGGACTCTGGTGGTGACAGTGGGGCAGAAAATGAGGCTGAAGATAAAGTAGAGATTATGAAGGTAGACCTGATGGGCTTGGGTTGTCTGGTGATATTTTGATGAGAGAAGAGTAGGGCAAGTGTTACTCTCTGTTGGACACCACTCACAATTAGAAAAGGGGCAGGTAGAGGGCCTGATTTTAAAAAGTTGATAATGAGTTTGATTTCAGGCATTTTGAGACGGCAGTGCAAATCTCCAGGGGATAGTTGGAAATGTGTGATTTGTCCACCCTGAGTGCCGGTTATTACAGTGAAATTCACGTGTTTGGGGTCTCTCCTCTTTATCACCTGAGTATCTTGGAGGTAAAGGCCAGACAGCTTCTCACACGGTAGGCATGCATTTACACATCAGGGCTTTGACTGATGTGGTAGTTTTCAGCATTTGTTAATAAAAGTTATGAGAAGGCTGAGTCATCTGGGGGAATGAGTATAGAGGACAAAGAACAGAGGGCCCAGAACTGAAGGAGGAAGGAGCTGGCATTTATTGAGTGCCTGTTATGTTCTTTTACTGGGCAGATCATTTTCATGCAGGAACTCATTTGATCCTTGTTAAGAACCCTGGGAAGTGAGGAGTATTCTTGTTTATTAACTAGGAACTTGATAGGCAGAGAAGTTAAATAACTAGCTAGTTGTATACACTGATGTGTATAAAAATTGATGACTAATAAGAACCTACTGTATAAAAAAGTAAATAAAATAAAATTCAAAACAAAACAAAACAAACAAATGACTAGTTAGTGAATAGAGTACTTCTCCTTTACCATTATTTCTTGCCACCTCTCAGCTCTTTCCTGCTTTTCACTGTTCATGTGATTGGTTTGCCCATAGTTCTTATGAAGAGTAGAGACTTAAAATTATTTCATTTTGAGCTATATGTGGATTTCCTCCTTTGCAAAATAAATAATTTTATGTATGATGATGTCTGGAAACGCAGCCACTTAAGAGAAATAGGAAGATTCTTGTAGTTGGTATCCTGAGTTTTACATTGCTACAACTGTCAAACATCTTGAGAAACGTTCATTACACTTGTTTTGGAATACCAGAGTAAAACCTGTTCTGAGTTTAAGAGTTTGTTTTGGGGAGACAGTGTGTTAATAGCTAAAGCGAGTGAGCTAAAGCTTTATAGAATTATGCTCCACACCAGAGAGGAACAGGATGAGGGGGAGAAAAATCTGATTCATAGGATTTAATCATGAGGAATTTTGCTGTCTGCTGAGCGAGAAGATATTCAGTGGCTTAAAAATAATCTTCAGAATTATTTTGTTTTTTAAACATTAGGGAAGGTATGCTATTTACCACACTAATCAGTATGCTTTTCTAGCTTTTACTTAAAATCTCATCTTTGGGAAAAGTTTTAAAACCTCATACAGACTTTGAATGAATAATAGCTTGATAAAAGGTTCTAGTACTAACTGTTCTTTTATTGAAGATTATAAGCAATGTATCCTATAAATGAGGCTGAGAAAATCCTTCAGTTCATTTGTGTTGAGCAGTATCTTGGTAGAATATTTGAATAACACGTTAGTTTAATGGAGGAAAAGTGATGACAATGAAACATAAACCATTTTGTCTCTCTTGAAATTTGTTCAATTATATGATCTACTCATTAGAGATAGGATTAAAATAGAGAAGCAGAGCCTCATTTATGCATTGAAAGTTACAAACTTAATACTTAATGAAATAAATGTCAGGTTTGTTGTTCTGGAGTAGTGATTTTGTTTGTTTGTTTGTAATCACTAAAAAAATTATAACAAACTATAAAAATAATCTTACCTTGAACAGACACTTTACACAGTTGAAAAACATACTGTTTGTGAAAGAAGTCACACTTCATGGCTCTCTGTAGTGTCACATTTACTTAAATTGTTTTTCTTTCCTATATCATAATGTACTTTTAGTCTTCTCTTTTTTAGCCAGTAGGCCAGAGTTAGAGTCTTAGTATCTTGAGAATTCGAGCTAGGCATTTTGACAGAGCTCTAAAAGAGTGTAAGGAGAACTAAACATGGAAGGCAAGTTCCAGCCCTGACCTTGAACAAATCACTTTAATGCCTGGATTTTAGTTCTCACCATGGAAATGATTGAATTGGGGTTTTCAAAGGAGAGGTTACAGTGTAGGCATGGCCACTCTGTCCATCCACATCCTCAAGAAAGTAGCCACACAGACTTGAAATTAGTTGATATGCTATTTCGAAACTGGAATTGATTTCTTTTACACACTTTGGGAGATTTGAAGAGGAGAATCTTGCCTAGAATGCTGAAGTGAGTATGTATATAAGAGGGAACTGATTAAAGTGTTTTAAGGTCCATGGCACTTAGTTCTTCACAGTGTCTGGCCAGTGGGAATTTGAGATGGGTAAGACTTGATATTTCTGATGTTTTCCCTGATATATGTTTCATTTTCTGTAGCCTTTCCTGTGATAGATGCACCTTGATTTGTCATTTCCCTCTGCCCCTATGTAAGGAATTTATGGTTGATGGGTTGCATATATAGGCATGACATAAAAATCAGGTTGTAATAATTTTGCTTCAGAAATCTCTTCTTTAAGTTCATACCATATACCAAATTTTATTGCAGTTTGATAAATTATAGGACTTTAAAGTCTTAAAACCACGTCTCTTCATTTTGTTTTAAGAATTGACTCTGTGGAATTTAAGCCTCTTTTGTTAAATGATGAAGACAGAATTTATTAGACTGTATTTCCGTCTAACCTCTTTTTTGGTTGTGGATTCCTTTGAGATTCCTGTTGCACACCTAAGTGTCCATCGACAGATGAATGGATAAAGAAGATATGGCACATATATACAATGGAATATTACTCAGCCATAAAAAGAAACGAAATTGAGTTATTTGTAGTGAGGCGGATGGACCTAGAGTCTGTCATACAGAGTGAAGTAAGTCAGAAAGAGAAAAACAAATAACCTATGCTAACACATATGTATGGAATCTAAAAAATGGTTGTGAAGAACCTAGGGGCAGGACAGGAATAAAGACGCAGACATAGAGAATGGACTTGAGGACACAGGGAGGGGGAAGGGTAAGCTGGGACGAAGTGAGAGAGTGGCATGGACATATATACACTACCAAATGTAAAATAGGTAGCTAGTGGGAAGTAGCCGCATAGCACAGGGAGATCAGCTAGGTGCTTTGTGTCCACCTAGAGGGGTGGGATAGGGAGGGTGGGAAGGAGACAGAAGAGGGAGGAGATATGGGGATATATGTATATGTATAGCTGATTCACTTTGTTATACAGCAGCAACTAACCACTGTAAAGCAATTATACTCCAATAAAGATGTTAAAAAAAGAGAGATTCCTGTTGCACATGCTGGACATCTGCTTAGAAAACATAGTTACACAAAAATTTGCATATAATTTGAGATTGCCAGCCTTCCCCCAACCTAGTCAAGCTCATCCCATGGACCTCTACATTAAGACAGTTTTAAGGAAGAGCAGGCAGACCTGGGAAAGCTGAACATAGGTCTTTCTTAAGTCAGTTTTGTCTATTTTCAGGAAATATTTCTTCATGGCTACTATTTATTCTCAGGGTGTGTATGCAGTGTTGAAAACTCAGAAATCTTCCCTGCCTTCATGGATTATAACTTGTGGTAATGTTAAAAAGAACTGTATTAATGGGGAATCATGGGAGGTTATGTGGGCCTACTTAGGTATAAGGGAAGGCCTCTCTGAGGAGACGGGGACGTGGTAAGGGAGTGAGAATGAGCTGTTTCACATAGAAGGAATGAGCACTCAAAGGGCCTGAACAGCATGTGAAGAGCTCTGTGTGTTTGAGGAGATGAAAAGCTGGAGCATTATGGGCAAGAGGGGAGAATGGCAGGGGCCACATGCTGCAGGGCCTTGTACACAGGGATAAAGAGTTTGGATTATAAAAGACTGAAAGTTTATATTCAGGGGAGTGGCAGCATCCAAAGTATATTTATCAAAGGTTACCCTGCTGTGTAGAGAAGAGAACACTGGGGCAAGCAGAAACAGGTTGGCCACTGGATATGCAGTAGTTCAGGTAGGAGACCATGATGGCTTAGATTAGTGAGGCATAGGTAGAGGGGAGTGGACATATTTGAGATATTTGTAGGTGGTAGAAATAGGAGGATGTGGTAATGGATTGGATATGGAATATAACCGGGGGAAACATTCAGGGATGTTGCCGGAAGTCACCATTATTGGATGCCTGGAAGACGAACGGGTTTTTCAGGGTTTTTTGTTTTATATGGGTGGAAGGTAATGGTGAATTTGGGAGTTTTCTTTTACCAATCGTAAGTTCTCAGAAGCCTGTGAGATTGTTAAGAAGGCCTCTATCAGAGAGGATCATCAAATCTTGAGGAACTCAGAGATATTTGGCTTGGAGATGTCAGTTTGAAGCTTATCAGTGTATTAGTGATATTCAAAGCCATGCAGATAGGTGAAATCACTGAAGAAGAGACTATAGAGAGGAAAGAAGGATTGGTTAGAAATAGAAACCTGAGGAACACTGCACGTTTCTAAATTGGGTAAAAACTGGAAGCCCTCTAGGAAGGAACCTAAGAAGGACAGCCCGAGTGGTTGTAGGGAA
>NW_006795376.1:1281575-1315621 GCF_000442215.2 Lipotes vexillifer
GGGGAATATATATTGTATCATGTCGTGGATGCCAAGTAATACAAGTATTTCAAGAAAGGGATACTTAACTCTTGAGTTTGGCTGAGAGGTTGAGAAGATATGGGCAGAAATATGGCTGTTGGATTTGGCAACCTAAAGGTCATCAGTGACCGGTGTCATAGACTGGTAGAGGTGGAAGCCAGATTTGAGTGACTTGAGGGATACACAGTGGCCCAGGAACTAGGAATTGGGTTTAAAGAAGTTAAAGGAAACAGACATGGGGCCAAAGCGGAAGTATGAGGATGGGAAGGAAGTCCTTGATTTTTTGAGTATATAAGAAATATTGCAGCATGGTTTTAGTTGTTAGGATTAATAAGGGGAGGAAGGAAGATGAGGAGAGAAGTCCTTGAGAAAGCAAGAATGGTCTAGGATCCTGATCGCACAGGGCAGAAGTTCTTTAATAGGATACGGATAACTTCCACAATTTCAAAAGGAGGAGAGAAAGGGAAAAAATAATCTAGTCACAGTAGCATCAAAAAGAATAAAATACTTAGGAATAAACTTAAAAAAAAAAAAAGAGCACCAAGATGTTTATATTACAAAACATTACTGAGAGAAATTAAGTACTTTTTTTTTTTTTTTTGGCTGCACCGTGCAGCCTGTGGTATCCTAGTTCCCCGACCAGGGATTGAACCCAGGCCCTCGGCAGTGAGAGCGTGGAGTCCCAACCACTGGACCGCCAGGGAATTCCCCTAAATAAAGATTTTTTTTTTTTTTTAAATAAATGGAGAGATTGTATTCATAGATTGAAAGATAGAATGTTAAGACGGCAGTTCCCCAAATTGATCTATAGATTCAGTAAAATACCTGTCAAAATTCCAGTAGACTCTTGTAGAAATTATCAAGCTGATCCTAAAATTTATAAGGAAATGCAGAGGATCTAGAATAGCCAAAGCATTTTTGAAAACAAAATAGGAGACTTACCCTGTCTAATTTTAAAACTTATCTACAGTGATCAAGACGGTGTGATTGGCATAAGGATAAGCATTATAGGTCAGTGGAACAGAATTGAAAGTCCAGAAATTAACCCTTATATTTATGATCACTTGGTTTTTGAAAAAGTGCCAGAACAGTTCAATGGGGAAAGGATAGTCTTTTCAACAAATGGTGCTGGGACAATTGGATATTTGTATGTTTAAAAAATTGGATTTAGACATACTGTTTTATATACTTCACACCATACATGAAATTATCTCAAAATAAATCATAGACTTTGTAAATTTGTAATTGGAAAACCTAAAGCTATAAAAATTCTAAATATTACATAGGAGAAAATCCTTGTGACCCTGTGTTAGGCAGAGTTCTTAGATATGGCACCAAATGCATGGATCATTAAAGAAAAACTGATAAATTGGACTTCTTTAATGAAGTTTTAAAACGTTTTACACTTCAGAAGATACTTAAGAAAATAAAAGGACAAGCCACAGACTCTCAGAAAATATTTGAATATTACAAACTTGTAAAGGTCTTTAATCTAGAATATATAAAGAAATCTTACAACTCAGTTATGCAGGAAAAAACCCAATTAAAAACTGGGCAAAAGACTTTAATAGGTATTTCACCAAAGAAGATATTATAAATGGCCAATAAGCATATGAAATGATGTTCAACATCATTAGTCATTAAGGAAATGCAAGTTAAATCGCAATGATGTATTTTAACACACCCACTTAAACAGCTATAATTTAAAACTGACATTACCTATTACTGGTATTGTGGAGAAACTGGAATCCTATACACTGCTCTTGGAAAGGTAAATGGTACAGTCATTTTGGAAAAGTTTGGCTTTTTCTTAAAAAGTTAAACATGCTTACCATACAAACCAGCAGGTCCACTCTTAGGAATCTATCCAACAGAAGCGAAGATGTGTGCACACAAAGAATTGTAAATGTCCATTTTAGCAGTATTATTCACAATAGTCAAAAATTGGAAAGCAATCCAAATGTCCCTCAAATGGTGATAAAATATGGTATATCCATACAATGAAATACTATATAATAAAGAGGAACAAATTACTGGTAAATGCTACAACAAAGATGAATATCAAAAACCTGATAAGTGACAGAAGCCAAACAGAAAAGAGTACGGATTGTGTGGTTGCATTTATATGAAATGTCTAGAAAAGGCAAATCTACAGAAAACAGAACAGTGGATACCTGAGGCCAGGGCAGGAGTGGAAACACTCTGGAGGAAAATTTTGGGGGTGATGTGATGGAAAAGTTCTAAGATTGGATTGTAGTGATGATGCACAACTCTATAAATTTTCTTAAAGCTCAATGAATTGTACGATTATGGTTGAATTTTGTGATGTATAAATTATACCTCAAAGCTGTAAATTAAAACTAATAATTTGGAGAGTGAGGGGAATGCATGAAATAGTCATCTTGGAGAATGCGCAGGTGAGTGTGGTAGAGAATAAAGGACTCTGTGCTGTCTATAATTTTAATTACAAAACCTCAGTGTAACTTAATGTAATATGGCATTTGGTTACGCATTTGTGTTTTGAATATCATATGAAAGGTGATATATCAATAGATATTATGTATGGAAGAGATTGCCATATGAAGATTCATTACAACTGGGTATAAATAAGTACATTATTTAATAGATTAAGAAGGGGTTGAAAAAATTGTGATTTGGAATAATGGAAATATATATATATTTTTAAAGATTTAATTTTTTAATTTATTTTGGCTGCGTTGAGTCTTTGTTGCTGTGTGTGGGCTCTCTGTAGTTGCGGTGAGTGGGGCCTACTCTTCTTTGCGGTGTGCGGGCTTCTCCTTGCAGTGGCTTTTCTTGTTGTGGAGCACGGGCTCTAGGCGCGTGGGTTTCAGTAGTTGTGGCGCGCGGGCTCTAGAGCGCAGGCTCAGTAGTTGTGGCTCATGGGCTTAGTTGCTCCGCAGCATGCAGGATCTAAGCAGACCAGGGATTGAACCCATGTCCACTGCACTGGCAGGCGATTCTTATCTACTGTGCCACCAGAGAAGTCCCTATATTAATGTGCTCCTTTGGATAAAAAATAGCTGCCAAGAGTGATTATTGCTTCTTGTCTGTGGATTATGTAAAATGTTGTATGTGGAAATAGGAATATCTATGTCCTTACAAAAAGAAATTATTGTCTAGAAACTATTCAAGAGTATTTTTGATTTTTCTTGTCTCATTTGTGACTAGAAGGATCAGAGGTTTGAATGCTTAAACTACAGTGTTTATTGGTATTGTATGTTATTAATAGTTGATTTAGAAGAATTCATATTTTTTTCTAAAGCACTTAATTATATTTCATAGAAAAGTATTTACTTACAACACACTTGTAATTTTCTGCGTCAGCAAGTATTGAGTGTGGTCAAAATTGCATACATAGACTTAGGAATGTGATAGTTCTAGATTTGAATCTCCACCTCAGTGCTTATTAACTTTCTTGCTCTGAGCAAGTAATTTAATTAACCCCCTTTGAAGACTCCCATTTCCTCCTCTGTAGACTGAGGATGATACCAAATCCAAAACTTTCGTAATACCACAGTGAAGTAACATGTAAACCTAGTGTAGTGCCTGGCTCTTAGAGGATGATCAGAGAAGTTTCGTTCACTCAAGCTCTGCTCTATTAAGGAAAATTCGTAATTTGTCGGATCTTGGCTTTAATGGTAGTAAAAATCTCCCCATTGTTCTTCAAACCTAGCTTTATACGTTTTGTTGTTTTTGTTGCATTGAACTTACTACACTGCCCTCAATCCTTTGAGCCTATCAATAATGCTTTGTGTTTCTCCCTTTCATGGTGTAATTAGAGGATTTTTACCCCTGAAGTGAAGTTTACCACCAAAATACTAAAATAAAGGATAATTCTGAGGTTTTGAGCCTACGTGGCTTGCAGAATGATGATAACCATTAATGGAAATAAAGAAGCGAGGGGGGGGGCCTAGTTTAGTTGAAGGCAATGTGCTGAATTTGGATGTGCTGAGTGAGCACATCCATGTCATGTTCAGTCCATCTGGGCAGCAAGGTTTAGTGGGCATTTGAAAGCTTGAGAGCAGCAGCTGGGTGGCTTTAGAAGCTTGTGCAGACTTGGTGGTGGTTCCTGAATGAGGCTATTCAATAGAAATGAGGGATGCAAACTTAGTGTATTTGAAATGTCCTTTCAGAGTAGATGGTAAATTGCACTTTTGTGTAGAGATTTAGGTATTCTCACTTACGACTTCAGAAATTTTCTGAAACTCTCTTGAGACTGTTAGGAAGGCAGGGTGGATGAGGAAGTGTAACGTCTCTTTACCTGAACTTAGTCCAGCCTCCAAAGAGTTGAACCATGGCTGTTAAACCCAAAAGGCATTTGCACATTTAAAGTAAGAGGTCTTAGCTATTTGCAAGCAACCTCCAAGGCAAAGAAATTGCATTTAGCTGAGGAATGAGGCTCAGAGCTAGAACAGTCTAGCCTACCCTTTCCCATCAGTGTCTCGTTGCAGCTCTGTGCTTCTCATTTAACACAAGATCTCTTTTAATCTTTATAATATAAGCTTGACAGATATTGTTATCCCCATTTAATTAATAAGAAATTGGTTGCTCTCACGATCCTCAACAATTAGTAGATGTGTGGAAAAATTCCTTGAGGGTGAGTTATCCTGGAGCATTGCTGTACCATTTCTTCAGGGATGGTTCTGTTGAATTCTGCTTTCCATATATTCAGAGTACTTTCTTCTATTTAATATCTTACAGTTACATCATTCATTAATTCAACAAATATTATTAAACACCTATTATGCATCAGGGTATGCACCAGCGGCATGGAGTATGCAGAGGTAAATGGAAGAGACATGGTTCCTGCTCTTCTGGAAAACTTAAATCTTTCTCCTAAGCTCCAAGAACCTAGCAGGGGGTCACTGTTCCTATCTGGTCACAACTATATTTCTGGCACATTGTTGGTAGTTAACATTTGTTGAGTGTTGAATGAGTGATCATGGATTTATCCTTTTTTTCCCCAAAATATGTTTGCTTATCACTAGCTTGAATATATATTGCACCCAATTCAAATAATAATAGTAATAATAAATGCCGGTGTACTGCCTACTGTATATCAGGTACTGTTTGCACCCCTTTACAAATATTAATTTGTGAAGTGGGTCAGTTTACTATCCCTGCTTTTAAAATGAAGATAAAGAAAGGACAAGTAGCTTATTACAAGGTCACACAGCTCAAAAGTGGTAGAGCTTAGATTTAAGTAGTCCTTTTCTTAACCACTTTGCTCTACTTCCTAAATATTATATGATTAAATACTTATTATCCCACTTCCATGCTCATATCTTTACCTCTACTGTATCTCTCAATATTCTAAATTCCCCAATTTCTTCTTTAGAGTTACTTGACATTTTCAGATCACGCTGAGGTCCCCACACCAGCTTGTGGAGTCCCTGTACTGCTGTGAGTCCTGTTAGGTTCTAAGAGTTATTATAACAAGTCCTGTTTATCCATGTCTTTCAGCAGCGTGTCTTGGGATAGTTTTGTAAATAAAATTTAAAAATAGGTCCTTCTGCTACATTTACTTAGATGCCATTGTTTATTTTCGGTAGTTTGCTAAGTAAATTAATAATTTTATTGAAATAAAGGGATAAAATTTTAAACTGTTTTTATATAAAATACAAATAACACTCTACAACACAAATAACATTCTAAAAGATGGCTAAACAATACTTTTATCCGCTAAGGCCGACTTAGTCAATGTCTCCTCTAGGAAATCTAGATAACATTAATTTGTTTGACTTTATGAGGACCTGCTTCTCCAGAGGACTGAAACTTAGGAGAGGGTTCTTGGTAACCTGGTTTGGATCTCCTTAGCATAGGAGTGGCAGTTTATGCCATAGGTATAAATAAGATCAGCCAGGATGAATTTGTGGAGTTAAAGGAAGGAGAGAGCAAAAGGAAGCCTGAGGTAGTAGCTGCCTGAGGCATTGGAGGGAAAGCAGAGAAACAAGGAAAGGAAGGAGAGTTATGGAAAGAGTCATCTGTCACGTGCTAACAAACTCAATATTGGGTTTCATGGGGGCATGAGTGGAAGTCAGATTGCTTCCTGACAAGTTGGTACATTACTCTTTCAAAAATGTGTTCAAATTTAGACTTAACTAATTCATACTTGGTTTTTTTTTACATTCTCTACACTGTTACTGAGGTTTTATTTATTCAGTATTTTTCCTTAGGATCCAGAGCAAATCCTTCTCTTGATGAGTTCTCTATATTGAGATATTTGAGATATTTGCAAACTAACTCATTTTTTATAGTCCTTTAGTTTCCTTCAAAAATTGTATCCCAGATGTGATATTTACCTAAAAAAATCTGAATCATCAAGGAAAATCTTGATGTTCATAAAAGACAGTGTTGTACTGTTTTCATGGAATTAGAAAGAAAACGGAAAACCCCAAATGAACTTTTTGGCCAACCCAATGGTTTGACATCCTGCTTCTTTGAACTTTCCCCTAATCCTCTCTACCAGATAACCCCCTTTCTGTAATCTTCCCATACTGTTGTATATGTTTGTACTTGTATATACAACTTGTACTTCTAGCTTCCTGTTCGTGTGTGTATGTTATCCTTGATAGGTGACAGGCAATTTGAAGGCAAGCGTTAGCTTATCCTTGTTTTCCTCAGATCACTCTGCTTATGCTTGGCACCCAGATCTTATTGGACTGGTTAATTGGTGCTGCAGGGCTTCACTCCTCATCAGTACCTTGATGTGTCCTAGCCTAACCTCTTCATTTTGTCATACCACTTAAAAAATTCCAAACGACAGGGAATGAGCCTTTTTGAACAATATGGAGCCTCTGAGACCTGATTATATAGATCTTTTAGTTAGACTGTGAATAAACCAGTTAATATTAATACTTTGAAGTTGTTCAGGTGGCTTTAGTCAGATATGGTGAGCATGCATATCAATAACTTTTCTTTAAGCTATTGTACCTCAAGGCTGTTCTTTTAATTTTTTATTTTTAAAGATACCATAGTTTACTTTAGTAATAAACTCACATGAGATTCTCTGCCTTTCAGAAGTATAATTTCTAATTCTTGAACATGACAACGAGCAAATAGTGGTAGATAAGTAATCTAAATAAGGAAACAGGTCAGTAGTTTCTCATTTAATTTAGTTGATTCTTTTGGAGGAAAGCATAGCATTCTTGTAAAATGCATGGCAGTAGGGAGAGCATATCAAATCTGAGTAGTCATGCTTACCCAGCCTTAAAAGTTATCTACCAGCTCACTCCCACATCTCACAATCTTGTTTCTGATTAGTCTTCTAACGTGGACTTTGTGTTCTAGCAGATCTGTTTTCTGTTTCTCACAGTTACTTGTTAGGTTTTTTTCCTCATCATGTTAACTTGCTTCATCTGCAGTACCCTCCCCCGGCTTCCATCCTCCCCCTTTTATTAAAAACGTGCCTTAGTTTTTATATGTTTGGAAATGTCATTTGAACAACCTTACCTTCTCTCTGACTCTCATTTGCCTCCTGCCTATCCTTCTGTATGTGTTTTGCACTGTTACTGCTTTTTGTTTGTTTATGTCATTGCTTGACTGCTTTTCCAGGATATTTACATCCCAACAATATTATAAGTAAATATTATAAGTAAACCATAAATAACATTCAGGTTTCTTTTCTTTCATGACCTCATGATTATCTAGAGCAGCAAAAGCACATAGTAGATGTTTATAAAACAGAGCTAACTATTTAGGGAAGCCAGTTGCTTAGCTCTGCTATTGCTGTGCATATATGGATGTGACTGGGGTGACGAATTAAGGCACTTCTGGGGTCCTCACCCAGGAAAGTAAAAAGTGCGGGTGGTGAAGCTTGCAGCCTTGGATGTTCCACTGCTAGTGCTATGGGTACTCTGTGCCCACCCCAGTCAGTATTCTGGGCATGAGAAGAGAAGGAGGCAGCAAGAACAGGAACAAATAGCACAGAATTCTCGGAGTTTTGACTTTGCAGCTTTGCTGACCAACATTGCCAGTTCCCTCTCCCTCCCTTTCAGAATGCTTTTTTCCCTATTCTTTTTTTTTTAATAGCAGAATGTAAGAAGTTTAAAAGAAACAAAATAGGAATTTATTGGCAACTAAAATAAATCATGGTGGAATCTGGATATCTTGGCACTGTTGCTTATATTTTCTTTATAAAATATAATAAAGCACAGCTTCTGTCCAGTTCCAGTGTACCTGGCTGAAAGGAGAAGACCACAAATCCATTTAGAGGGAGGGTGCTGGGTACACTCACATGATATCACACAGCGATTGCACATTCCCTAGCACAGGCCATTGAGATTTGTGCCATGTCAGAATTACAGATTATACTACTTGTCACGGTCAATGTAAATCTCACAGAAATAGTAGAAACTACTGATGTTAAACCTTGGAAATCTAAGAGCCTACTGTATTCTGTGCCTGCCTTCAGGAAGCTGAGGATTTAATAACCAGAGGAAAGGAATTTATAGTTAGGTTTTCTATTACTACCCACAATTTAAAACTCGTAGAGATAGAAATCTTTTACTTCCCTAATCACATTTCTGTAGATTACCCCTAAGACTTGTTTCTGGAGTGAATCCAAACTTGTGTTTCTCACACCTAACAAAGGGAAAAAACAGAATTGTCAAAGTTACTAATTGTATTGTATAATGGTTATTTTCTAATAGTGTTCCTTTTTGCTTCCTGTGTTATTTATTTGACTGTACTCCCATCTATCTGCCTTCCTATTTTTCTTTTACTGCCAAGTAACAAATGACCCAGATTTCTTCTCTACTGTCTGTACTAGTAGCCTAACTTTTTTCTGTTCCTCCTACCCTACCCCTTAAAAAAAAAAAAAAAAGGAAAATAAAGATATTCTTAAGGTTCACCTTTATCCTAGCCACCAAGTCCAGTAATAATTTTCTTAGGTTTCATTCTGTTTTATCATCTCCCTTGTAATTGATACTGAATTAATTCTTAGTGGATATTATCTCTTCTTTTTGTTCTCTGTGATGCTAGATTATTATGTTATTATATATCTTTAAGCATCCTGTCTTCCTACTGTGTCTTTCTCTTGTGTAGAGTCAGCTTTGACCCCTTTTCTTACATTGAGCCTACAACGTCCTTCAGATTGTTTTCTCTGAAAAATCTCAGTCAATCATCCTTTTCTGTCCTTTGCATTAATTATTTTCTGAGTTCTGACTATGTTATTGCTACACTACTGCAGTAGCCTCCTAAGTCTTAACTAGCTTTTCTGTAATTGCTAAAGAACAAAAAAACGAATTGCTAAAAACTTATATGATACTCTTCAGAAGTGCTCAGTAAAGATTAGTCTGGCATTTAGAACCCTCTCCATCTAGTTTGGTCCAGTTTACTACCTAACCACACTGCAATCCCTACTTTGACCTGTTGGCACCCCCCCAGTTCAAATGCCCATCTTGACTTACCCAAAAACCTGTCCATTCTTTAACATCCAGGTTAGGCTTTTTTTTTTTTTCTCCTAACAAGTATTTCCAACCCATAGTAACTTCTCTCTAATTCTTACAGAAACAAGTATTAATTACATAGCACCTGCTATGGGTCAGGCATTGAACTATTTGACATATGTTTAATTTTAAACTTAGAGAATATATATTATTTCCGTTTTATAACTGAGAAACCTGGGGCTCCAGAGGCTACATGCTTGACATAAGCTGGAATTCAGATCCAGCTCCATCAGATGGCAAAACTTGTGTTCAAAACACCAGCCATTTCAGTGTATAAGATTACAGCCTTATATGATAGCTTATCTTTGTCATTTGTATGTTATGTTTTCAGCTAGGTTAGAAGTTTCTTAAGAATAGGGGATGTGTGTTAGAACTTTACATGCCTCCTAGGGCCTACTGTGTACTTTGAACATTGTGCGTACTTAAGAGGAGAGCATTTTGCTGAGGCTGAGGCATTTCTGTGGTGCTACTAATTATAACAATCTGCCTAAGTTTCTTGTTAGAGCATTCTCTAAAATGTTACGAGTGCAAGAAAGACTGCAGACATGGCTACATACTGAATTAAAGGGAGGCAGTAGAGCAGCCTTATGATTTGTTTCCCAAAGTGTGGGCTATGTACCCAACAAATGCGAAAGCACATAGTGAGAAAGCTATTCCTTTTGAATTGTTTTTCAAATCCAATTAAGGAGAAAGTTTCGGTTTGTTACTTGGCAGTTTTTAACACCTTTCTAACACAGGTAACTCCCTTAATAAAGAACAGGGTTTTTTTGCAGACAGTGGTATTTTGGCTGAAATTAAATGACAGTTTTATTTTCATTGAATGTATTACTGTTTTTGTTATTTTCTATTTATCTCAGGTGATACTTAATTTCCATTTATATAGTGATACATTTTCCTTCTAAAATAAATTTATTAAGTTTTTAAAGTGTCTTGATTTAAAGAAGAAATACTAAGAACATAATAGCACAAGTGGCGTGTAGACACGGCAGAGCTTGTGATGGTGGTATGCAAGAATCTGAAGTTTGGGAAATGCATAATGGAAAAAGCCAGGCTTTGGAGTTTCTCAGAGTTGGGTTCATATCTTGGCCCTGTTGATTTCTAGTCTGTGACCTTGGGCAAGGACTTTCTCTTTGCCTCACTGTTTTGATATATAAAATGAATGTAGCAATGCTTCTTAAATTGTTTGAGGATTGTCTTAAATAAGTACTGGTATACCACTCAATAAATAGTAGCTTTTTCATCATCAATTTTGATAATTTGTTGTTTATTTCCTCATTTGGTCAACTAAAAATCTTTAATAGAATTTTAAAGATGCAGTTGAATTCTTAGTATTTTTGACCCTCAAGCAAGTATTTCACTGCCCTGAGCCTTAGTTTCTCTGGGCATTAGTTTTTTCATCTGCATATTGAGAATAATTTAGCACCTGTATAAGATTGTTTTGGGGACTAAATGAATTTGTAAGATAAGTAGAATACTATGGTGCCTGATATTTGGAGTAGTGCTATATAGCTATTAGTTATTACTATTATTCTTTCCTTAGAAAGGATGTAGCTTTTTGGAAGATCCTGAGGCTATTTTTCCTTTGTTCTTACCATCCTGAGTTGGGGATGGAAGGTGTTTTGTGATATTTGATATGTTCATTAAGATTTACTGAGTGTAAAGCATCTTGGTACTAGCATCATTGTAAACCAGCAAGGGAGAAGGAGGTCTTCAGCAAAACTACTCTGAGCCACCACCCAATTATTACAGCATGCAGTTAAAGAAACTCAAAGGAAGACTGATAAGCCGCAAAGGACTGAGGGGGTCTGACGCTGAATCATCATGAACTTCTGTATGTTATAGCATTTTCTAATTGAGTAAAATGCCATGGAACATTTGATATTGATATGTATACTTTGTCAGCATTTTTTAAAGGCAGTACCGTGGGTTCATATTAGTTGAATAGTTATATTTAGTACTATTTTTATTCTTCAATTTTTATCTATTTTGTAAGATACACCTGGTTTCAGGACAAGTAGTGTTTGTTTTTTATTCTGTGCATTATGTTCCTAAATGTCAGTTATAAAACAAATGTGGTAAGCCAAGTCATTTTCCTATTTTTCTCGAGTAATTACACTGGTTCTCTTCCTATAAAGGGGAAAATTGACCTTAAGGCATAATAAAAAACTAGAGTCCAGAACGTTTTTTGTTATCAAATATTTAATACAAAAATATGATAAAGCACTCATTTACAAAACAAAAGTACCGATGCTTGAATTTTACACCAGATATCTTTCCTTTGGAGGCAGATTTACAGGACAAAGTTTAGCAAGTGACTTAATTATTCCTACTTAAATCCCCAACACAGTGAAATTAATTCCTTATATTTTTTGCTCATCATAACAATTCATATTTAAATATGTATTTAAATATGTATCATTTTTAAAAGGGGGCATGTAACTAATAATCTATGTCTGGTACTTTGGCAGAAATAGATTTTTGAAAATTAGATGTTTTCAGAGGATAGTTTGTATTGTGGTTACAGACTTGATATAAAATTTTCATTCAGAAAAATAATATTTTCACTAGAAGAGATCTTAGAGGTAGAATCTAACATTTGCCTTTTATTTACGAGGAAACAAAATATATTATGTAACTTACCTATATTCACATAGCAAAC
Source organism: Lipotes vexillifer (assembly GCF_000442215.2). Lineage (NCBI taxonomy): Eukaryota > Metazoa > Chordata > Mammalia > Artiodactyla > Lipotidae > Lipotes > Lipotes vexillifer. Next base: position 1,293,726 of record NW_006795376.1, read on the forward strand.
AGTTAATCAAAACTTGATTCTGTGACCTAGTCGCCAAAACTAACAACTCTTGTTTTATGATGTAACATAGTAGAACTCTCGTATAGCACAGCTTATTATATGAATTTACCACTGGGAAAACATGACTGCTATGAAATAATGTAGTGGTTAAGTGCATGGGTTTCAGTCCAAGTTCTGTTGTTTGCTGTGTGTCCTTGAGCAAGCTCACCAGCATATCAGTTTTCTGTTTTGAAAGGAGTACCTACCTCATAAGGTTGTTAGGATGATTATGTTAGTTAATATGTTACTGAGCTTGGAACAGTGCTTGACACATTGTATATACACCATCAATGTTAACTACCATCACAATCATCATCATTGTCATCCTCACCCTTTAATAACCTGCAGTAGCCCATAGCACAGGTTAGAACATTATCCTAAAAGTGGGATAAATGGGTTTCTCTTTATCACAAGTAATAGAGGGACTTCCCTGGTGCCGCAGTGGTTAAGAATCAGCCTGCCAGTGCAGGGGACACGGCTTCAAGACCTGGTCCGGGAAGATCCCACATGCCGCAGAGCAACTAAGCCCATGTGCCACAACTACTGAGCTGGCGCTCTAGAGCCTGCGAGCCACAAATACTGAGCTGGCGCACCACAACTACTGGAGCCCGTGCTCTGCAAGAAGAGAAGCCACCACAATGAGGAGCCTGCGCGCCGCAACGAAGAGTAGCGCCCCTCCCCCCCAGCTCGTCGCAACTAGAGAAAGCCCAAGCGCAGCAACAAAGACGCAACGCAGCCAAATATAAATAAATAAATTTGTAAACAAACAAAACAAGTAATAGATATTTCCCAGGCCTGTGTTTTACTGACAACTGGCCAGTGATAGAGAAATATATATAAGAAATTACATCACAACTGCTTAACCCTGTTCACTCTAACTCTACTCACTGGGTGCAGACACTTTAGAGCTCCACTCTATTCTGTGTACCTTAGAGAAAGTCATGGGCTTCCAGTCCTCCCAGTAAAGGAGCTGTAGTGGTAACATAGTGCAGTAGGGAAGAACATGCCCTAGAATCCTCCGCTTCCCCATTTCCTTTAACCATGGTGGGTTACTTTACCTCTATCCTTTAGTTCTCTTATTTGTAAAATAGCAGTAAAAGTCTCTGTCTTTCAGGGATGAAAGTTTCTGTTATGAAGACTAAATGAGCTAATTTATAAGGTGCTTAGAATGATGCCCAGCCCAGTGTTTAAATGTTTAACTTTAATTATTATTTTAAAATTTTTGATAAACTAGAGTTGCTGTGGCTCTAGAATAGTCAGTTAAGTCTCCATGTAAGAAAACAGAGGGGCTTGATTACTAGTACTGGTTTCTGAAAAATGTTACTCTTTAATTAAGATTCATATTCAATATGACATATTGAAAGGGAACATGTTTTAAGTGTTGGCTTTTCCTGTAACCTTCTGCCTTCTGTTGGTTAAATGGAATCATTTATCTTTAAAGGTGTTTTGGAAAGGCAAGTTATAAGTCTATCTTTGCTTGAAACAATCCTGGCTTATGCCTCTTGTCTAGGCATACTTATAAATAGTACTCCCATTCACTCTTGCAAATGTCTCAGGTTGGATGTAAATTTTATGGTTACCCTAAGTATAGTTTATTGGCCAGATTGATTTTACTAGATTATCTCCATGTCTCAATAATATTTTCTAAAGGCAAACACTACTACTTTAAGCCTAAGTTTTAGATGGTTTGTGGGATTTTTCAAATCACTTTTGTATTTTTATTGTTTTTATCCTTTCTTACCTTTAATCTATATTTCAGTTTTTTTAAAGTTTTTTTGGTTAAGTAGGTAATACAAAAAATTATTTTAATTGGACTTGAACTACCAATAAACTTTATAGGCAGTCATATAATTTTTCATATTAGGATCTTTACATTTGAGGCTGTCACAAGTGTTTTATTTCTTTAGACAACTAATGACTGTGATACTGATTATAAGCAATAAAATATTTGTTGGTCTGTATGTACTACTCTTATCATAGTTGACTGTCAAAAGGAGTTTATATTGCCCAAAACGAGTAAAATTATAGAATTAGGAATCAGATATATTGCTAAGAGGAATCTTTTTAATTACCTATACCATTCAGAAGTTCAAGTCAAGAACTTCATAAACTTTTAAAATCTACCTCTGTCCTTTTTTTTTTTTTAACCTCTGTCCTCTTTTATGGTAATTATTTAACTCAATACATTCTTTTTTTAATTTTTAAATAAATTTAAAATTTTTTATTTATTTTATTTTTGGCTGCCTTGGGTCTTTGTTGCTGCGCACAGGCTTTTCTCTAGTTGCGGTGAGTGGGGGCTACTCTTCGTTGAGGTTCGCGGGCTTCTCATTGGGTGGCTTCTCTTGTTGCAGAGCACGGGCTCTAGGTTCATGGGCTTCAGTAGTTGTGGCACTCGGGCTCAGTAATTGTGGCTCACGGGCTCTAGAGTGCAGGCTCAGTAGTTGTGACGCATGGGCTTAGTTGCTTTGCAGCATATGGGATCTTCCCTGACCAGGGCTCGAACCCGTGTCCCCTGCATTGGCAGGCGGATTCTTAACCACTGCACCACCAGGGAAGTCCCTCAGTACATTCTTTATGGTTCCTTGTTTTAGCGGGTAGAATGAAATGTGCCTTCCAATATTAAGCTTCTAAGTCCTGTAGCAGTTATCTGTATTGTTATAGTATGTTCTTTGATGAATTGCTATGATAATATTAGTAAGGGGAAAAGAACATGTATAATATATTTGAACTTTTTTCTGCTGAAAAGTTATAGGAGACATTTGTAGTTTCTCTTTACACTGAAAAATATACCTTTTGCAAATACTTGTAGTGTAGAAAGGGGATTATTACTTATTTAGTACTTATCTGATATTTCAGTCCCTGATATATAGTAAGGGCGCAAGAAAATTCTGATATTGCTATTTAGCTACAGTATTTGACAGATTTTATACGTATCTTATTTTTGAGGTGGTCTGCAGAATAATGTGTGCCATTTGTCAGCAATGTATAGATGGTTTTCTTTGTTCTTTCTGAGGACATACCGTTGAGGAAAGACTTGGAGAACTCATCCTTAACTGAGATAGGAAAGTGGTTGAAATGTGAAATGGAAGTTATGCATGAGGGTATGAGTGAAAGGAAGAAAAGAATCAAGAGAATACCTGTTTATTTACCTAAGTGTCAGGATAAAATCATAGCAGGAGGAAGCAAAGAAGCCATGTGGTTTTGAACTGTAGGCTTGTAATCAGAAATCATTTGAGGGCTTCCCTGGTGGCGCAGTGGTTGAGAGTCCGCCTGCCGATGCAGGGGACACGGGTTCGTGCCCCGGTCTGGGAAGATTCCACATGCCGCGGAGCAGCTGGGCCCGTGAGCCATGGCTGCTGAGCCTGCAGTCCGGAGCCTGTGCTCCACAAAGGGAGAGGCCACAACAGTGAGAGGCCCGCGTGCCGCAAAAGAAAAAAAAAAAAAAAATCAGTTGAGTTGTATAAGCAAAGCAAAAAGCATTAAAGGTTTTGGATAAGAAAGTAATATAGTAAAAGTGAGATTAGATATTTGCCCCAGTGCAACTAAGTATCTCAGAGGGGTTGGTAAGATTGCATTTCACTTCAGACCTGAGTTTAGTAGGAAATTGGCGGTGGAGTTGGAAATTGGCGGTGGAGTTGGTCACAGAGTGATAGCTAGAGTCGTTTAGGAATGCAAACATGCTTCATGAATCCAGTAATGGATGAGTTACCCACTTTGTTGGACTATGCTAAGTATTTAAATTGTTTTTGTAACAGGAAAATACTAGAGATTAGTATGTCCACATAGCTTGTAAACAGGTGAAACATGCTTTGTGTTGACAGCAGTATTTGAAAGGGAAGTAAGTCATGTTGGAATGATTGGGCTTTGATGTATGCCCTTATCTTCTTTGCCACTGACTTTTTTGCTTGACCTTTTCTACTTGCCACAGTGTACTGCAGCAAAGATGCATGGATGGATCATGCGTAATTCAAACTACATTGGACAGTGCAAACTATGTTTATTATTAGAAAATGTTTCATTTTTAAAGGAATGGTAAAAATGATCTTTCCTAGTAAGAAAGATTTAATTCAAATGAAGACTAACAGAATGAATTCGGTAAATCAGGAAGATGTGGGCACCATGGGAGAGCAATTCACTTCAGCACTAAGTGGCAAAATACAGTGCCAGATCTTTCGGTGGGTTCCAGTATGACTAAGTCATGGTCTCTGCCCACAAGGAGTTTAATGGAGGGAGGAGGTGTCAGGAGTGTGCAGTGTGGTTAACCTAATTACACAGGTAACTCAAGTAACTCAAATGGTAGAAGCTGGAGTACTAGTACAAAGAAAGAAAAAGTCATTTGCATATGGAGTAGAAAGGATAGCAAATGTTACAGGAAGGAGGAGCCTGTTATGATGGGTTGTGAAGAAAGGGTATAATTTTAATAGGCAGACATAGGTTAGAGAGTGATCTGGTGAGAGAGAAAAGCAAAAATATGGAGATAGGTGAGCCCAGTCTCTAGATTGACCAAAGTAAGACTAGAAAGGCAGTTTAGGATGATTTTACAGAGAGTCTTGAGTGCTAGACTTATGAGTTTGTTCTTTAAATATAATATACATTATTCAGAGCTACATTTTAGGTTTGTTAATCTGGTAGTCTGTATAGGAGTAGAAGGAGACTGCAGCAAAGTTGATTCAAAAATATTTCATTCATTCATGTATCCAACCAACAAATGTATATAGGTACTGTAAATCAGGAGTTGTTCTAAGTGGTGGGAATATAAGAGATCTTCCCTGTTCTTTGGAAGCTCATTCTTTTGGGACATGTTGACAATAAATAACAGTAGGGTACTCAGAGGAAGGATTGCACTTTGAGCTGAGGTCTGAATGACTGAGGAAGTAGCCAAGTAAAGATCTGAGGGGCAAATTGGATACATCAAGTGCAAAGTCCTTGAAGTGGGAGCAGTCTTGACTTATTGAAGGAAAGGAGGGAGAGGTGTTTCAGAGTTCTTGTATTAGTTATACTGTGGGTGTGTGTAAGGACTGGACCTGACACTCCAGGGAAGGATGAAATAATGCATTTTCTTTTAATTAATTTCCCTTGGTTATTCTTCAGTTGTCTCAGTACTTTGAGTCACTTGCTAGATAACAAGATCTTATATAAAGCCATTGTATAATGATTCATTAATGACCTGAATTAATGACCTGAGAATAATTTGGCGGGGGGGGGGCTTCCAGAGTCTCAGCTGAAACACTCTAGGACCATTATATAAGTAGGATAGGTTAATATATAATAATACCTGTATATATGATTATCTTTCATGAAACTTGGTCTCACTTTTTCCACCCTGCTTGCTAGAGGACCTGAAGGAACATTATTGTAGTTTTTGCCATTTATTTTATGCCATTTTTCTAGTAACTATAGAATACCCTCTGAGACAGAATATGTAGATATGTGGTCTAGGTGTTTTAGTTGATCTGCATATTTTCAAAAATCATCTGAATCCACATTAGCATTTAAAAATGAGAACAATATCATAGAATATTCCAGATTTCCAGCTTTACAAAAATCTTAAGATGGCATCATTTGACAGATGTTCTTCTATAGCAGCAGTTAACTAGAGCTGAATAACAGCTGCTCTTGTCACACCTGCTCACCTTAGCTCACTACATCCCCCATCTGGCCAGTTTCACTGATTTATGGTATATTTGCTTGCGTCTGTAGACATTGTGTTTTCAGTGGCTGCCCTAGAGCAGGGAGTATGTAGCATTGACATCAAAGCAAGAGGTCCTCCTATCACTACCATATAGAGAGTGTGCTCCATAATAGTATTTCTCAGAGTTTGGTCTGCAGAGCCCTGGTCTGATATTTTCATAATAATACTAATGTGTTATTCCTCCCTGCTCCCCCGCTTTTTTTTTTTATCCTGTGTTGACCTTTGCATTGGTAATGCAAAAGAAGTGGTGGGTAAAACTGACTCCTTAGCACAAATCAATGCAGTGTCACCAAACTGTAATAGTATTGTATTCTTTACTGCCATACAAGAAAGAAACCAATTTCACTTAAGAATGTTCCATGTAGGAAAAAAAAACCTAATTTTATTAAATCTTCACCCTTGAGCATATATCTTTTTAGTATTTTGTGTGATGCAGTGGGAAGTATGCATAAAGTACATTTGCTGCATACTGAAGAATGATGGTTGTCTTGAGGAAAAGTACTTATTTTATTGTTTGAGTTGTGAGCTGTACTGACTTTTTTTTTTTATGGAGCACCATTTTTCTTGAAGGAACAGCTTACTTGGGTATTGGGCAAAGATTTTCTTGAAAATGAAGCAAGTATGACTGTCATTTAAGGGAAAACAACTAATGCTATTTGTTACCAATGATATAAAATTTGAGCTTTCTGGCAAAAATCAGAATTTTGGAAAACTTAGCTGCAACCATGTGTTTGACTGCTTCCCAGTATTTAATGACTTTTCTGATGAGACCAGTGGTGATATTAACAAATGTAATTTTAAAAAATATTTTGTAAATAAAATGTGTCAACATTTGGAAGATCTGCATGACTATGAACCAGTAGTTTACATATGACCAAAGCAGGATGCAGTGCACCAGATACACCAATGGATTTTTAATGTAAGAGTATGCAAAAGAGTTTATTAATATGGCTTTGGATTCTATATTGCAGCTAACCTTTAAGCAACTACCACTTGTAGAGTTTTGGTGTGGTATCAAAAAATGATAACAGATTTATCTGAAAAGGCTATTTAAATTGCCCTCTGTTGGGACTTCCCTGGTGGCACAGTGGTTAAGAATCCACCTGCCAGGGCTTCCCTGGTGGCGCAGTGGTTGAGAGTCCGCCTGCCGATGCAAGGGACACAGGTTCGTGCCCCGGTCCGGGAAGATCCCACATGCCACGGAGTGGCTAGGCCCGTGAGCCATGGCCACTGAGCCTGCGCGTCCGGAGCCTGTGCTCCGCAATGGGAGAGGCCACAACAGTGAGAGGCCCACATACCACAAAAAAAAAAAAATCCACCTGCCAATGCAGAGGACACGGGTTCAATCCCTGGTCTGGGAAGATTCCACATGCCGTGGAGCAATTAAGCCTGTGTGCCACAACTACTGCCTGAGCACCTAGAGCCCATGCTCCACAACGAGAAGCCACCGCCACAAGAAGCCCACACAGCACAACGAAGAGTAACCTGTTGCCACAACTAGAGAAAGCCTGCACACGGCAACGAAGACCCAAGGCAGCCAAAAATAAATAAATTAATTAATTAATTAAAATTAAAAAAACTGTCCTTTGTCTTCCAACACATACCTGTGTGAAGTGAGTGTCTTTAAACAAAGCAACATATTGCAGTGAATAAAATACAGAAGCAGATATTAATCTTCTCATAAGCTGGACATTAAGGAAATTTGTATATATATAAAACAATGTACTCTCAATTTTTTATTTTGGAAAAAGTCATTTTCATAAAATTTTATGTTATGTGTGATAGGATTATTCTTGTGTTTAAATGAATTCATAGGTGCGTGTCTTTTTAATTTCCCAATTTAAATTCTAATATGGTAAATATCAATAAATATAAGCCACAAAAACAAATGCTTTGAGGGAGTCCTCTTTAATTTTTTTAAGCATGTATAAGGAGGGATCCTGATACCAAAAAGTTTTAATATCACTGCTCTGGGCTCTTAAACAACATTGATTCCCAAAGTGTGTTATACAGAGCATCTGATCTATGGACCACTAGTTCTAAAGCATTTTAATAGATACTAAACCAAATAGAGGTTTGTTTCTAGGCTGTAGGATTTTTTAGTGCCTCTTATGAACTAAAAATGCATTGTAACGTCGCCAAGGGAGCTATAATATATGTTTATTCAACTACAGAGCATTTAACTTGACTGGTGTTCTTTGGAATACATTTTGGAACTACTGCCCCATAAACATGCCATGTTGAGAGTTCTGTTTAGCTATGCCTTGGAGGCACCTGGGAAGAGAGGCTTCAGACTCAGACTAATCTGGCTTTGGACGCTGACTGCCACCTACTAACCTCAGTTTCCTTTCCTATGAACTGGGGATAATGGTAGCCAACATTAGAGGAGTGTTCTGAGCGTTAAGTGGGACAACAAGTAAACAGTCTTCCTAATAATAGGTATTCAGTGTAATTGTTCCCTGTTTTCCTCTAATTTCTCTAATAAACCTGAGTCTCCATTACAAGTTATTCCCATGTCGGTAAAGCTGATGAGTCACAGAGAGGTGTGGGGACAAGTCTAACAAGTTAATGGAACAGTAAAAGTTAGACTGACTTGTGAGCCAGCGTTGTGCATGTAGGTAGACCAAACTGCCTGGCCTTTTAAGCCAGCAAAAACAGTCATCTTGTCCATTGACCCAGTCCAACTTAAATTAAAGAATGTTTATAAAAATGAAAGCAATGGAGTCACCTTCTCAATTTTAACTTGATAGTGACTATAAAGGGAGGATCTTACTTTCTATTATATTTTATTCAACATTCATAAAATTTCATTTTGGAGAGAATTTTGACAGTATTCTCTGATTATGTATTGATTCTCAGTATTATGTATAGTTTCAATATATTCCTCATTCCATTTTTTTGCATTTTTCTACTTTATAATTCCGCTCGTAGATTCAAGCTGAAATTCTCAAATAACTTCCATATACCTTTCTTGTTGTTAGAATTCCCTGTACCTCATGTTCTGAGCATAGGATTAAAGAGCCTTCCTAATGCATTTAAACTACTCTTTCATTGTCACTTTGTACCAGGCACTCAACTTTTAGGACTTACTGAGGGTACTTACTCTGAGGCAGCTGACATTATTCTAGGAAAAGGACAGTGGACAGCATGTCTTGGTAGAAGATTAAAAGCATGACTTTGAATTATAGCTCTGCCCTTTTTTGAGCCCTCTGGCCTTAGTTACTTGGCCAGTCTAATTCTCTTTCTTCTCCTGTAAAATGATAAAAATAGCAATTCTACTCCATTATTTTTAAGATTAGATGGGAACACCTTGAGTATTTATTTAGCACTGTGCTTAGCATTGTGTGCACTCAGTAAATGTTAGCCCTCTCCCCAACATGTCCATATTTTGTGTATCAGAACTAAAAAATGATGCTTGTGTACATTTTGCTCATTGGAGAGCTCTTCAAGTTATTATTAAAGAACTATTTATTCTTGTTTTCTACAGTATTAAGCCATGGCATACAAGGTAGAAAGGCAACGACTAGAAAGACTGCTGATAGAGCAAAAATGCTACCTTGGCAAAAAGGAAAAAGTCACAAATCATTAAGAATAGAACAAAACAAAAACTCTTAATAGTGTTATTCCATTAGGTGAAAGAAAGAAAAACCCACTTTTTCTTAAGCACCCCGAATACATATGTTATCTTCCAGCAGTTGTATAATTTTATGCTTTACATTTAGATCTGTGATCCATTTTGAGTTAATTTTTGTAAAGGGACTAGGTGTACTTTTTTGGGCATTTATTCTGCTTTGTGTTCTCTTAGCTTACTGGATCAGTGGTTCAGTTTCTGGCATTAATTTGGGGGAAACTTTTAGTTATTATTGTTTCAAGTAAATCTTTTTATTCTCCTTCTTGTCTTCTTATTACATGTATGTCATACCTTTTGTAGTTGTCCCACAGTTTTCAAATATTCTGTTCTGTTTTTTCCTCTTTTAGTTTTAGAGGTCTTACTGAGATCTTCAAGCTCGAACATTATTTCCTCAGCCATGTCCAGTCTACTAATAAGCCCATCAAAGGCATTCTTTGTTTTATAGTGTTTTAGATATCTAGCTTTTTTTGGGAGGGGGGGTTTCTTAGGATTTCCATTTCTCTGCTTATATTGCCTATTCTGTTCTTGTATGGTGTCTACTTTATCCATTAGAACCCTTCACATATTAATCATAGTTTTAAATTCCTGGCCTCATAATTCCAACATCACTGCCCCTTAGTGGCAGAACAGCAACTTCCTCCTGTGCTGATTATTCATAGCAAAAATGACTGTATTTTTTCCTTGTGCAAGTAAACAAATGGTTATTGTTATTGTGATATGTTGCTGAACCATTGATAGGTGCTTTTTTGCAATTCTAGTAAATACTTCTGATTTAGTACCACAGCGTCTCTGGTACCTTAATCTTCCTTTGAGTGTTTTGGGAAAAAGAAAATAGACAAAATATGTTCCCTTTGTACAAGAAGTTGAATTTTTTGAGAAGCTGAGACAAGGATACTTAGTGCTTGTTTTAAGATTACTTTATGATGTCTGTATAGTAGATGTTACTCCAGCTTTGGGGATTATAATTTAATCTTGTAATTTAAAATTCTCTTTTCTATTCTGATACTTGTAGTAGCCAGTCGAGAAATACTTGTTGAGTGACTAGAATGATCCTTGAAAGCCTTCATGCTTTAAAAAAAAAAAAAAGGCAAACAAAAATTGTTGTTTTAAAGAAAAGTAGTATAACCACATTAAATATAATCTGGAAAATAAGAGGGAAAAAAACCATGCTGTTAATCTCACCTAACAAATTTGTTGGTAGAATTTTTATATATCTGTTTGTTTTAAAAGTTCTGTTTATGTAGTTAAAATTATGCCTCCTGCCTTTTCCCACTTAGTATGTCATTTTATGACTTACTTTAAATGGCTGCTTAATAATCTATTAGTTGCAGAAACTTTTGGCCCTATTGTATGCACAGTGTTTATGAAGAAGAGTAGATGGTACATTTGTTTCTAAAAGATATGATTCTTAATAAAATATATTTGTTTATCACATGAATTTTAATACGTAGGAGAATGATAACCCTCTTATTGTAAGGTCAGTGCCTTTTTATTTTCAAACATTTAAACCTGAAACTTGAGGAAGTTGGTTGTCAGTTGAGAGTAATATACCATATGTCAGCTATGTATTTTGGAGAAGTGATAAACAGAAGTTAGATAGCTGCTTATGTGGAGAATTATTGTCATAATTCTTAATGTTAACATTGTGTTCTTTTATAGATTATGGAGCTTTGTGGTGCAACTAGGCTTGGTTATTTTGGAAGAAGTCAGTTCTATATTGCTTTGAAACTTGTAGCTGTTGCCCAGTCTGGCTTCCCTTTAAGAGTGGAAAGTATAAATACAGGTAAATATGGAATATATTAGTAACTGAAATGAAAATGAACTTCTAATCACAAATGAAGTAAAGTCAGAACTGTTGAGTCTTTCTGATGTTTCAGTGGCATTTGTGACATTGAGTTAGTGTCATGTCTTTTACTACCATGCTCTTTTCATTTGTTAATATTAGAAAAATATGTCTGTCTTAACTCTTCTATGGCATATATGTACTTCATACATATTTGATGGTAATATAAAAACTTAAAATGGTGATTTTTAAAAATTAATTTACTAAAAATTGCTTAGAATTTAGGTGAATAATTTTATCAAGGTAAATGATGAATTATAGTGCCCATCTTCATATATGCTTTCCTTATATTCTTTTCTACTAACTAAGTATAAAACAACATTATATTTTGTGTTTTCCTGTTTGGAAAAGCCATGAAAGCTCCATTTGAAATTAGAAAGTATTAGTTAACCAAAACTTTGATTGACAGACGCAATATTAAAAATATTGGCAGACTAAAACCCAAATACAAGCACCTAACCACCTTACAAATGTCACCTAGGATAATTTACTTTTCTGTTATTTGGAGGCTCATTGATGCCTAGATGGAAATTCTATAAAGGTAGGCACTTAAATGCAGAGTTCTTTGGTTTTCATAGGAAAGGCGGGCAAGAGAAAACTTGAGGTTTTCTCTGATGTTGAATTTTTATAACGTAGTTTTAAGTACCAGCTCAGTTTATTAGTCATGCAGAGGTTTTCATTGTGGAGCTCTGGTTTGCCACATATCATTGTTCTAGAGTTGAGAGTTTACATTCTTTCCAGGTAATTTTGAATTCCTTTACATAAATGCTGAATAAACAGTGTTTTCCCTTCTTAATGTGGAGATTCTAAAGAGAAATTCTGGTAATCATGGTGGAGGGAAGTACACTTTGCTCTAAAAATGGTTCTGGTGCTGTATGGTTCTAGTCTAAAAGTGTGCAGAGAAATTCTCAGTCTTTTATCCTCTTCTCTATTTAAAATTGAATGTAGAATATTTGCCTGTAGGAGTGTCATAAGCTAGACTGAAGTGGGTGGGTATAACTAATGCCTTGTTCTGTGTCCTTGGTAGGTGAACAGTAAGATGTTTTCAGGAATTTCTGCAATGAAAATGTCTAGATTAATCTAGTGTCAAACTTAGTGACATATTCTTATTTTGCTTAAAGCTCTAACATCTTCCTTTAGGGAACCAGTGTGAGTAGAAACAGCCTAGGCTTCGGGGTCCGACTCACCTGGGTGCAAATCCTGTCAGTGACCTTGGTATCTTGGAGTCTCAGTTTCTTTCTCTGTGAAATGGGGTTGATATGGTTATGAGACGAGATAGATATAAAGTACAAGCATAGGGCCAGACATGCAATGAACATTTAATACAGCTTAACTCCTTAAGGACAGTTTGGTGTTACTTCTTTCTAGGTTAGAGTTTCCCTAAACAATCTAAGGGAGATGATCTGAATTTTGTAGAGATAAACATTTTGTGTCTGTTGTGTCTGTATCAGTTTTTGCAAAATTTCTTTCTAATGTCAAATTCATCTCTTATTTCAGTTTTTCATGTGTGTACCCTTTTTTATTTTGAAGTAATAATTATTTTTGTGGTTAACAGTAAAGGACCTTCCTCTGCCAAGATTTGTTGCTTCAAAGAATGAACAGGAATCTCGTCATGCAGCCTCATATTCTTCAGATTCTGAAAATCAAGGGTCTTATTCTGGTGTAATTCCCCCACCACCGGGCAGGGGGCAAGTGAAAAAGGGATCCACAAGCCATGATACTGTCCAGCCTCGTACATCTGCAGATCAGCAGGTAAGCAAGTGCATGTAAATGCTATCAGTTGATGTCCTGTGCTAATGCTTACACTGAAACATTTATTGAGTGCCTTAGTAATGAAAATGTTACCTTAAAATTTAAATTTTAAAGTAATGATGTTCTTTCTAGGAACCTGTATCCCCAGTAGTTTCGCCACAGCAGTCTCCACCAACTTCTCCACACACATGGAGGAAGCACAGCCGCCATCCCAGTGGAGGAAACAGTGAGAGGCCTCTTGCAGGACCTGGGCCATTTTGGTCTCCCTTTGGTGAAGCACAATCAGGTATTTAGAAATTGTTTTAAAGTAACATTTATTAAGGGTTATAAATTGAAGAAAACTTGATATTGTTCCTTTAAGAGTTGCCTGCAAGTCAATTTTTAATTATATGTTAAGTGCCTTATAGAGAAGCAAAAGCCAACTGTGAAAGTTTCTAAGTAGATATATCACTTTGAAGAGTGGTAATTGCATTTATATCTATGATGCTTAGACAAAAGTTTACCAGGATCAGATTCTCTGAAGGGTAAAATGAATAAATAAATACTCCTAGGGATATATTCCTAAGTATAGATTATATTAGTGAAGGGAAGTACACTTTGTTGTAAAAATGATTCTGCTGCTATATTGCTTATTACAGCAATAAATTGGTTATACCAAATGAGGTATAATTTTATATTGACAGAAAAGATTCCATTTTGGAAATTGTTAACATTTCTTCTAAGTTAGCATTTGAAAACTTTTATATGTGTGTGGTGATTTGTTATCATTAAAAACCTTGTAACTTTATTTTTTTTCTCCAAAAATGAGTCAGCATGTTTACCCATTCTGCTTTTAGGTTCTTCTGCTGGTGATGCAGTATGGTCAGGGCATTCTCCACCTCCACCTCAAGAAAATTGGGTCAGTTTTGCAGATACTCCACCAACCAGTACTCTTTTAACCATGCATCCTGCTTCTGTCCAGGTGTGACATTTTATTGGTATTGCATTTTTATTTGCTTCATTCAGAGTATTGCTGCAGTCATTGTTTTCATATTTTGCTGTTGCAAATTTTATAAATGCAAGTACACTCTTTTACCAAAAAAACAGAACTCTGCGTTTTCTTCAAGTCTGTTTTCATTGGAATGTTTCACTGAAAGTTTTGGCTGATTTTCTTGCTAATTTCATGAAGTTTTCTGCATCTAGGAATATATTTGCTTGGCTTTCTTAGCATATTTTACATAACTTTCTGTTGCTTACATATTGCTGTCATTCTACACATTTACCTAATCATTGTGCAAAAACGTTTAATAACCTATATAACAAATATGTGGTTTGCTGATGAGTTTGTGAAGACTTATTTTTTAAACATCCACAAAAAGTAAGTTTTACTTTCAAAGATAAGTAACCTAGCGATCTTGGTCCATGTAATCATATAGATAGATGCTGTACTGAAGAAAAAATGTTTCATTACAGGACCAGACAACAGTACGGACTGTAGCATCAGCTACAACTGCCAATGAAATTCGTAGGCAATCCAGTAGTTATGACGATCCCTGGAAAATAACAGATGAACAAAGACAGTATTATGTAAATCAATTTAAAACCATTCAGCCTGATCTAAACGGATTTATTCCAGGTGAGTTGTTAAAAACAGAAGTTCTTCTAGTTGGGATAGGACAGTCTCAATTTCATAATCTCAAAAACATGGTTTTATTGGTCAGAGATTATAAAGGATAAATTAATTCTCAAATTGCCTAAAAACTTTATAATCGCTGGAAACCAAAAACATGGCATGTATACATGTTACGGTTACCTTTTTCTCAGTGACAAAAGTCTTAAGACTCTTACCTCACATTTTATTCTTGGAGCTGTAAGTTCAGAATAACATTAAACAACGCTGTTTTAATATTTCAGGATCTGCAGCTAAAGAGTTTTTTACAAAATCAAAACTTCCTATTCTTGAACTTTCTCATATTTGGTAAGTGTGGTATATCATTAGTTGGGTAATGTGGGTTGTTTCAGAGGAGATTATAGCAGGTAGATTTTTGAACTTTAAAAAATAAGCTATTAGAGTAACCTTTTCAAGAATATTCTCAAAGAACTCAGTATTGCCTTATAATAGCCAGCTTCTCTCTCACTTTAGAAAAGAAATAAGTGATAACACTGTAGTAGTTCTTTAAAATGGGCTATAAAATTCTTTAAGCTGTATCACCTGTTTCTTGTTGCAAGCATAATGTGTGGAATAAAAGCTAGTTTGCTCATACATGGTTATCACATTTGTTTTTTAACAAGTTTAGTAAGTCCTATACCAAGGCATGATCTTAAGGACATGCTTAGCTACCATTTAAATATAGACTGAGACTCAGGATAGCTGCTGTGTAGTTGAAATCAGCCATTTAAACACAAATTACAATCACAAATTATTTTTTAAAAACAATTATTGGATAAACAAATGTTATTTCTACTGTATATCAGTGTATTTCTTTACATTCTAGATTATTTTGTTATTAAGGTTTTTAGAAGCATAGGATGCTATGGTAGGAAGTAGGTAGATAATGCCTAAAACCGAAAAATCAAGAACTAGCAATATATGCATGCTATTTATGTAGTTTAAGGTAATGAATAAAAAATGGTTGCATCTGCAACCAGAAAATGAACATCAGGGTGGGGCTGCTCTTTCTTTGTATCAAGCCTTGTAATTCTATTGGATGCTTTAAAGTGCATACATGTAGAAGTTTGATAACAATAAAAACAGTTTTTAAAAATTTCAGTGACTTACTAACTAAGCCTAGCTTTAACTAAATCCTGTTACTAAAAATGCATAGGGGTTAAAGGTCATTTTTTGGTGACTTTATTTATTATTATGAGAATTTAAGGCATACAGAAAAGTTTAAAGAATTGTTCCTTGAACACCCATATGCCCGCTGCCTACAGTTAACAGTTTGCTATATTTGTTTTATTACATATCTTTCCATCTATGGAATTTTAAAAATTATAGATTGCTATTTTCTGGGAAAGGATTTCTCTCCTTTTTGAGACCTAAAGGGAGTCAAAGCAGAATATGATTATATTAATAATAAGTTTTTCTTCTAGGGAACTCTCAGACTTTGATAAAGATGGAGCCTTGACACTGGATGAGTTTTGTGCTGCTTTTCATCTGGTAGTTGCTAGAAAGAATGGCTACGACTTACCGGAAAAACTCCCTGAAAGCTTAATGCCCAAACTGATTGATTTGGAAGATTCAGCAGGTAAGATCGGGAGCTGAAGAGACCTGATTGCATGCCTTAATAAACATAACACTTGATTCTTAAAGCAAAATAAAGATAGACATTAAAACTTAGTTTAAGAGCATAAACATTTCATCAGAAGCACGTAGATTTGCCATCAAAATAGGATGTACAGGTTGAACCTGGATTAATGGCTTGGCTTATTTAGTAAACTTTAAATAAAGAGATAAAGAATACATGCCACTATTTCACCTTACACTAGTGACTTGCAGAGATCTGAAGAGCATTTCATAGTGTCTTGTTACTTTGCTGCCTTTAATTGCATTATAAATTGTCTGAAATGGGTAAAGTAGCCTGTCTTCATTATCAACATTTTTCCATTTAATGCATCTTGATTTGTTGAAGGGAATGCCTGGTTTATCCTTAGACCTCTGCAGTCGGCAAGCATTTTCCTTTAAAAAGCCCACCTCTTTTCTTCAGACTCTAAAGAAATCTGGGAAATTTGTATTTGATTGTAGATAGTGCTTTTTTGTAAATGTTTACAAGAATGCTTTTATAAGTGCTCATATTTACTGGTAGCTTTCTTTAAAAGGAAATAAGACTACAAGGGGTAAAAAATGAGTACTTTTTTCTTACATTCTGAATGAATAAGAGGAAATTAATGCTAAATTATTAATGCACCTAATTAAAACTAAATTATTGTTTCAATTTTTCTATCTAAATTCTCTTGTATTTTATGTTGGAAGGAATTTTATGCTTTTAAAGAGAGAAGACAGAACGAAATTTGGCTCTTAAAAGGGCAACGTCTGTTTAACTCAGAAATGCAAGTCATTTGACTTCACTGTGTAAATTATACGGAAAGAACCATATACATGTCATTACTATCAGGAAGAGAACAGTCTCCTTGGAGTTAAGAATCTGAGTGTGCTTCTGGTTTTGCTAATTACTCTGTGACCTTCCTTGGGCAAGTTCTAACCATTTACTCTTATTTTTTCCTTCTGTTTCTCCACCTGAAATGTGGATTTGATGCCATTCATGTTTCAAGACCTGAAATGTATCCTGACCTTTTATCAACCAATAGGTTGATTAAATAATTTACTGTTGATTTCAGTTTTTTAGAAACATTATCCTGTGAGAATCCTAGGATTTGCCTAATCATTTCAGGTAGTTATTTGGCGTCAGTTACCCTCTAACTTGAGCTGAAAGGGAAGTGTTTTTGTCAGATAATTTTGCTTCAGAGTTCTTTGGTTTACCCAATTAGGAAATAAACAAAAATCACTTCTTTATTTAGCTTTTTGCTAGTAGCCAAAAGGGAAGCAATTTTGATAGCTACAGACTTGCTGCATCATTGATTTATAAATTGGGCTCGTATGTAGAGTTTTTTTTATGACTTTAATTTTTTAAAAACTAATAGCATACTAATACAAGAAATAAGTCAAGCTTATTCTGTTGTATGTCATTTTCTAGAGACTTGTCTGATCTTGTTATCTACTGGATTCAGATAGGTGAATCTGACTTTTGCATGTAGTCAGTAGAGTCTGTTTTTTCTCTCTTTAATTTAAATAAAGTCTGGTTCTTTGTCATGTTGACCTACTGACGGAATTTTAAGGCCAGTGATGCAAGTTCTTTCCTGGGCATTTGTCTTTTTACACCTGTTAGATTTGTTTAGCAAAGAGACACTCTGTTTTTTTGCCTGCATGTATCTATACACTATTGTTCTAACTATAATTTTAAAGGTGTCAAAGACTCAGTTTTTTCCAATTCTAACATAATATTATATGGTTTTCCAGTCAAATTTATTGTAAACATTTTGACCACACAATATTAGATTAAAATCTGCTTTGCCTACTTATAAATGATAAATTTGGAGTTCTATTTTGAGGTGGGAAGAACCATTTAATCTTCTCTCTCCTACCTATCATAAGCCTGAGATTCATGACACAAAGTCCTTTGAATATAGAAATTGTCATGTGACACTGTGATTCAATCAGTATCCTTAAAAACCATTTTTAAATAGCTGTGTTTTTAGATGTTCCCAGTTAAATGAGGCACACCCAAACACTTTCTTTTGGCTGACCTGAGAACTTATAAATATTTCTTCTGTGGAGACTTTGTGCCTTACAGGCAAAGGTGGTTTCTATCTTCTCTGATCTTGCACAGCATATCCTATGTGCTGTTCATTATGGCACACATTATGCTGAATCCTGTTCTTTTTTTTCCTCTTTCTACCACTACACTCTGAGCGCCTTAAAAAAACAGGAAATGTATCATATTCATTGTAGTATCCTCAGGACCTAGCACTTTGCAGGCATGGATTAAGTAGCTTAGTAAATAATTATTGAGTAAATTATGCTAAATACGTGCCATTCCTTAACATTTCTGTCTTTGGAAATACAGTCATTTGTTTTAACTTTATGATGTTGGGACATATTAAAATATTAGCTCCACAAGTATTCTATATTTACAATTTAAGTAACTTACAGAAGAATAGATGATGAATAATGATGACTTGAGTTACAGTTGCTTGAAGTAAGAAGCTAAGCTTTCTGTAGGCATGCAAACATAGGTGGGATATATATGTATTTTTTCCAAAGTCATTTGATCAGATTTATAGGATTAAATATACCAGATAAAACAGAACAACCAAGGACCAGAGGTAGAAGTACTTGTGTAGACCTGAATTAAAATATTTAACATTGAACATCACTGAATTTGACAGCTGGAGTAAATAAAAAGGGAAACTTGACTTTCGTTGTCTTATAAAAGAAAACATACAAGAATTCATCTGTGGAAGCTTTCTGAAGCTGAATTCAAGAAAGAATGGTAATCTTCTAGGAATAGCTATCTTCTTTTTTTCTAAATTTTAAAAATTTTTATTGGAGTATAGTTGACTTACAATGTTGTGTTAGTTTCAGGTGTACAGCAAAGTGAATCCGTTATACATAGACATATATCCACTCTTTTTTAGATTCTTTTTCCATATAGGTCATTAGAGAGTATTGAGTGGACTTCCATGTGCTATTCAGTAGGTACTTATTAGTTATCTATTTTATATATAGTAATGTGTATATGTCAATCCCAATCTCCCAATTTATCCCTCCTCCCTCTTAAGAATGGTTATCTTCTATTAAAAAAAAAAAAAAAGATTAAGGTGACCTGCTAGCCTACCACAATTGTATCTTAAAGAAAAAAAAAAACACGTTGAGTTATTATACATTTTAAACTCAATCTCCACCTCTTAAACTCAATTTCCAAAGAATCATCTTTGTAGCACAGTTTCAATTTTACGTATTTTTTTTTGCGATTATTTGGTCAGTCTCTCTTAAACTAGATTAGAGGTTCCTGGGCAGATAGTAACCAGATTGGTCTTGTTCATCATGTTTAAGCACCTAGCAGGGTGCAAATTGAGTACACATAAGTAGGCGTTCGTATTTTTGAAATGACTAAGTTGGCTGAACCACTTGTTTAAAACTGTTTCCTGTCTTCACACCACACTGCTCATATGAGCACCTCAGTAGTATCTGCTTGAGATGCTCAGAGAGGTAAAGGAATTTGTTCACTATTCTGTGTCCTCCTCCATAATCACTGCTTTGTACAGTAAACTTGAGCGTGTGTTTCATTGTTGTTGATATGGTGCATAGATAGCATAGGTCCCCAACTCCTAGTGGTACTTTTAACATAAATATTTTTAAAAGCCAGACTTTTTATTTATGAGTCGTTTACCAAAAATACATACTTGGGACTAGCTTGATGTGAGTTAATCAATGTTAATAGTTTCTCTTGTGTTCACCCAGAAAATTTTAACATATAAAAGCCTGTAGAAGTAACACATATAGCTATCTGTTTTTACACAAGTGCATTCACACTGTACATCCTTGATTTTTTTCTAATAATGTACATCTCTGCACTTTGTTACATATAGAGCTGTCACATTTTTTATCATAATTAGTGAATGTTCCTTAATTCAACCAGTTTCTTATTGATGGAATTTTCGGGTAGTTTCCTGGCTTTACTTTTAAAATGGTGTTGCAAAAAAAAAGATAACATATATTTTTGTTTTGTACAGAGAACCTCGAATCTTTGTTTTGGAAAATTTACCCTCCAAGTGCCTTTAGTTGCAGAGGAAAATGAAAATAGGCACTAATATTCATCATTAACTTTACAACCTAAGGAATTAATTCTCAAGCCCCCCACCCCATATATGTATACATTCTTAACACTCGTGTCATTTCTTTTCAGATAGTGGGGTATTGGAGGTGACGAATCAGTGCAATTGTAAATATTGGCAAAGGTGCACCATTTAGTGAAACTGGACAAAATAACTAAACTCCAGTTCCTGGCAAAAACAGTGACAAACAAGGCTAGCTAATACTTGAAGGAAAAAATCTCTGCAAGAATGACACAATAGGGGCTTTAAAAGATTATGGTTTGAATATCAGTGGATTTAGTAAGAGTCCTTGGGAATATTTAATGATACCATTAATTATGTTTTGCAGAAATGAGCTTTTTTCTTTAAGATTGTGTAGTGAAAGTCAAAATGAAGTGAAGGATGTCTGTCTTGCTCTGTTAGGACGAGAACTCCGTGGAAATAAATGGGAGCCTTGTCTTCTTGCTCAATACTGTATCTTTGTTTACTATATTGACTTAATAGGCCCTCAGTAAATGTTCACTGACTGAACTCATGCTTTTATTAATGTTGCCACCAAATTTCGCCCAAAATCTTTAACATCTTTTATGGTTTGTTCTTTATACTCATTTTCTGTGTAAATCTTGAAGAAAACACCCCAGTTTAGTTGTTTTTTCTCTTTATGAAATTTTAGTCCCTATTTTAAGTGGATTAACTTTAAGTGGGCTTTTTCCATTTTTAGCTATACTTAGATAATGGAAACCTCCTGTATATCTGTGGGTAATATTCTTTGAAGTATAATAG
Organism: Lipotes vexillifer; assembly: GCF_000442215.2. Classification (NCBI taxonomy): domain Eukaryota; kingdom Metazoa; phylum Chordata; class Mammalia; order Artiodactyla; family Lipotidae; genus Lipotes; species Lipotes vexillifer. Next base: position 1,314,819 of record NW_006795376.1, read on the forward strand.
CTGAGCCAAATAGTATTTGCTATAAAATGTTGATCAGTACTGCAAAAAAAAAAAAAAGGCAACAGATGCAATTTAATTAGTATTTGGGGTAAGTGTTTTATTGTTTTCAAACCTTGTTGGACATGTTTTTACATTCATTTTTTAAAAATCTTTGGTTTTAATTCAAAACTAATAGACTTCTACATAGTCCTTCTTAAAATCTGCTTACTGAGTAAGTTTCCATTTTGTGGAATACTGGGGAGAAGTGGAATTAATTTTGGAAATAGAACTTAGTTTTTCGATCCATGTAATATCATTCAAGGCAAACAAAGCATATCTTAAATTAAGTCTTTAATTTCTTTCTGCATATGCATTGCTTATCCCTGTCTTTTAAGTGTGAATGAAAAAGGTACTATTTATAGGGTTTTTTTTTAAACTTAAAATTTATCCACACCTGTTTTTTTTAATTTTAAATGTTTTTTTCTTGTACAAATAATATTCACATCTCAAATAAATAAAAGATATAGTTACTTTTTGCTTAGATGAAGCTGATAAATGAAATTAGAACCTTGAACCTACATGATTGAAGAATTCTTCCTAGATTTGTTTTGCTACTTCAAAAGAAAGTAAGTTTTAAACCATAAGACTTTAGGGAGTGTATATATTTCTATTAGATTGATAATAGCTGGCAGTCATTTTGAAACAATTTTTTAGTGTATTGAGTATAATACTAGGAAAATGAGAGAAATTTGGGGTGGGTAGATTATAAACCTAGAATGAAACTGAAAGAGGTGCTTTCTCTTTAAGAAAGAGGTTGTTCAGCA